>NW_021703780.1:86029186-86460540 GCF_005190385.1 Monodon monoceros
CACACACACACACACACACACACACACACACACACACACACACACACCGTAAATTATTTCATTCAAATCACCTGCTGTCCTACACGCACTTTCTTCTCAGACAGGTGAAAACTATAGACAAATCTTTCCTGCCATAATGGATAAAGTGACTGAAAGTAGAATATCTCAACAAATCTATATATTTTTACACTTTGTCAAGTAAGAAACACTCGTAAAATTTCTCATGTTGTCTGGATGTTGATTTTTTTCTCTGCCAGCTGTGAAACAATGGGGAGGCATCTTTCTCTAAGTAACTTAATTCCGAACACCCTAATTAGAAGATGAAAAGCACCTTAGAAATACACGCACAACCGCTGGAGGACAATGCTGGACAAATACTACTGAGATCCAAGGATACCCTAGTGAATATGACTGGATCCTCAACTGTTTTCACATGAACCATACTTCGGATGCGACTTTGAATATTCTACCTCTGTGAGCAGGCTGCAGTTTCCAGCTCTTTCCTTCCAACCTGATTACAGGAACGGACAAAGAGGACAAGGTTTTCTTGGTAGCAATCAAATCTGCTTCCTGGCTTCATCAGGGCAGGGCATTTTGCCCAGACTGAAGCTGGGCCAATTAAAGAGGAGGTTGGCAGAGTGAGGAGATAATGGCCAATGTCAAAGCCCAGAAAGTTTCTGGAACCAGAAATCAGAATCAAAGCCTGGAATCTGCAGTAGAAATGAAAAAAGGCTGTTCACTCAACTGTCTCTCATGATCTCATAGGACACAGTTGTGCCCAAGGAGTTACACGAGGGTGAGAACTATTTATACATGCTTAAAAAATTAATCTGATTAAAGTCTAGACCACAATTCACAAGACTGTAAGATGATATTTTGTGACAGGTGTCATGTGGTGATTGCAATAACAATACAGGATTAAACTCTCCGTTTAACTTTTCTCCTTCTCTCTTCTACAGTCTCCTTGGGCTGTGGAATCACGGGAATGCTGAATACTTGGATAAAATCCCCTAGTAAGTATTCGGCGGCATTCAGGAACTTGCTATGAATTAAGATACTTAGACATGACCCCAGTCCTCCCAAGTCAGAATCTCTGGCAGTGAGGCCCAGAAATCTGCATTTTAATAAGACACATAGGAAAGTTTGACAACCACTGGACTAGAGTGAGGGCAGAACAGGTTGTATTTAGGAAATAATGACTATTATATAATATCATATATGTTACAATCATGCAGTATGTTAACTATCTCTTATACACTTGCTTTTTATCATATACACACAAAAAAATCTCTACGTGGTAAAGCCTACTTTCTAGAATACATAAATTATTGTTATGCAACTGAAGTTGTATTTTATACATAGAACTGATTTAAATATTGATGGCTAGATTCTAAAACTAGACCAGGGGTTCTCATTAAATTTCTGATAATAGTACTGATGGTAAAGCATACAAATGTGTAAAACTTTAGTTTACAAAATAGCCTTCAGATAGAAGATAAAATAAAATCAAGTAACTTCCTGAAGGGCATACAATTAGCATTGAGTAGGGAGCCATGATTCGAATCCAGAACTTGCAACACAAAGACCAGTGCTCTTCCCATGACATCAGAGATACTTACACTATAAATGAAGCACTTTAAATATTCACCAAAAACACAAGTAACATTGTCACCATAATATGATTAGGCAAAATGGTATTTTCTTAAAATAGGCTGGTGTTTGATGAAAACCAGGTTTAATTAGAGAAAGAAAGAAGCTGATGGAGTTTTCTGGAAGTGGCAGGAAATTTGGGGACATTTTGTAAGAATTAAAGAGGGTATCCAGGTATGGAACAGAGATTATGTAGGTGAATCTCACTGACCTCTAAACTGTGAAAAATGGAACCCTGGGGGCATGTAGTGAGTGCCCAATGCCCCTACAGGGGAAGAAAGGAAAGAGAAAGACATGTTTGGGTCATAGAGCTAGTTGCTATGAAAGCAGAAGGGTTTGGCACCTCTTAGACTGAGCAACACAGGGGAAAGTGCGACTTGCTTATAACAAATCAGTCAACATTTATTGAGGTGCCACTATGTGCCAGGTGGTGTCCCAGGGCCAGGACGAAGGTGAGGGGAGTGAGGCAACAGCTTCCTGTGCAAAATCAAAGGGGACAACAAAACCATTCAGCACTCAAGACAAATAGTGCTTTAATGCAATATTTTTAAAAATTACAAATGCGTAGAGAACAGACTTATGGGTGCCAAGGGGGAGGAGGGGTGGCAGAGGGATGGAGTGGGAATTTGGGACTAGAAGATGCAAACTATTATGTAACGAATGGAAAAAAAACAACGTCCTACTGTATAGCACAGGGAACAATATTCAATATCCTGTAATAAATCATAATGGAAAAGAATATTGAAAAGAATATATATATGTATAACTGAATCACTTTGCTGTACACCAAAAACTAATACAACATTGTAGATCAACTATACTTCAATAAAAAAATTATACTATTTGCAAGAAATCCATGATGAAGAAAAATAGGAAAATTCCAAATAAAGATGGGATCCATTTTATTTTTTCTTTTGTTTCAGGCTCCAATATACCACTATTACTGATATTGTCTTTATTCACAATTTTGATATATTACTCACCTTGGGCTTTTTTTTGCATTGATTTTGAAAAATATAGCAGGAAAATAATATCAATATTTACATTGATTATTGACTACCTTGATTATGATTGAGTTAAAAATTCAATAATCACTTAACTTTTACACCAGGTGTCTCACACACTGCACCCTAGCCTTGGCCCTACACTGTGCGGAAAGCTTTACGTTAATTATCTGAAGGCATCATCACAACCCATCAAGTACACAAATTGTTAGGTATGCATATTCCATGGTTATCTGATGAAGGAAACAACTTTGCATTTGAAAATATACACAAGCACATAAAAATACACAGACATGTAAATATCCCATCATATTTGAGAGATACCATATATCAGTTACATCTCACATGCCAGTTTCTTTTTGTAAAAGCAATAGTACACAAGGCACGATTCCATGTGTTTGACTCCCTTGCTACGCTTTTTGTACTGCTTTCCTAATTTCGTATGTGAAACATGCTAAGATTTTTATTAGTCCTGTAAATTGTGGGACTCATTGGACCACCACTGAAAGAAATGCTTCTCAAAATCAATACCTCAGAATTCTAGTGGAGAATTTATTCTGGCTGCATTCTGATATGGAGAGATCATAACAGTGAAGGGACAAGGGTAGTAGGACCCGGTGAAAGGAACAAGAGAAAGAAGATGGGGCAGAAGCACTAAAAAGAAACACAGTCCCCACTAAGGTAGCTCTTGACTTCCTTCTCTTTGTCTCAGAATTAGCAGAAGCTTGGGGCCTTCTCCCCTGAAGTTCAGATTTGGCTTGTCTGGGTTGGAGCCCCAGTATCCCAGAGGGTGCAACTACACTTGAGAACCATTATACTAGGGGACCTAGGAAGTCAGCCTGGATTAAGCCAGGGTAAATGGAACTCTCCAAGGTCCTGATCAAGCAACGGTGGATACTCAGTATTGGGCTGTGAGTGGGTTCATAAACAGAGGGAAATAGGAACTATTCCAGGGAATACAGAGACTTTTTAAAGGAGGTTTGTGGTTGTAGAAGGAGAAGGAAAGCTGAGAGAGCTGAGGATGGGGTTTCTACTATTGATAGCATGCGTAGCGCGGTATATCAGTCCTTTTCTCTATGTACCCGTGTCATCTTCAGTAAAATACTCATGTCTCATGGTGGCCTTTGGCAAAGGCTATCCGTGGGAGCTGATGTCAAATTGTAGAGGGCTTTGCAAGAACAGAGAGACAGAAGAATAGGAACTGCCCACAGGAGATCCTTTACTCTTCAGTTGGACGTTTTAATAAGAAAGGGACCCTGGCAAATATAGGACAGAGGATCCCAGCTTCTGAATGGAGAGGGGGCCCTGTGTTGCTGCCATTCTCTATGAATGAACTGGATTTTCACAGGAATGGTGACTGGAAAGCATTTCATTTTTCTAGAATCACAGTCTGGATGGGACCTGTACTCAGGGTTATTGGGTATTGGGCTATTACTACTTATTACACCCTTTTTATAACCTCTTGTTGAGGTGTTTCACCAGTGTGAGAGTGGTGATGTGTCAGTGTGTTATATTTTTCAAGTTGAGCTAAATGGTATGAGTCATCATGACCCTGAACAGTTCACGTAAAGTACCTGTGAGGGTTACACAAATTCGCTCTTGATCATTTTCTCTCATAAGCAGAGTTAAATAGAATACATTATAAAAGAATTTCATGAAATGCCAGCATCACGAAAGTGTTAAGGGTAACAGCAGTAATTACTACTTGAAGACGGTATAGCCCAGACATTTGGAGGCAGAGCTGACACCTCGTAGCTGTATCAGCTTCACTTCTGACCTTGGATAAGAGATCTAGACTTCTGGGCTCAATTAACGCCATCTTCCCAATTTCCCATATTAAATAAAAAGAGAGATTTCATGGCATTTTTTTTAAAAAAATGGCCACAGCAATATCTCTGTTTCGCATGCTTTTTTCCAGAACCTTCATACATTGTTTATTCTCCCCTCGAACATGGACACACTTGTGACTGTGTAGACAAAAGAGTTCAGCAGAGCTGATGCTTTGAGACTTGCCATTCTAGGTCACAACTTCTCCCCGGCTGACACGTGAGATATTCCACTGCACTCAAGATATCGTGATAAAGAGATCATATCATACAAAGAGACCCCATAAAGACAGAGAGAGATGCCTTAGGAGCCCCAGGTGTTCCAGAGTCTGCCCAGCTCAGGCAACAGGAACATGAATGAATGAGTGAGCTTTGGAGGATCCCAGCCTGAACCTACCAGCCGCCCCAGATGACACGAAATGGAGCAAAGAGGAGCCATCCTGCAGGACACTGCACAAATTGCAGATTCAGGAGCAAAATAAATATTGTCATCGTTTTAAGACATCTAGTTTTAGGACGGTTTGTTACACAGCATTAGATAACCAGCACACAGGCAGAAAATCTATCAGTGACAATAAATACCACCAAGGAAAGGAACATTTCCTGATCATCTAATATAAAATAGCAACCCTCACCTGCCACTCTCTCTGCCATTACATAGTTTACTTTTCTCTGTAGTAATTACCACCACCTAGTGTTATATGTTTACCTGATAGCTTATTTATTTCTCTTTCTCTGAGCTAATAAAGTTCTACCAGAAATCGACATTGGTTGTTCACTTTTAGCATCTAGAATGTACTGTAGTTAGAGTGAGTGAAAGACACTTTATGCGGGGCCCATTACTATCAGAAAGTTCAGAAAATAAGTTTTTAGTCTATATTTATTTCATACTACTTGTGAGATTCGGGTCAAACATTTGACTTGAATAAAAAAATATTCTTCAACAAACTTACTTTCATTTTAGCAGAAATGGCTGAATTAAGTTTTTGTTTCATAAGTATTTTCCCACAACTTCAACACTGGGAGAGAGAAAACCAACATTTCAAAAGGTTTTTTTCCCTTAAAGAAGCTTGATGAGTTATGAAATGTAGGTGTGCCCAACCTTCCCAAGAACCTAATCAATGAAATCTTCATGAAATGGTTAAAGAAATTAAACTTAAGATCAGATTTATAAAACCCTTGTAAGGGTTCTATGACATGACAGTTGATACTTCCAGAATATTAATCACAACAAATGGTTCAGGACATTATTTAAGTCTCAAAGGCGTGGAAACATCAGCATAATGTATCATTGTCGAAAGACTGAAAAGAGTCTCGAAATAGCATACGATCTTAAATGTGGCCACAAAGCCAATCCTGCTTAATTTTTTTGGTTCTAATTTCAAATTTCTCAATTTTAAACTCCACATCATCAGGTGTTTGCTGAAAAGAATCTTCTAAGCAAGGCCATTAAACATGAATGGAAAGGTTATTTTGTCTGTTTGTGTGATCAAAATGAATTGTTTTTAAGCTCCACCCAGAGAGAATCAATGAAGGGGTCAGAGCTTGACATAGAGGGTCAGATTTTATAAACCTATGGCTCTAAAAAACATGAAAAGTTTGGGGACATTTCAATAGGAACAGTTCAGACATTAGACTAGTCTCTGAAAGTCCACTTGTGCATTTGTGTGTTACTGTAAAACTTTCCTTTCTTAATTTTTATCTAGTATTACTAAGTAAAACAGTTATAGGAACTGTGTTAAAGAATACTGACCATCTCTAACCCCATCCATGTAAACCTTGAGGAAACTAGAATCTTTTAGACGCCATAATTTTGATAGCAGAAAACAAATGGAATCAACTCTATTTTCCGACCCTATGACCAAGACCCATTCCTGCTTCCCATTAGGAGGTTTGAGCAGCACAAAATATCCATTTCCTTAAATGCTGATACAGTACACCCAGCTACTTCGTGTGGGACATTAACAACAATGACACAATAAATAACAACAAAAGTTTCAATGAACAATTAATACATAAACAGCTGTCTTTACTCACATTATTTTCTTAATGGAAATGACATTTTTGAATCAATAATTAATACTCTTAAATTCTTATGACATGTGTTGCCATATTTCTTTCCAGAAAGGCAATGTGCATTTACATTCCATTAGCAGTGTGTGGACTGTCTATCCGACTCTGCTTTCATCAGTACTGAGCATTATAATTTATAAATCTCTGTCTACTTACTAATTAAATAATTTCAATTTCTTTACTTAATAGTAAGGTTCAGCGTTTTTAATCTACTGACCCATAATTACTTTTTTATTGTGGTAAAATATATATAACATAAAATTTACCACTTTACTCATTGGTCAGTGGTATTAAGTAAGTTCACAATGTAGGGAAGAAAAAATAATTTCCCTCTACCCTTCTGAGCTCTTGGCTGAGAATCCTGTAATAAAAGACAAATAAAAGACAAAAATAAAAGAAAAACATATAGAATTTATTACCATGTATACCTCATGTATACATGAGAGATACCCAGGGAAAAATGAGTAACTCGCCAAAGTGGCTTAGAATGCAGGCTTAAACACCATCCTAATAGGGAAAGGGGAGGGTGGAGAAGGCGGACATGTAGACCTTTTAGAGGAGGACAAATGATTTTTAAGAAAGATGAATGTGCGCTTAGAAGAACAGGCGGGAGATACGATAGTTTGTGACAGAATTCGTCTGGGTATAATGTCAACCGCTTGTCTCCTCTCCTGTGATAAAAGGCAAAGTTCCCTGGTTGATGAAACTACCAGGAACGGGATTAATAACTGAAGTCCTTTTGAAGGATCTGTCTTTTGAGAAGATAAGGGAAATTCAAAGAAAGCCTCTCCTTGCATTTGCTGTGTGCCTGCAGCTCAACAAAAAAGTCAATATGCTAAACTGGCCTATTCTAGGGTGACATATTCTGCTGCTACCCTCCAACAATGCTGTGCAACCATCACTACTATCCAACCAGAGCACTTTTTCACCGTCTCCAACAGAAACTCTGTACCTGTTAAATAATAACTCTTTATTCCTCCCTCCTCACAGCTCCCAGCAACTGCTCTTCTACTCTCTGTGTCTAGGCATTTGTTTACTCTGGGTACTTCATATTAGTGGAATCACACAATATTTGTCCTTTTGTGACTGGTTTATTTTACTCGCATACTGTTTTTAAGGTTCATCCATGTTGTAGCATGTATCAGAATTTCATTCTTTTTCAGGCTGAATAATATTTCATTGTGTGTATAAATATATATATTTTTTTATAATTTATTATATATATATATATATATTACATTTTGTTTATCCCTAAGTTAAGACACATGGGAGAAAGTCTAAACACATCTCATGAGAGGAGGAACGTTGCTTCTGAGAAGTAAGGGGGCAAACGAGCAACGCAGACACTCTTAGGGGCAGGGAAAGCAGGAAAGACAGAAAAGGCTGCTACAGAGGTATGGTGAAGAACATGGGAAGTGTCCTGGTTAAAGGATATCCAGTGGACATTTTAAGAATGTGAATATCTAACGTTCATTTTTAACTTGACTACCTGTAAGGAAACCCCTCTTCTACCTCATTTCTGTATCCTTAGTAAAATCAACACTACATTCAGAAGTGCACAGTAGGACTGATGCTATTCATTCATTCATTTATTGATTTTTCAACATCTACTGAGAATGAGCTGAACCTTATGCGTGGCTCAGAAGAAGGACTGAGAATTAATCAAGAAATGGTAAGTTTCCAGGAATCCACTAAGAGGGCTTTAGACTCCCGTGGGGCAAGCATGAGGGTCAAGCCAAGGACATCAAAATTTCAAGGGGCCTAGGCATCCATCCTATCATATAACTGGTCTAAGTATACTTCACTCTATTTTGTAGAGGGAGAATTTTGAAAAATTATTCTACCAACCAGACCAAACAATTGCCACCTGGTGATGCTGGGCAGTGGCAGTGAGCCTCAGCTTCCAGTCGGCCACAGAATCAGGAAGGTAAACAACTGACACACTTAAAATGAATCAGTCCCCAGACGACCATTCTGTTTTTCACTTTCAGTACAGTATCTCACAAATTATATGAGTTATTGACACTTTATCATAAAATAGGCTTCGTGTTAGGTGACTGTGCCCAACCGTTGGCTAATTTAAGTGTTCTGAGCACGTTTAAGGTAAGCTAGACTGAGCGGTGCTGTTTGGTAGGAAGGTGCATTAAATGTATTTTTGACTTAAGGTATTTTCAACTTATGATGGTCTTATCAAGCTGTAGCCCCATCATAAGTCAAGGAAGATCAGTATATCAAAAGAGGTTTCACCTTAACTCGTTTTCAGAAAAATTTCTCCTCGTTGATGTTTATAATCTTTCCATTGACATATGAGGCTTTCTATTCAATTTCTCTTTGTGGATTTCAGTCCCCACCCCCATCCTGAACACACACACACACACACACACACACACACACACACACACACTATAATCATTCTTTAACCTTTTGGCTGCTTCTTGCCATAAATACACACAAGTTAGACATCCTTCTCATAACATTCCTCTCTTTTGAACAGGGGGAAAAATCTATTAAGATATTGATATGGAGACATCATTAAAAGGCAGTGATGCCTTCAGCGACTGATATGTTTGCTATAGTGTGTTAATCCTTACCAGCAATTAGCCTGTTGAAGGAAAACGTCACTAGGACAAATAAATGAAAGGCCTAATGACGCTGTGAGGAAATAGGTTTTCAGGTCCTACTCCCAGCAGGTTTTTTACAGGGCCGTGTCCCACAGTATGCTCATTAGTTGCTCCTTTGGAATCACTGATTCGGGCTGACGTCAGTCCTGCCCACTCAGGCATATCTCTGAATTATGAGAAAGATAAACAGACCTGATAAAGTAACCAAATTCTTTGTCCAGTGCAATTACTTGAACTCATTTTATAGGTATCCTTGTTCATAAAACCCTGTTTAATTCCCAGGACACAACTTGACGTTCACCCTTTCATGACATGCACACTGAAGAATTCCAGCACAGTGACCAGGGACTCATGCACTCTGCATGACACTGTGCCTTCTCACTTTCTGCACTGCCTTCTGATACCATGTGGATAAATCTGAGACAAAAGAAGGCAAGTTTAGGAAGCCTCCGATCTAGATGCTGTACACAAAAGTCAAAAAGTGAAATTAATAAACAACTGTCAATGGGATGGTTTAATTCTTCTTTCCCTTGTTCAACCAACAAATCAGCCATTCTAAAAAAATACCCAACACATTCCCTGCCCTTGAATATACTTTCCAGGAAAGACTGACGTTTAAATGAAGACTACGATACAATATGTTTGGATAAATGCTATGACCAAAGGCCTACATGAAAGGCTTCCAGGGCTAGGAGCTCAAGCTGAGCCAAAAGGAAAAATTCTCAAGTATGCAAGGTCGTCTTGGGTACCTCTCTCTGTGTCATTCCTATTCACCTTTTCCTTGTGTAGTTCTTTATATGTAATGTAGTCATGACGATGAACACGATTTGAACAAGAAAGACATGGTTTCTCCCTTCATGGAACTTATGATCCAAAGATTACAGTACTTTGTCTTAGAAGCACTTTGTATTTATTAGTAATTTCACCACCAACAAAATAGCAACCCTAAATAATATTGATAGCTAATATTTCTTAGGCAATGGGTATGGGCCCTGGCACTGTTCCAAGTGTCATGAAACATATTTAATTCTCACAGCAATTCTGATGTGAGTATTCTTATTATCCCTCCTTTTTATACAGGAGAACACTGAGGAGCAAGGACATTAAATAATGTGCCCATGGTCACATAAGTAGTCAATGGGAGAGTCACCCTGGGAACTGAGATGTCTTACATCAGACAGTGTTCTGTACTAACTCTCTTGTGAATGTTGGGCGCTAGTGTTCCCCTTGAACCTGATTTTCCTCCAAGTTCTCTTCTGATGGAAGGAGAAGAGAAGGGCAAGTGAAGCCAGTAATAAATCTATACGTTGAGAGAACAGAGGGGCCCAGGAAGACCAGGAATGCTCAGTAGATAAAACAACGGAAGAGGGAGAGGGTGAAGAAGTGCTAATTCGGAGAGATTTGAATTAAGATGAAAATTTGAAGATATTCTGTTGTATCATTAAGTAGTTAATGAAGAACATACACACCCTAAATGTTTCTCAATAAATCAGTTTAATAATCTTAGTTAAGTAATGGTTGGAAGCCCTTCACTTCCTGTAACAGACAAGTTGAGGTCTCGAATCCATTCAAAGCACTTTCTATCACTTCCTTGGACATGAGGCTCCCTGTTATGTTTGTGCGCCTTGTAGGAGAACTTCCTCTAGCATTTCCCAACATCTAAACTTTGGTAAACTGGTAACCAAATTTTTAGAATTATATCTAAAATTCAGTGCTTGGATACAATTAGAGGCTTTTCTCTAATGAGACATTCTACTTTGGCCATCACTGACAACTGTATGGCCAGAGGGTGCAATTGATGATCAAGATGAATGAATGGCTATCATTGGAAGAAGCAATGAACAAACCCTAAAATATTTAGAAAAATTAATGATTTAATTTTGCCTATGAATGTGTTTTAAAGTAGAAAGTTGACACTTTTTAAAATATGGGCCATTATCTTCTACTTCTAGTGTGGCAAATTGGTTTCTTTTTACTTGCCAACTTTGATGCAAAGTTCAAAGCTTTGTGGAGAGTGGGCTGAAAAGAAATATGACTCAAGAATGCATAGAGACCAATTTGTAATGTCTGCAATAGCTTCTGGAATGGGCAGTGATTATGTGTATATACTATATTATATATACACACACATAGCCTATTCTAGATCACCATTTTAAAAGACATGCCCAGCCAAAAGATGCCTCTTTATAGAAATGGGAAATAATACATGCTCTGTACTGCTTCTGTGCTGTAGATGTGAGGGCAGATGAAAACAATCATTTCTCAAGATGTTTGAGGAGCTAGAAAATTTCAAAATGGCTTCCTTGTGCCCTAATTTCTTCTCACTGAGGTTGAGTAAGCCTGTGGTTTCTTGGTTCCTTAGCCAGTCTCCATGGAAGTGAAATGTAACCTCTGTTTGCAAGGGGCAGCCTCATCGAGAACTGGTATCTATGAGTATTATAATTATTTTGTTTCTAGATTTTTAAAATCTAATGCACATAACAAGTTATTTCAGGTCCCTAAGGAGGCATGGAAAACACAATTAAAGCATTGAAACAACTAAAATTTTCATAAGGAAGCCCGTATAACAAGCCCTTTAAAAAGCCAAATGGCAACACCGAAGCAATGAGGAAATAGATCTGAATTCTGTTTTGGCCTGTTGGAGCACTAATACAGAGAAATAAAGACCAACTTGATTTGAACTGTGTGATTTGAACTGTTTCCCTTTTATTTTATTTATTTATTTATTTTTAAACGGTACGCGGGCCTCTCACTGCTGTGGCCTCTCCCGTTGCGGAGCACAGGCTCCGGACGCGCAGGCTCAGCGGCCATGGCTCACGGGCTCAGCCGCTCCGCGGCATGCGGGATCCTCCCGGACCGGGGCACGAACCCGTGTCCCCTGCATCGGCAGGCGGACTCTCAACCACTGCACCACCAGGGAAGCCCTGTTTCCCTTTTATATCACTTCTTTTTACCCACCGAAGACTTTTCTCTTGAAAACCCAAGAGGTGTAAAATATGCTGACTTAATGCCGAAGCAAAGACGGACTGTGGGTGTAATTGTAACATTTCTCCACATCTTTGGCATTTTGTTCACTTATATATCATCACCATGGCTAGCGATAACATTTAAAAGAATGTCGACGTAAATCTGACAGCACCTCATTAGATTTTCTTAGAATCATGTAATTAGGTAAGAAAAGACCACTGATGAGAAGGTTACAGCTGCCTGGGACCGGATTACATTTCCCGATTAACAATCACAACATTCCTCTTAAAAGTGCTCCCCAATTTAGCGGACGCTCCTTTCAACTGGGAATCAGGACACAGGAGTTTTAAAACTTAAAGGTTTAACAGGGAAAAAAAAGAACAACCTTGGAAGACCATTTCTTGTCTTGGAGGTGTGGCTAGCCAGAAAGAGAGGTTGCTGCGTTTCTGCTTCCTTTTCAAAGGACTCAGACATGCTTTGATGCTGGCTTCAGAAACGCTTAGCACCCTATGAAGGTTAAGTCCCTGGATCTTAATATTTGTAATTTACCATCTTTATTTTTCTTAATAAATTGAATATAATTAAGGAATGTAAATGTGCCATGAAATCAAGGATGAAAAGCCACCTACCAACAGAAAAGGCACACATCTGATTCAATTCCTTAATAATCTTTAAATCTACGGCTTATTCCTGGGCCCAGAGGTGAAGTTGAAGTTAATCATAATTTTTAAACAAACACACTCTGTATTCTGTAGAGGGAGTGGCATGAAAGCTATTTAAGCTTCCACCATAGCTGCCGTGTTTGCAAAAAGGCATCATAAATGCTCAGTTTGACATTCTTTGGGGTTTTAACTGGGGGAGAATGTTTACACTCTTGAAATCTTCTACAATGAGGAAGAATTTAGACTACTTGGCAAATCTAATAGGAGAGCTGATTAGTTCGTACAAAGAGCTCAGCTCCATTATTAGACACAGATTGCACAACTGTGGCCTTTCTTAAGAGAGCTCTCTTCAGTTTTATAACAGAGTGGGGGGAAAATGCAGACTAAATCAATTTGTTATTGTTTTCAAAAGTGTTGCTGTCCACCATGGAACTGACTTATAAAATTTGTGCTTAGAATCAAATGATCCAATCTAAGAGAGGAATCTATGTAGTCGCACCTACCATACCAAGTAAGCAAATAGAGACAGTGGTCCCGAAGGGAACTGCAGAGCAGAGCTCCTGCACAATATTTGTTGTCATGGGATGCTGGTATAAAATTGACATTAAAACACAATGGAGTTCTCACTGATGATATTATGTTTTACTCTCTGCTTTTCCTCAAAATGGTGCATTCTCAACTATTCACCAATCATATTTAGAGAAGTAAATGTTGACAAGTTGAGCTCTTTACCACTCCACCTGACTTTAAATCACTGATGATCAACTGGGAGGGAGGACGTTTGAATTTCTGAAGACACATTTGGTTGTCACAACGGAGGTTGTCACAGCTGAGGGTTATGCTACCGGCACCTAGTGGGTAGAGGCCAGGGATGCTGCTAAACATCCTACAATGCACCAGATGGACCAAAACATAAACAGTGCCAAATGTCGATTATGCTAAGGTGGAGAAAACTCATTACATAGAGGCACTGATTTTTTTCTTAATCTAGTAAATAACTAAATGTTTCTTTAAAAATCATTCAATGCCTAGCCTTCCAAATTTGTTCCTTCTGTCTCTTTATGAAAGAGAAGATACTGATGGGGCCGCAATATGTAAAGAGCTCTAAGTCTTTCAAAGTGGTTATAACTCCTTTAACTTTCCTGCGGAAACAGAGGAGCTGATATTTTCCACTGAAATCACCGGATAGAATCCCTCCACTTTGCTCTTTAGAACACATGCCCAAAGGTGGCCTTCCAACCTGAAATCCTGGGAGGAAACAGCAATCTTCCAGGCAAGGATGCTCCTTAGAAAAAGCAATTTGTGCCATGGTCAACTATACTGCTGTCTCAAAAGAGGGCATGAACAGAGGCCAATTCTGGGCTAAAAGCCAGATCAGGTGAAAATTCCTTATAGTGGCAAACAATGGGCCCTTGGGTAAGCTGTAATATGCCCCCAATGATGAGTGGAATGGCAAAACAAATCAGAAAAAGTCCTTGTTTTTAGACCAAACGAAAACATTGCTGAAAAAAGCACATAAGCTGTCTGCACATCATTCCTTCACTAAGACAGAGAGGACTCTGATTTAAACAAAAACACTGAGGGAAACTGATGGTATACATTTCACAACAAATATTAAGTCAGAACAAATTTATTCTTTACATAGCCACTTCTGTACTGGTGATTGAATATGACTGTTGCCACAGGTCTCATCATTTGAATTAACACAAATATGCAAGTATTACATTATTTCAAACAACAAGGCAAAAGCTTTTCTAAAGATGGGCTCCTAGATCATATATCTACCTATCCCACCTAACTCCGTGATAAAATGGTTTGGAGTCCATAGGAATTATTGCCCCATAAAGAGAAAGCTTATGAAGTAGGTATTTTAAATTCAAGACCGCAATTAAGTTAGCTCAAGTTAATGTTTCAGGATTTATACCAACACAGAATTCTGCAAAAAGCTGAGATCAGACTGCAGGCTGCATGTATTATTCTGCTATTTGGGGACCGCAATCCTGAAAAGACAAAGCATTCCTCTTCCAGCTGTAATCCAAAGGGGATGAATGACATGAATCTAGTTGAATTTTGGCAAGATGATGAGATGACATGTTGCTGTAAGTTCTGCAAAGATCAAGTGACTGTTAAACTAAAAATTAAACCAGCAGTTTCTGCTTACTATTTTAAAATTAATGGAAAGCCAAAGCTTAGAGATTAGCAAAAGTTTCAAAGCTATGCTTCCCACAAGTAGTACTCTACCTTCTCAACTTCTCTACTTGCTTCTCTTGCCATGGCTTCTACAAGCTATGACCTTTTCCTCTGAGGAAAAAAAAGGCTTGCATCTTACTGGAAAGATTTTGTTTGGTGAAGAGAATTAGTTTCCTTAAGATACATGCAGTCTTGTATTTTTATGCATTCCAGATCACTACTCTTTTTAACACAGTGTGATTAACAACTGTATTTTCTTTACTCATTTATCTGACAATTTCTGGAAATATAAGGCAGGTACCAGTCTGTAGATGTAGATGACAAAGGAGGAAAAAGAAAGGGCTTAAAAAACGATGCAAAAGGAGGTTTAACAAGCTCTTATAAACCGTACAGCCATCACCAGGTCAAAGGTTTACTCTTTCTCATCTTATGCCAGAGATAGAGGAGATTTGATGTCCAAATACATTTCAGATAGCTTATATTTGTGCTGTACAGTGGTTATTATTCTTTTTTTGACTGATTTCATCACTTTAGGGGAAAAAAGGAAAATACTTAGAAATTGACCAAAAACATTACAGCTCCCCCCCCCCAACAGAATACTAGGTATTGCCTTACCTTACCTAGTAGGTAGCTTACAGGGCTGTAAGATACTGATAACAACACAAATGATTCTTGTCCAGAGGAATGCAAAGTGTTCCCAGGAGAGATACAGTACTTGATTATTATTGCCCTATGGATATTTATCAAATTTACACGAAGTAAGCAAATTCATTTCAGCAATCCTGATTGCCTATATATATGTGCTTGGATGCCCCTTTGAACTAGCTGTAACATCTTATTGTTTCCCTTATAAATTAATTAGTTAAGTAAAATATTTGATATGTATTCATTTTATATTTGAATGAAAGTCATTTATACTCTTTTTAAAATTGTACTTCAAGATAACCAATGTTTTAACATTGGAAGATAATACACAAAAGTCAAGTTCGACATCTTCTCTTCAAATGAAAAATACTGGCAATCAAAGTTTGTTGTGTCTTACTGCAATCAGTTAGTTCTAACAGAGCAGTGGGTGCTTATTTAGAGGAAGACTGCACACACCTGTTTTCCATAGCTCCCATTAGCAATTACGTTTGCAAACCCACGTTTTACAAATAGTCAGGACATTCCATTCTGCTTTTTAAATACTATTTAGTTTTTAAAAGAAATCCTTTGACCTGAAGCTGCACAGAATTAACTTGCTTATATTTATCAAATCATGGCAGAACAATGACCATTACTCTGTCTTCTCTTTTGTTTTATCTAACGTGTGTATGTGTTTCCATTCCCAGTTCCCTCCCCTTACCATTGGTGGCCAATCTAGTGTATTTTTAAAATGTTCTCCCAATCCATATTTTATAGATTTATTTAGATATATGGCTCCTCAGAAACATTTATTTAAATCTATGGATTCTTGAAAATATACCCTGTTGTTCTGTATGTTAAGTTACACGAATGGTAGTATAACACGTATCTCATTCTATGTCTTCTTTTTTTACACAATATTGTTTTTGAGATTTATACAGCCGTGGGTGAGTAAAGTTCATTACTTTGGCTGGTTACAGAGCATTCTATTATATGTATGTAAGACCAGGCTTCATCCTTTCTCCTGATAATGGAACCCGAGTGATCTCCAACTATCTTCTATCAACAGCACAGCAATGACCATCCTAGCATGTTTCTCCTGTGGATCTGGGAGCTACACGTGAACTTCTGGGTCTGACAACATTCATATGCTTGGTTAGACTCAGCACTGCCACATGGAACACTGTTAAATAGGGACTCCACTCCCACCAGCACTCTGTGAGTGTCCCAGGTCCCACAGTATTCTCAATATTAACACAACGTTTACATTTTTGCCAAATGTATAGACTGTGCAATGGTGTCTTTTATCTGTCTTAATTTGCGTTTTCTTCCTTATGACATATTTTCTTCTTGAAGGTGTCCTTAATGTTAAGAGAATAGCAGCTACAGAAGAAGAGAGCTAATGAATGAAGAGATATAAAAGGACTGTATTCAATAAATTCCTTTTCTTCCAGTCCACAAGGAAAGAAAGAATCACTGGTTTAATCGTTTTAAAATCAGATCCTGAAAGACGTGGGCTGATGCACACATTAAAACAAACAGAAAAACACATGCAAAATCTTAAAAAGAGAAACAAATTGGTCAAATATTTAACTAAATTTTCTACAACTAGCAATTACAATTTAGATATTGTTTCATTTTATTTATTTATTTGAATTTTATTTTATTTATTTTTTATACAGCAGGTTCCTATGAGTTATTTATTTCATACATGTTAGTATACATATGTCAACCGCAATCTCCCAGTTCATCCCACCACCACCCCGCCAGCCAGTTCCCCCCTAGCCGTCCTTATGTTTGTTCTCTACATCTGTGTCTCTATTTCTGCCCCGCAAACCAGTTCAGCTGTACTATTTTTCTAGGTTCCACATATATGCGTTAATATACGATATTTGCTTTTCTCTTTCTGGCTTACTTCACTCTGTATGACAGTCTGTAGATCCATCCACGTCTCTACAAATGACCCAATTTCATTCCTTTTTATGGCTGCATAATATTCCATTGTATATATGTACCATTTCTTCTTTATCCATTCGTCTGTTGATGGGCATTTAGGCTGCTTCCATGTCCTGGCTATTGTAAACAGAGCTGCAATGAACATTGTGGTACATGACTCTTTGTGAATTATGGTTTTCTCTGGGTATATGCCCAGGAGTGGGATTGCTGGGTCATATGGTAATTCTATTTTTACTTTTCTAAGGAACCTCCATACTGTTCTCCATAGTGGCTATATCAATTTACATTCCCACCAACAGTGAAAGAGGGTTCCCTTTTCTCCACACCCTCTCCAGCATTTGTTGTTTGTAGATTTTCTTATGATGTTCATTCTAACTAGTGTGAGGTGATATCTCATTGTAGTTTTGATTTGCATTTCTCTAATAATTAGTGATGTTGAGCAGCTTTTCATGTGCTTCTTGGCCATCTGTATGTCTTCTTTGGAGAAATGTCTATTTAGGTCTTCTGCCCATTTTTGGATTGGGTTGCTTGTGTTTTTAATATTGAGCTGCATGACCTGTTTACATATTTTGGAGATTAATCCTTTGTCCGTTGATTCGTTTGCAAATATTTTCTCCCATTCTGAGGGTTGTCTTTTCATCTCGATTGTAGTTTCCTTTGCTTCACATAAGCTTTTAAGTTTCATTAGGTCCCATTTGTTAATTTTTGTTTTAATTTCCATTACTCTAGGAGGTGGATCAAAAAAGATCCTGCTGTGATTTACGTCAAAGAGTGTTCTTCCTATGTTTTCCTCTGAGAGTTTTATAGTGTCCCACCTTACATTTAGGTCTCTAATCCATTTTGAGTTTATTTTTGTGTATGGTGTTAGGGAGGGTCCTAATTTCATTCTTTCACATTTAACTGTCCAGTTTTCCCAGCACCACTTATTGAAGAGACTGTCTTTTCTCCATTGTATGTTCTTGCCTCCTTTGTCATAGATTAGTTGACCATAGGTGCATGGGTTTATCTCTAGGCATTCTATCCTGTTCCAGCGATCTATATTTCTGTTTTTGTGCCAGTACCATATTGTCATGATTACTGTAGCTTTGTAGTATAGTCTGAAGTCAGGGAGTCTGATTCCTCCAGCTCTGTTTTTTCCATCAAGACTGCTTTGGCTATTTGGGGTCTTTTGTGTCTCAATGCAAATTTTAAGATTTTTTTGTTCTTGACCTGTAAAAATTGCCACTGGTAGTTTGACAGGGATTGCATTGAATCTGTGGATTGCTTTGGGTAGTATAGTCATTTTCACAATATTGATTCTTCCAATCCAAGAACATGGTAGATCTCTCCATCTGTTTGTGTCATCTTTGACTCTGTTCATCAGTGTCTTATAGTTTTCTGAGTACAGGTCTTTTACCTCCTTAGGTAGGTTTATTCGTAGGTATTTTATTCTTTTTGTTGCAATGGTGAATGGGATTGTTTCCTTAATTTCTCTTTCTGATCTTTCGTTTTTAATGTATAGGAATGCAAGAGATTTCTGTGCACTAATTTTGTATCCTGCAACTTTACCAAATTCATTGATTAGCTCTAGTAGTTTTCTGGTGGCATCTTTACAATTCTCTATGTATAGTATCATGTCATCTCCAAACAGTGACAGTTTTACTTGTTCTTTTCCAATTTGGATTCCTTTTATTTCTTTTTCTTCTCTGATTGCCGTGGCTAGGACTTCCAAAACTGTGTTGAATAATAGTGGCGAGAGTAGACATCCTTTTCTTGTTCCTGATCTTAGAGGAAATGCTTTCAGTTTTTCACCACTGAAAATGATGTTTGCTGTGGGTTTGTCATATATGGCCTTTATTATGTTGAGGTAGGTTCCCTCTATGCCCACTTTCTGGAGAGTTTTTATCATAAATGGGTGTTGAATTTTGTCATAAGTTGTTCTGCATGTATTGAGATGATCATATGGTTTTTATTCTTCAGTTTGTTAATACGATGTATCACATTGATTTATTTGCATATTTGAAGAAACCTTGCATTCCTGGGATAAATCCCACTTGATCATGGTGTATGATCCTTTTAATGTGTTGTTGAATTCTGTTTGCTAGTATTTTGGTGAGGATTTTTGCATCTATATTCATCAGTGATATTCATCTATATTTTTATTTTTTTTGTAGTATCTTTTTCTGGTTGTGGTATCAGGGTGATGGTGGCCTCACTGAATGAGTTTGGGAGTGTTCCTTCCTCTGCAATTTTTTGGAACAGTTTGAGAAGAATGAGTGTTAGCTTCTCTCTAAATGTTAGATAGAATTCACCTATGACGCCATCTGGTCCTGGGCTTTCGTTTGTTGGAAGATTTTTAATCACAGTTTCAATTTCATTACTTTTGATATAGTCTGTTCATATTTTCTCTTTCTTCCTGGTTCAGTTTTGGAATGTTCTACCTTTCTAAGAATTTGTTCATTTCTTCCAGGTTGTCCATTTTATTGGCATAGAGTTGCTTGCAGTAGTCTCTTATGATGTTTTGTATTTCTGCAGTGTCTATTTTAACGTCACCTTTTTCATTTCTACTTTTGTTGATTTGAGTCCTTTCCCTCTTTTTCTTGATGAGTCTGGCTAAAGGTTTATCAATTTTGTTTATCTTCTCAAAGAACCAACTTTTAGTTTTATTGATCTTTGCTATTGTTTTCTTTGTTTCTATTTCATTTATTTCTGCTGTGATCTTTATGATTTTTTTCCTTCTACTGATTTTGAGTTTTGTTTGTTCTTCTTTCTCTAGTTCTTTTAGGTGTAAGGTTAGATTGTTTATTTGAGATTTTTCTTGTTTCTTGAGGTAGGCTTGTATTGCTATAAACTTCCCTCTTAGAACTGCTTTTGCTGCATTTCATAGGCTTTGGATTGTCGTGTTTTTTGTTGTAATTTGTCTCTAGGTATTTTTTCACTTCCTCTTTGATTTCTTCAGTGATCTCTTGGTTATTTAGTAATGTGTTGTTTAGCCTCTGTGTGCTTGATTTTTTTTACATTTTTCCCCCTGTAATTGATTTCTAATCTCATAGTGTTGTGGTTGGAAAAGATGCTTGATATGATTTCAATTTTCTTAAATTTACCAAGGGTTCATTTGTGACCCAAGATGTGATGTATCCTGGAGAGTGTTCCGTGTGCACTTGAGAAGAAAGAGTAATCTGCTGTTTTGGGATGGAATGTCCTATAAATATTAATTAAATCTATCTGGTCTATTGTGTCATTTAAAGCTTGTGTTTCTTTTCTAATTTTCTGTCTGGATGATATGTCCATTGGTGTGAGGTGTTAAAGTCCCCCACTGTTATTGTGTTACTTTCAATTTCCTCTTTTATAACTGTTAGCAGTTGCCCTATGTAGCAAGGTACTCCTACGTTGGGTGCATAAATATTTACAATTGCTATATCTTCTTCTTGGATTGATCCCTTGATCATTATGTAGTATTCTTCCTTGTCTCTTGTAACATTCTTTATTTTGAAGTCTATTTTATCTGATATGAGTATTGCTACTCCAGCTTTCTTTTGATTTCCATTTGCATAGAATATCTTTTTCCATCCCCTCACTTTCACTCTGTATGTGTCCCTAGGTCTGAAGTGGGTCTCTTATAGACAGCATATAGATGGGTCTTGTTTTTGTATCCATTCAGCGAGCCTGTGTCTTTTGGTTGGAGCATTTAATCCATTCATGTTTAAGGTAATTATCGACATGTATGTTCCTATTACCACTTTATTAATTGTTTTGGATTTGTTTTTGTAGGTCCTTTTCTTCTCTTGTTTTTCCCACTTAGAGAAGTTCCTTTAGCATTTGTTGTAGAGCTGGTTTGGTGATGCTGAATTCTCTTAGCTTTTGCTTGTCTGTAAAGCTTTTGATTTCTCCATCAAATCTGAATGAGATCCTTACTGAGTAGAGTAATCTTGGTTAGGTTCTTCCCTTTCATCACTTTAAATATATCGTGCCACTCCCTTCTGGCTTGTAGAGTTTCTGCTGAGAAATCATCTGTTCACCTTATGGGAGTTCCCTTGTATGTTATTTGTCATTTTTCCCTTGCTGCTTTCAATAATTTTTCTTTGTCTTTAATTATTGTCAATTTGATTACTATGTGTCTCTGCATTTTTCTCCTTGGGTTTATCCTGCCTGGGACTCTCTGTGCTTCCTGGACTTGGGTGGCTATTTCCTTTCCCATGTTAGGGAATTTTTTGACTATAATCTCTTCAAATATTTTCTCGGGTCTTTTCTTTCTCTCTTCTCCTTCTGAGACCCCTATAAAGGGAATGTTGTTTCATTTTATATGCTGTGTATACTTACATAGGACACGGATTACTTATGCTCATTTCACACAGGACTAACTTCATCAGTCACAGTGGACATGGTACTGAGTGCCCAGAGTGGTTTAAGGGACCCACAGAACTTTTATTATTATTATCATTATTATTATTATATATTATTCTGACATCATGTGACACGATTGTGTTACATGATTGTGCTCTGTAGTCATGAATGTGCTAAAAATAACAGGTTTACACCTTGAAACCTTAAAGAAAGAACACAGATAATCTCTTCTTTTTCGTTTCCTTTTTTGGGCTATTGTTGCAAAAATAAATGATATAGGAGCTCTGTGCAGTCCAATGACAGAATAAGGACATTTATAAAGCATAGATGGTGAATGAACACTGTCATGATGGAGCATAAGGGGCCCCTTGGTATAATACTAAATCTAGTCTAAGTGTCATCTTGGGGTGCAGGTGAGGCGGGGGAGAATGCTTCAGCATGTTCTTTATCTTTTACTTCCTTCTTTCCCTTCCTCAGTCTATACAATGATCAAACCTCTTCCATCTCAAATAAGATCCTATGTCCTCATCTCATTACTGCTCTTTCCCTTGCCTTTCTGCTTATATCTCTGGAAAGAATTGTCTGCACATGCTGTCTCCACTACCCCACTCTCTTCTCCCCTTCTTATGCCACTTCTATCTGGATTTCCCCCCATTACCACTAATACTATGCAAAAGAAGTACAACAAATAGTTTAAGAATTCCTTTACTTTCAGACATTTAGATTATTTTCCATTTGGGGCCATAAAAAAAAACAAAAGATGCTGCTACGAAGATGTTTATCAATTGTCTGTGACCTTGCAGGGGATATTTTTCTAAGATGAATTCCTGGAAAAGGAATTGATGGGTCCAAAGAATAAAAGGTTTAACAGATACTGCCAAAGTTTCTTCCAAAAGGACTGAACAAGAAATCTAATGGATTTCTCTGTAGCAAATGGCATTAGATTCTTCTTTTTATTTTTTTTGCGTGAAACTCCCAACCCTACAGATTTTCAACTTCTACTGGAGATGAGCAGAATTTGAGGAGCTAGTTAAAATGTGGAGTCCTGGACCCCACCCTTGATTGGAACTTTCAGCAAGCTTCCCAGATGATTCTGATGCACTAGATAAGAGGTTAAAGAAGCTCTCCCTGCCCCTTGGCCTTCCTCCTGTCTCCGTCTTTCCCATGGAGGTTTTCTTCTTGTGCTCAGCCCTTCAACAGTGGTGATCCCAAGCTTACCTCCTCTCACTCCACACAAGGTCCTGGAGTGATGTTACTCACTCACATGGTTTCAGTTTCAGTTACCACTGATACGCTGACGAATCCCAAAAATATATCTCCAACTCTGACCTCTCCTGAGAACATCACACCATTGTCTATGGGCTACAGCCACATGGATATTTCCACAAATTAAAGCGACCAAATTCAGCGTGTATCACCTTTCCCCATCAATCTACTCCTTCTGTATTCTGTTGGTGATGACCACATTAGAAACATCCTTCTCTGCTGCTTCTCATTCATTTCTCATTTCTCATCTATTATCAAATCCTGTTGATTACACCACCTAGATAATTCTTCAGTTCTTTTGCTACCTTCTACACTTATAACTACTGCCCTCATTCTTGTCATCATATCTCTCATCTACACTCTTACTGCAGCTTTCTAAATGGTCCCCAGATCTCCCTCCTTCCATCTTTTTCTTTCTGATCTCCTCCTCTCTGAGCCAGAATGAGCTGCCACAAAGGCAATGGGACCAAGTAACTCCCTTCCCTAAAACCTCTCCATGGTGCCACCATAAAGCAAGGTATGCCAGGGCATCTCTAGCCCCTCCACTCTCGCCAGCTTTCCCCTCCCCACTCTTTTCATCCTGCACATCATTCCACCATAATATGAAACTGGGTCTATTTTCCCAACACAGTATGCTGCTCATGACTCCATGCTTATGCCTCTGCCTAGAAAGCCTGTCCCCCTGTTGTTTTATTTTGTCCAGCGAATTTTTATTCATAGTTTACAACTTAATTTAGGTATGATCTCTTCTAGGGGCAGTCTTGGAATTCAGCTCAAATAAAAGGTGCATCCTTTGTGATCCATAATCACACGTTCATATTTTCATCCACCCTTTCTGCAACAAATACTAACAGAGCAATTCTTATACATGGGGGTCATAATGAGCATTGGGAACACAGTAGGGAATAAAATGGAAGGGCCCACTGAAACACCATAGGACTTCGCTATATTACAGTAAGGAGTGGTTTTGCATCAGTCTCCCCTAATAGACTGTCACCTCCTTAAAGTTAATGACAGTTTCTTACTAATCATCTTTGTGTCCTGGTTCTTTGTAATAGGTCCTCAACTAATACTTTGGACAAAAATAGACAGCTTTCACCCAAATGAGATAATCATGACTTACAAATTATGTGAAACTTTTAATTAGTATTTGAGATGAGTCTTAAGGTCAGTTTTCTAGAATATCATTTTAATCTGAGATTGGAAAAAGTTACTTTCCACAAAATAATCTCAGAGATAAACATTCTAATATGTTCTAGGGAATCCAGAAACATCCAAATATGAATGTCTTCAGGGCCTGGGGAGAACTTCCACAACTATAAAAATCTACTTTCAAAAGGGATGTTTCACCTCATGTTTTACCATGTGGTTCAACAGACACTTGGACTAAAAAATTTCCTTGTAGAAAAGAAAGCAGTTAATTAAAATTGACCAGAGGAGATCTGTAGTCTCTATCTGCTTTACTAATTTGTAAAATACGGTGCTTATCAGAGATATCCACAAACATCTCGGATGAAACTGAAAGGCCACAAACTAACAATATTTGAGTGTCAGCAACTCCCTGGGCAATGGAAAGGCCTGGTACTTTCAGAGGATTCCATTTACAGGCTTGAAAAGGTTTTGTTAAGCCAGCACACTGGTTTATCAGAAATACCAGATGCTCCCTGACTATGACAGTGTTCAGTACCTGTAAAAGAATGTTTTGCTGAATTAGGCTTCTATACCATGAGATTTCAGGACTATGACTTTGGGTTCAGGAAAGCAGTATTTAGCTCTCTTTAGGCTTGATTTTTTTTAAGCATAGGTGTCCCCTAAAGGGTAAGGCCTGCACGGTGTTTTAAAAGTGCCTACATTCCATTTCAGAGTGATGGCAGAATACATATCATGTCCATGAATCACAACACTGCCTCACGCCTTTTCAGAGAGGCAGTTTTCCAGAGTCCTCTAGATAGTGAGAGTGATGTGGCAGATGTTAGCACAAAGGAAAGAACAAATAAGATGTGAATTACAGGGTGGCGAGGCTTGTATGAATCTCATTTGTTTAACCATCTGAACGGTACACTCCAGGTACTAAATGACCTAGACAGTATGGAATGCAATGGTCTGAATAGTCAGGAAGGTGGCTTAATGAACTCTGCCCACTTGAATGTCCTTATATCATCTTGCCTTTTCAACCAGCCATAGCTTACTTAGCTTTTCTCTCTAAATCTTTTAAAGAAATGCTTTGGATGATTATGACCTTGTCATTCCATTTTCTAGGTAATGTAACATCAGGGATTATTACATGATTAGTAATTTAATTAGCAGGTGTATTAGCAGAGATTCATTTACAGATTAAGAACTTACTCTTAATAACCACTCAACTTCAAAGGAGTTGGCAGTTTGAGCTGTGCACATTTAATCGCTTTACTTCCTCATTCCCACCCTGGCTGCTGAGAGCTGCGATATCCGCAACTGTCCAAGGTGTTACTTGTCTAAAAACAACCTTGCAGTTTTCCTGATGATTTCAGGCTAAAGGATGTGATTGGATTAGTGATGCAAAGGTGTTGACCCAGGATAACTTCTCTTTTCTGTCACTTCTGAAACCTGGTGAAACCACTTATTCTTGAGTAAAGAGCAGAGACTATAATTTAATTTGCCAACAAAAATGGATAGTTCTGTCATTCATTTCTCATTTTCTGGATGTGTTTCACTGTTCACAGATGAGAATTTCAATGACCTGGGAGGATAAGTTAATTTTAAAGCTCACCCACGTGGACAACCTGGAAGAAATGGACAAATTCTTAGAAAGGTATAACCTTCCAAGACTGAACCAAGAAGAAAGAGAAAATATGAACAGATTAATCACAATTAATGAAATGGAAACTGGGATTTAAAATCTTCCAACAAATGAAAGCCCAGGACCAGAGAGCTTCACAGGTGAATTCTATAAAACAATTAGAGAAGAGCTAACACCCTTCCTTCTCAAACTCTTCCAAAATATTGCAGAGGAAGGAACACTCCCAAACTCATTCTATGAGGCCACCATCACCCTGATACCAAAACCAGACAAAAATACTACAAGAGAAGAAAATTACAGACCAATATCACTGGTGAATACAGATGCAAAAATCCTCAACAAAATACTAGCAAACAGAATTCAACAACACATTAAAAGGATCATACACCATGATCAAGTGGGATTTATCCCAGGTGTATCAATGTGATAAACCATTTTAACAAATTGAAGAATAAAAACCATATGATCATCTCAATACATGCAGAAAAGGCTTTTGACAAAATTCAACACCCATTTATGATAAAAACTCTCCAGAAAGTGGGCATAGAGGGAACCTACCTCAACATAATAAAGGCCATATATGACAAACCCACAGCAAACATCATTTTCAGTGGTGAAAAACTGAAAGCATTTCTTCTAAGATCAGGAGCAAGACAAGGATGTTTACTCTCGCCACTATTATTCAACACCGTTTTGGAAGTTCTAGCCACAGCAATCAGAGAAGAAAAAGAAATAAAAGGAATCCAAATTGGAAAAGAACAAGTAAAACTGTCACTGTTTGGAGATGACATGATACTATACATAGAGAATTGTAAAGATGCCACCAGAAAACTACTAGAGCTAATCAATGAATTTGGTAAAGTTGCAGGATACAAAGTTAATGCACAGAAATCTCTTGCATTCCTATACATTAACAACGAAAGATCAGAAAGAGAAATTAAGGGAACAATCCCATTCACCATTGCAACAAAAAGAATAAAATACCTAGGAATAAACCTACCTAAGGAGGTAAAAGACCTGTACTCAGAAAACTATAAGACACTGATGAACAGAGTCAAAGATGACACAAACAGATAGAGAGATATACCATGTTCTTGGATTGGAAGAATCAATATTGTGAAAATGACTATACAACCCAAAGCAATCCACAGATTCAATGCAATCCCTGTCAAACTACCAGTGGCATTTTTTACAGGTCAAGAACAAAAAATCTTAAAATTTATATGGAGACACAAAAGGCCTTGAATAGCCAAAGCAGTCTTGAGGGGAAAAAATGGAGCTGGAGGAATCAGACTCCCTGACTTCAGACTATACTACAAAGCTACAGTAATCAAGACAATATGGTACTGGCACAAAAACAGAAATATAGATCAATGGAACAGGACAGAAAGCCCAGAAATAAACCCATGCACCTATGGTCAACTAATCCATGACAAAGGAGGCAAGAACATACAATGGAGAAAAGACAGTCTTCAATAAATGGTGCTGGGAAAACTGTACAGTTACATGTAAAACAATGAAATTAGGACACTCCCTAACACCAAACACAAAAATAAATTCAAAATGGATTAGAGACCTAAATGTAAGACTGGACACTATAAAACTCTCAGAGGAAAACATAGGAAGAACACTCTTTGACATAAATCACAGCAGGATCTTTTTGGATCCACCTCCTAGAGTAATGGAAATAAAAACAAAAAATAAACAAATGGGACCAATGAAACTTAAAATCTTTTGTAAAGCAAAGGAAACTACAATCAAGACAAAAATACAACCCTCAGAATGGGAGAAAATATTTGCTCACAAGTCAACAGACAAAGGATTACTCTCCAAAATATATAAACAGCTCATGCAGCTCAATATTAAAAACACAAACAACCCAATCCAAAAATGGGCAGAAGACCTAAATAGACATTTCTCCAA
Organism: Monodon monoceros; assembly: GCF_005190385.1. Taxonomy (NCBI): domain Eukaryota; kingdom Metazoa; phylum Chordata; class Mammalia; order Artiodactyla; family Monodontidae; genus Monodon; species Monodon monoceros. The sequence continues at coordinate 86,057,051 of NW_021703780.1, forward strand.
AGAAGACATACAGATGGCCAAGAAGCACATGAAAAGCTGCTCAACATCACTAATTATTAGAGAAATGCAAATCAAAACTACAATGAGATATCATCTCACACCAGTCAGAATGGCCATCATCAAAAAATCTAGAAACAATAATTGTCTGAGAGGTTGTGGAGAAAAGGGAACTCTCTTTCACTTTTGGTGGGAATGTAAATTGATATAGCCACTATGGAGAACAGTATGGAGGTTCCTTAGAAAAGTAAAAATAGAATTACCATACGACCCAGCAATCCCACTCCTGGGCATATACCCAGAGAGAACCATAATTCAAAAAGAGTCATGTACCACAGTGTTCATTGTAGCTCTATTTACAATAGCCAGGACATGGAAGCAGCCTAAATGCCCATCAACAGACAAATGGATAAAGAAGAAATGGTACATATATACAATGGAATATTATGCAGCCATAAAAAGGAATGAAATTGGGTCATTTGTAGAGACGTGGATGGATCTAGAGGCTGTCATACAGAGTGAAGTAAGTCAGAAAGAGAAAAACAAATATCATATATTAACGCATATATGTGGAACCTAGAAAAATGGTACAGCTGAACTGGTTTGCAGGGCAGAAATAGAGACACAGATGTAGAGAACAAATGTATGGATACCAAGGGGGTAAAGTGGTGGGGGGGGTTGGGGGGGCTGGTGGGATGAACTGGAAGATTGGGGTTGACATGTATATACTGATGTGTATAAAATAGCTAACTAATAGGAACCTGCTATTTAAAAAAATAAATAAAATTCAAAGAAAAAAGAGAAGAGGGTCTAAGTTTTCCCTGAGGACACACCCTGAGCTCTATTGGGTTCCAGCCTGCTTCTAACCATTCTTTCCTTACTGCCTGTCACGAAAACCTTTGGCCCTTGCCTGTGGGTGCCAGCCTGCTTGTGATGTTCCCTTCCTGACTTTCTGACCTATGGGATATCAGATTTGCTTAAGCAGTGCTCACAAGTTGCAAACCAATTCCTTGGAAGAAAACAATAAACAAATAAATAAATAAATAATTTTAAAAAATAAACTCACCCACAGATGTGCTATCCTCTACCTACTTCTGGGAAATAATTGGATAGGGAATAATATTTAAAACAGATAACAGTTTTGTGGCTGGAAAGTCAATATTTCCAGGAAACTTTTCTGACTTGTAGACAATGTAGGTGGGTTTTTTTTTTTAACGTTCTAATTAAAAGCAATTTGACTTGCACCATATGTGTCAGTGTAGTAAACAGAATTTCATTTTTCCATTTTGTTAACAACTAGATCAGTTTAGGAATACATAAGCCTAATAGAACTGATGTGACAAATATAAAACTGATGATTTTTTTTTAAAGATTAACACTAAAATATGGGTAAATCCACATGTTATACTTTAAGTGTTATATCCTGGGATTTAACGATATCCTCTGTAGGTGTCTTATATTTCTGATAACTCAGAAGCAGGGAAAGTCCAGAAAGATAGAGGACATTCTTTAAAGGGAACTTGAAGGGTCATAAGAGGTGAAACGGGAATTTGATTATCCAGCATCCGAGGTTAAAATAGACACCCACTCAAAGAAGCTAATAACGTAGTGAATTCACTGGAAGCATTCATGCTTATCTCATGCACCTGTGGTGTGCTGGAGCCAGCTCACGAGAGACCGCAGCAAGGGGGAAGTTATGCCCATCACTTTCCAACTCTGATTCAGTGACATCTGTTGGTAGCTTGAAATTGGCCAAGATGGAATTATTTACACCATGGAAATCAGCAAAGGCTATGGATCTACTTTTTGTTTTTCTGGGCACACCACTATACTCTGACCAACGGCATCTCATGAGGGATGGAAGCTGGAACAGAGAGGAGTAAACCGAGATGATTCTTTCTGTAACTCTAGGGCTTCAGAGCCTCTCCTGCCTACTCCTGCTGCTTCTGTTCTCCTTCTGTTGAACTATTTTGTGGATTGGCATGGTTTCCAAGTTAATATCGTCTAGGGAGAAACAGAGTAAAACCAGAGTCCCTTGTATCATCAGAGTACTTAGTGTCAGCAAAGAGACAAAGACCGGTCTGTAACGAGAATCTTGAGTCTTTCCTGGGGATGTGGGTTCCACCCTTGCCCGCATATAGTCTAGTCTATACACGCTCAAAAAATCAAGTTTTTTTACGTGATAGTCAGTACACATCATTCTCTGCTCAAATCTTCGAATGGATTCCATCACATTTAAAACAAACTCAGTGTTCTCCCCATGACCTAAAGGACCCGTTGTCTGAGTCTCTCCCACTCCAGGATCCAAATGACCACTAATCTCTCCACTTGGTTCCCCTTCTTCTGGCCACACCTTCCCTTGCTGTTTCTCAGACATGCCAGGTATCCTACCAACTGAGGCTTTTATAAATATGGCCAAAGTAATATTGACTACAGGGGAATGAGTGCATGAGGACAGGTGTCAACCAAGTTTATGGTATTATGAAACATATGCCCTGAACAGGAGGCACAAGCAATATCTAGACAGTAAATGAGATTCATAAAGAGACGAGATTAAAGGAAACTAAGAAAATGGAGAAATGCTAAGGAGCAAGACAACAATACTTGGGTAGCAAGCCTACAACAAGGCTTTCAAGTGACCATGGGAAACATAATAACACACTATTAATGACACTTCTTTTCTTTTAAACAATGCATGGTACTTTGGAGAGAATCCAATGGTTGTGAGATAAATCAAGCACAGTATTTAACATAGACAAGGTTGGCAAGTGTTAAAAAATGTTAAAGTCAATGGAAGAATATACTGCAGTTTTCCCCTGATAAATAAGGATTCCCACTTTTTCATACCTCACTACAAATCATTATGTAAATCAAGAAAAATACTTTTCAAAAGCTGGCAGTGGGAATGATTATTGGTGAGATACTATATTAATCTCTGTAGTAAGCAAACAATAACCATTAGCTATGTGCCAACTCTAGAGTACTAAACTATGTAGAGAGAATTTAGATAGATATAATTATGTATATAATTTAGGTAGGTATATATATATATATATATATAATTTAGATAGAGGTACATATAGATCAATCTATCTATCTACAGTCTTTCTTATATCCCAACAACTCAGTGAGAGGTGATGGTATTAGGAGTTCCATATTATTGATGAAAAAACCAAGGTAGGGAGTGGTTAAATAACTAAGCTGTGGTTTGATTAGTTAGTAACTAGAGTTGCTTACCCATAGGCAATTTGCAGCCAAACTCCACTCTCTTAGTCACCTACATTCTGATTTTTTATAATTATTTCTTAAACATTTACAATTTCTTGAGATTTTAAGGCTAAGACTGCCTTCAGTGAGAAACGTCAACACGAATTGTTTTCTCAGTCTTTACATCTAAGCCACATGCTCTCCTGCTCTCTGCCTGTCCTCACCACCTGCCTCTTGTATTACCACCCGATCTCCTAGCTCCAGCCTTTCCCATTTCAATCTGCTGTTCTCACCCTCACCTTTCCTTCTCAGACTGTACAATCAGCCCCTCATTCCTGTGTGGTGTGTGTTCCAGGGCCCATCTCCAAATGGTTTCTAACTGGTCCACAGCAAGGTAAGTACAGACATTGAGAGTACATATTCAGTCACTTTCATAGCTACGTGTCAGTCATTTATATCTTTTGAACTTAATAACAAAAGTTTGAGTTTGGATTTTGTATGTCCCTTTTAATTACATTTTTCCAGTAATTTATATTAGCACATGTTATACAAGGATGCATGTGTGATAGATTAGAAACAAAAAAGGGTTTTCACCACAGATAACTGTAGCAACACTTCTCTACTGTAGGGTGGCCAACCATCCCACTTTCCCAAGACTGAGGGAGTTCCCAGGACCTAGGGCTTTATCTTTTACAACTGAGAGAGTCCCAGGTACACCTGGATGTGTTGGCCAACCTAGTCTCCGGTTCCTAATCCACATTCCAAATACCTCTGCTTGTCTAACAGTCTGTTTTTGACCTGATCTCACCTTACCAGACACCCTTGCTTTTTCCTTTTCCCCAACATACACCATTTTATTTTCTGACATTGAGAATTGTCAGTGAAAAGGCTCTGGGCTAGAGGACATGATTCATCCTGAATGCCAACTCTGGTCACACACAGTTACTACCCAAAGCACTGTGCCGAGGCCTTGTCGGAGAAGGATAGATGATGCAGTGCACAGGGGAGAACAGGGCTTTCAGAGTAAGATGGCAGCATGCAGGGCCTGTTCTTCCATTCTCCCATGCCTGTCCCATGACAATTACTTTCCTCTTTTATCCAGTTTACTCAACATGATGGTTAATTTTAATGTCAACTTGACTGGGCCACAGCGTGCCCAGATAATTTGTTAAATATTATTCTGGGTGTGCCTGTGTGACGTATTTCTGCATGAGATTAACATTTGAATCAGTAGACTGGGTGAAGTAGATTGCCTTCCCCTTTGTGTATAGGCCTCATCCTGTCTACTGGATGCCCGAATAGAACAAAAAGAAGTTAGGGAGAATTAGCTCTCTCTGTTAAATCTGTTTTTGAGCTGAGACATCGGTCTTCTGCACTCAGACTAGAATTTACCATTGGCTGGACCATCAGCTGTCCTGGTTCTCAGGCCTTTAGAGTAGGACAGGAATCAAACCACTGGCTCACCTGGACCTCCAATTTGCTGATGGCAGACTGCGGGACTTCGCAGCCTCCATAATCATGTACCATGCGAGTCAATTCCTTATAATAAATAGAGAGATGATATAGATGTAGATATAGACATAAAGACAGACACAGATAGAGGTAGAGATATATCCTATTGGTTCTGTTTCTCGGAAGAATTGTGGTTAACACACTCACCTATAAACTAGTGTGGGTGTCACGAGACTCTTGGGCAGATTATAGGACACAACATATATAAAGCAGGTTAGCAAGGCACTGAGCATGTTACTTGGTACAATTAAGTTATTACTACTATTTCAAGTGAGTAATGATATTGGTCATGGATTGGAGGGTACCTGGAGGTAAGTGAGAAGGGAATGTGTATTTGGCATGTGTTTGTCTTCCTTTATTCAATTTGACATAAACACATGTTGATCATTGTTTGAAAGTTCTTCAATTTACTATTCTGAACCAGATCCATATTAATTTGGAGTCTCAAAAATCCATACTGTTGGAAAGTTGTAGATGATGTCTGATCATATCTGTACTGTATGTATTGTACTGTAATACATCATATTAAACATGCAACAATGATAGAGATATTTTTAAATAAATAAATGAGACCTCTCATATCATTGTTGTCCTAAAACAATATTGCTTACTTTTTGCACACCAGATGTCACATTATTTTTTCATGACTTTGTCTTTGTTGATTTAGTTCATCTTGGTTTCAAGTTTGTTGTTCTTAAACCTATACACCCTAATTTACAATAGAATATTTGCTAACACTGTGTAAATATTTTTGGAAGGGCAAAAATTATTTTAACCAAACTGTGAAACTTTGCACTGTATATAAATCTCACTTTCAAAACCAAACTTTTGAATAAGGTTTTAATGCCACAATCTTCCTCTTCTTGTTCTGTATTCGCATATCCTGTTGGTTGTTAGGATGGTAGCTGCAACTGTCATCAGTCTAGTCAAGTGTGAATCTTACATGTGCCACTTTGTACTGTTGGATATAAAAATGCCGTAAGAAGGTGAAGGTCATTCTTACCATCTGTTCATTTCTAACTATAGGAAAATCCTAGCATTCATTTGAAAACAGTGCTTGTGTTATTTGGAAATTAAGTACTGACAGGCTGGCAATCAACTAGCTTGGAATAGATGTATCTGAACTCTAACAAGTTCAATACTTAATATTATCAATTACAATATTCATTTTAGAAATAATCAAACTTGTGTAGGATTTTGGCCAATTTGCTTAGACTTCGTATTTTTGTTCAAATCAACACTGAACCTCGTCATTTGCACTGAGTTCTGCCAGCTTTCTGTGGCACAAGTAAGATCTTTGGTCACAGGTAGACTTGAATTTAAATCTTAATTTGTGCCACTATGTGATTATTTACCTTTTTTTTTAACATCTTTATTGGAGTATAATTGCTTTATATTGGTGTGTTAGTTTCTGCTGTATAACAAAGTGAATCAGCTATACATATACATACAACCCCATATCCCCTCCCTCTGGCGTCTCCCTCCCACCCTCCCTATCCCACCCCTCTAGGTGGTCACAAAGCACCGAGCTGATCTCCCTGTGCTATGCGGCTGCTTCCCACTAGCTATCCATTTTACGTTTGGTAGTGTATATATGGCCATGCCACTCTCTCACTTCATCCCAGCTTACCCTTAACCTTCCCAGTGTCCTCAAGTCCATTCTCTATATATGCGTCTTTATTCCTGTCCTGCCCCTAGGTAGAACAATTTTGTTGTTGTTGTTTTAGATTCCATGTATATGTGTTAGCATACAGTATTTGTTTTACTCTTTCTTATTTACTTCACTCTGTATGACAGACTCTAGGTCCATCCATCTCACTACAAATAACTCAATTTCGTTTCTTTTTATGGCTGAGTAATATTCCATTGTATATATGGGCCACATCTTCTTTATCCATTCATCTGTCGATGGATACTTAGGTTGCTTCCATGTCCTGGCTATTGTAAATAGTGCTGCAATGAACATTGTGGTACATGACTCTTTTTGAATTCTGGTTTTCTCAGGGTATATGCCCAGGAGTGGGATTGCTGGGTTGTATGGTAGTTCTATTTTTAGTTTTTTAAGGAACCTCCATACTGTTCTCCATAGTGGCTGTATCAATTTATATTCCCACCAACAGTGCAAGAGGGTTCCCTTTTCTCCACACCCTCTCCAGCATTTATTGTTTGTAGATATTTTGATAATGGCCATTCTGACTGGTGTTTCAAGTTCTCAGTTTTAACATCTGTAAAATGGGAAAATAATATTTCCTGCAAAGGGACTTTGTGAGGCTTGAATGAGAGAATTATACCTTCATTTACTCAACAAATATTTAAGTATCCACTAATCTAAGGCACTCTTCTAGATGCTGAGGGTACAGCGGTAAAGAGCAGCCCCTTTTCAAGTAAGAAACATGCTACATGGTACTTTGCATAAAGTGGATCATCAGTGTTGGCTTCCTTCCCTTTTAAAGTCCAAATTATTTGATTTCATATGCCCTTATGCACACTAAATTATATATAATGTCTTATTTTATTAGCTTTCCTTTTCAAGTGTTTATGTCCCATGTAACCACCTAGGCTATTTGAGGACAGGGAGAATATCTTACAATTCTTTCTGTTTTATATAATACCTGGCAGTACTATGCACCTAGGTGGTAATCAGGAAATTGCTTTGATGCAATCATTAATGAATGACTAGCATTCTGTCTGGAGAAGATGGAGGGGAGAGAAGGTTTGAAGACCAAGAGCATCAATCTAGCTCTTAACTTCAAGGGCATATTCTTTGATGATCAGACTCAACTCCCACATTCTACTGGATACCCTAAAGGGTGATTGCTGAAAGAGTATTATTATTTTTCAGGCAGGACTGGTAGAAAAATATCTCCTTGTCATTGTCATTTCTTTGCACACTCTAGAATCAAATACTAATGTTTGAGTTCAGAAAAAAATTAAAAACCTTGAGCAACACAATTATTTTTAAATGTCAGTCTCGTGCATCTCAACATATTTCATTGCCACAGAACAAATTTTTTATAAATATTTAATTATAAAATTAATTTCCCTTAGATAAGAACAGGAGTTTTACAATATTCCTCCCACCCTTTCATATTTACACATGCATGCACATGCACGTACACACACACACACACACACACACACACACACACACACACATATATGAGCGCTTTCCCTGGACCTGAAAATTGACTTATCCTTAATTTATTTTAGTTTATTTTACTCCAAGAGAAATAGAAATGACCTTTGCTCAGTGTTGTGTGAAGTTTTGTTTCTAGGATTTTTTTGAGTAGGCAGATGGGTTTTCAATATATTATGACTGAATCAGCCTTTTGGTAGATCTGTAAGAATGTCCTCAAGAATGTACTTAACTATTGCCATAAATGCAAAATAATTAATACTCTATTTCTAAATGTCCTAAAAGTAAGTCCAGGACAGAATAAAAATGGTTTGAAGGAGAGAATATATAGGGTCTTCAAAAGAATGTACTTTCACTTAAACAAAAATGTGACATGCATTTAATGTAAACTCTGTCTATTGTGATTACAGAAATCTAATTCCCTGTAATGAAAATATTACGGGACACAGGGATTTTACTCATTTCTACAGGTTGAGATGAACATGTTTTTTCCTGAATAATTTAAATTTTGAGGGAGGAAAGCACTGTTCAATTATAGGACCAGCAAGAAGAACTATAAAATACCTATATAATCATATCCAAAATTACTCATTTTGAATTGCCACATTTTTGGATTTTCTTTTGTGTGATAATCACAAGACACTAAATTGTATGTAGTTACAACTTGGGTCTTGTAAAGCCACACTTGTTCCTGGATGATGTCCTCTATTGTTGATTGACGCATCCAGCTGCCAAAGAGACCCTGACACTTGGAACTTGATTTATCATCAATTGTTAACCATTGCACCCCTGTCAGTTTTTTTCTTCAAGTCACTCTTATTGCATAAACTACAGAAGTCATTTCTGAATCTTTACTCTTTTTCCCTATCGCATCTCACTACCCAACTATTGATTTTTCCTTCATGGAATCCTGTCTTTTCCTTGCCATTGTCTGATTCAGAACCATGGTACCCTATGCCTGAGTGATGGCCAAAATCTTGTAATTGGTCTCACTGGTTTATATCCTTTTGTTTAAATTCTTCACCGATTTACACCCTCTGTTTATACCCTTACTGGTTTATACCCTTCATTCCAATCCATTCTACACACTGTCACAAAGACCAAACTTCCTAAACAACACTGTGAAAATATCTTCATCTTTCTTGTCCTTCCTTGACCTCACAAGGCATAGAGACCCTCTACAACTGCTGGAATGTTCTGCTAAAACCTTACTCTAGTACCTCACTGCCTTGAGTACATTGAAACAATTAACATTAAATGAATGCTTACTACCTGTGCCAGCACTGTTACAAACATTAGCTGCTTTTACCAAAAAAAAAAAATCATTTTACTGACATTTAATATATGCAGAGAAAAGAGTGCATAACTGTATAGCTTGATGAATTTTCACATACAAAATACCTCTCTAAAACCTGCTCCCAAACAGCATTGTTTTTTTAATCATCACGTTTATTCTATGTGATGTTGTGATCTGTCTAGGTCAGTTATAAAAGGATGAGCTTGAATTTAAACCGATCTGTCAAAATCCAGAGCCTATGCTCTTAATGACATTTGTAAGCATCATCTACATTTGATCCAGACAGATGCATATAAGCATTAGCCACCGAACACATTTTATACTTTTTTTGCCTCCATTCTTACGTTATTTTTATAACCCCTAAATATTCACTTTTCTTCTTTCTCCCTTCTTAACTCTCTCTCTCTCCTTCTATCTCCTACTTGTGTTTTAATAATCAAATCAAGTCTTACTTCTCATCGCCTGGCATATTTTGGCAGCGTGGGGTAGCAAGCAGAATCCAAGCTTCAGAGCCAGATCATTCTGGGTTCAAATTTCACCTGGGCCCCTTGCTAGCATTTATCAAAAGTCTCTGTGCATTGTCTTCATGTAAAAAGTAGATTTAAAAATAACCAAATTTTAGGGTTTTTCTAAAATGTAAAACATCCAACATAGACTGCCTAGCACAATGCCTGGTAGGTAATAGACAGTCTTTAAAAGATAATCTTTATCCTTAATAAGCCTTCAGCATCTCTCTCCCTCCAATAACCCTTTTAGTCTCCACCCATTATGTGATTCTTATTCATGCACAGCTGGTGATATTCTTTACCTTTGTCCTAGATTATTACTGATTCCTTTTCTTCTAATTCAACTTCCATTTGTATACATTCCTTGTGTTTCCCAATAGTTCATAAGCTTCTTGCAGGTAGAGAAGGCATTTCGTACTTAAGGGTACTGTTCATTAAAGGCGTGTTCTGAAGCCACCCTATATGCATTTGTTGATTCATAAACAACCCTGTTCATGGTAACCAATGGATGAGAAATTCCTACATGACAGATAAAAATAGTATCTACAAGCAACCTGCACCAAATCTAATATTTTCAATAAAATTATTTCCCCAGTTGCACTGATATATTTATAGGGAGGAAAACAGCTGACATGAATTGTGCTCCTTAGTTTAATTTAATTACCTACGTAATCGTAGTTCTGGGAAGAACAAAAAGTGTAATGTAATTCTAGCTCGCTAACTCCATTAAAGGAAAGAAGAATTCAACTCTCTGTGAAATGAAACTTCTGCTTTGAAAAATCCACAGGATTTGGTACCATTGTCTTTAAATTAATGATCTAACCCCTGGCTATAAGAAGTCGTTTTTGTACAGGTGTAAAAGAAACAAAATCAGCCATGTAGAGAAGAAATAACTGCACTCTGGGAATGGAAAGTAATCGGGCTGGAAATGTAAGATATCGAGTGGGAAATGAATGAGAATCTTAACAAACCATCAATATACCAATTCTTGCCAATGGTTCAGCCCCTTAAGGCAGGTAGTGGTTGTTATAATTTGGAAAATAATTTCATTTGAGGTTTTTAAAGGACGAGTAGTTTGAAAGTTGTTTATGTCACAAAGTCAGGGTTTCTACAAGCTGTCCCACTATTTATTGCTAATATTTTATGTGTCAGTGATTGAATGAAAAGATACTAAATTATAAGTATTTGAAATATCACTCACTGTTTCTGAGAAGGAATCATTCTTACTCACTTGGTCAGATCCTAAACACTTCTAAATGGACAGAGTCCAGTTAGGGGGAAATGAAAATGAGAAGGGACTTAGCAAGGATACGTGGGTCTACATAATAAAGAGCTTATCTAGAGAGAACAGGCTGCAAGGGAAACTAAGAAGGAGAGGCTGGGGGCTCTGGAATGAAGGAAACATTTCAGAGCAGCTTATTCAAGTTTGAGAGATCATGAAAACAAGAGGGATGGGAAAAATACTAATGGCTAAAAGATATGAACATATGTCCCCTCTTTGTCATCTTTGTGAGAGGCAGATATTACACCAGGGCAACAGTCAGTGCAAATTTCATAAGCTGAGAGCCACACGCTACTTCAAGAAAGTTAAGAAACAAAATGCTTTCCCTCTCTCAATATTCCCCTAATGCTTCTAAGGAGATGCAGCTTAGGTATCTATTTGGAGGTAACTTAGTATAATAGCAGCAGCAGCCACACCAGCTGTTAATATTTATTGAACACTTACTACGTGACAATGGGAATCAAATGAGAATGAGTCTCTGGGTCACTGTATTTTATTATCACACAAATATTTTATAGTGTCTTTATTATCCCCAAATGACAAATAAGGAAACTGAGGATCATAGTAACCCAGTAATTTTCCATAGCACATACACTAATTTAGTGGTAGGATCACCCCAGACTTCAAATCCAGAGTCTTTACTACAATGTCTTATAAAACAAACAAACAAACAAAAACTGTGACAAACATTTACTGAGCGCTTACTCAGTGCATCAGAAAGTATATTTGGCACTTTACATGTTTTTTCTCTTTTAATTTTTCCCAGGAAAAAAAATTTAAATAATATTCCATAACATCTACAAGCCCCAATCATTAATGCAATTTGACACCTAAAATCCACAGTATTGATTAAACGTTCATCAAAGTCTAAACTGTTTAGTGACAAAAATGCTACTAATTTAAAGTAAATAGATTGGAAGTTTGGAATTGACATATACACACTGCTATATTTAAAACAGAAAACCAACAAGGACCTACTGTATAACACAGGGAATTCTGCTCAATATTCTGTACTAACCTAAATGGGAAAAGAACTTGAAAAAGAATAGATACATGTATATGTATAAGTGAATCACTTTGCTGTACACCCGAAACTAACACAACATTGTTAATCAACTATACTCTCTAATATAAAATTAAAGTTAAAAAAATAAAGTAAATAGAGGTCTAATTACAACAAAAACAGAGCAGAGTACTCCCACTTTTGGGAAGATGGAGTAGAGGTGCTTTCACCACCAAGTACATCTCAAAACCCTAGAAATTATATATAAAGTGAATATAACAAGACTGAAAGTTTGTTGGGAAACTCGGGGCCCAACGAATCACGGGGTGATTGGTTCCCTGGGTTTTCTATGTATCCCAGATAGAGTACTACTATGCCAAAGGGCACAGGCAAAATGCCCCAACAAAAACCTGATGTCTCCAACCAAAGGACCAGGAAAGGACATCTTACCAAGACAAAAAAACTTTTAGACAATAACACTCTACCCTAGCCAACCATCACAGAAAAAACTGTGGCACCTCCTCCACCCATGCCAACAAGTGTTAAATAGGAGTCTCAACTTCTACCCTTTCCAGGCTGTAATAGGGTACTCCAACCCCCCTTCACCAGCCTGGTGTCAGAGAAGGCTGAGTAGGACTTTTATTCCTAGGGACAGTAATGAACCCACCACATTTCCCCTTCCTGTGATGTCAATGAAGACCATGTAAGAGGCTTGGACTTCCACCTCCACCTGGCAGTAATGAGGATACACTCCTACTCTCCATTGGGGTGATGTCAGAAGAGACCTGGAGGAGAGTCAGGAATTTCACCACCACCCCACGGTGGTAATGAGGCCCCTGACCCCACTCATGATGTCAGTAGAAGACACATGGGAGTAGTAAAGAAACATTCTTACCCCTTTCAGCCAGGTAACTATCTTATCAGTGAAGCCTACTTGAGATCTAGAATCCCCACCCTTACCTAGCAATATGGAGTTCACCCACTAAAATGGGTGTTAATGGAGAAAGAGTGGAGAATCTAGACTTCTCCCTCTACCTGGCAATAACATAAGAGCAAACATTCTTACTGTCATAGCAGTGTGAAAAAAAGCCATCTAAAAATATAAAGATCCAGAGTCTGAAAACACAATACGTAAAATGTCCAAGTTTTAATCAAAAACCCACTTACTGTACAATGAACCAGGAAGATCTCAAACTTAATGAAAAAAGACAATACCTGCCAACCCCATGATGACACAGGTATTAGAATTGAGATTGTTTTAAAGCAACAATCATAAAATAAAAAATGCTTCAATGAGCAATAAAGTACATATTTGAAACAAACGAGAAATAGAAAGTCTCAGGAAAGAAATAGACTGTTTCAGCAAAGAAATAGGACATAAAAAGAAAACCAACTGGAAATTTTAGAACTAAAAAATACACTAATGGGGAAAATTTTTCAACTCAATGCATAAGCTTATGAACAGAAAGCAGACAGAGCAAAAAATTAGTAAACTAGAAGCTACAACAATAGAAATTACCCAAGCTCTACAACAAAGAAAATATAATTACACAGAAAAATGAACAAAGTTTCTAGATCCTGTAGGACTATAACAAAAGAGCTAACAATATTGTCAAGGGAGTCCCTAAAGGAGAGAAAAAAGAAAGCAGAAATGAAAAGATAGTAGACGAAGTAATGGCTGAAAAGTTCCCAAATTTGGCAAAAACACAAACCTAAAAATTCTAGAAGCTGAGCAAATTCCAAACAGGATAAAACCAAAGAAGTTTACACAAGCACATATAATTATACTTCTGAAAACTAAAAACAAAGAAAAAAATAAATGAAAGGAGCTAGAGAGAAATAAATGCATTATCTATAGAGAAAACAACAATTTGAATGACAGAAGATTTCTCACCTGAACCCACAGAGATCAGAAGGAAGTGGCACATTTTTAAGTGCAGAGACAAAAGAATGATCAACCCAGCATGCTATATACCTTCAGGAATGGAGAAGAAATCAAGATGTTCTCAGATGAAGGAAAATTCAGAGAATTTGTTGCCTTCAGATCTACCCTGAAAGAACGGCTATAAGAAATTCTCTAAACAGAAACTAAAAGGAAACTAAGAGAGAAGGAAGCTTGGAACCTAAGGTAGAAATAACATGATAATCAAAAAGATGGATAAATACAATAAACTTTTGTTCTTTCTTGAGTTTTCTAAATTATGCTTTATGTTACAACAACAAAAAATTATAACACCATCTGATGTTGTCTGAAACACATTTACAAGGAATATTCAAGACTATTATGTTATCAATGTGGGAGATTAAAGGGACATAAAGGGAAATAAAATGTCTTTGATTTATTCTAAATAATAAATTGAGGGCACAAGTAGACTTCCACGAATTACATGTATGTAATGTACTACCTAGAGTAATCACTATAAACTATGCAAATAAATACACTGAAAAATACTACAGATAAATTAAAATATAATTATAAAAAATATTCATATAACAGGAAGACATAAAAAAGAAATCTGGACAAAAAAGTGACATGTTTAAACTCCAATATATCAATAATTACATTAAATGTAAATATAAATCGTTTAAATTCACCAATTAAAAGGCAGAGATTGCCAGACTGAATTTATAATCATGACCCAACAGTCTATAAGAAACTCACTTCAAAAATAGTAACACAGGTAGTTAAAAGTAAGAAGATGCAAAGGATTAATCAAATGAATGGAGGAGTGTCTATATTAATATCAGATAAGGTACACTTCAGAACAATGAATATTACCAGAGTCAGAGAAGAACATCGTATAATGCTAGTAGGGTCCCCAAAGACATACCAACCCTAAATATGTATGCAGCAAACAACAGAGATGCAAAATATGTGAAGCATACCCTAGTAGAACTGAAAGGAGAAACAGGAAAATCTGTAATTATAGTTGGAGACTTCAGTGACCATCCTCAGTGACTGATAAAATAGCAAGTCAAAATATGAGCAACAATATAGAAGAACTCAACATCACCAACCAGTAGGACCTAAGTGACAATTACAGACCGTTCTGCAGAAGAACCGCAGAATGCATGTGTTTTTCATGTGCCCATGGACATATATGACGACACACTATATCCTGGGCTATAAAACAAATCTCAAAAAATTTAAAGAACTGAAAACTTACAGAGTACGTTCTTGACTATGATGGTCTCACAAAATAAGAGAAAGATAAGAGGAAAAAAACCTCCAGATATTTGGAAACTAAACAACACACATCTAATAATAGATCAGCCAAAGAGAAAGTCTCAAATGAGAAAAAAAAAAATTGAACTGAATGAAACTGAAAGTATAATATTTCAACATATGTGGGATACAGACAAACAAGTGTTGAGAAGAACATTTACAGCAGTAACTGCATATGCTGGAAAAGAAGAAAGTCTCTAATAGTTTAAGATCCTATCATAGGAACCTTGAAAAAAATAGCAAAATAAATCCAAGTCAAGAATAAGGAGGAAAATAATAAAAAGAAATGCAAAAATCAATGTAATTGAGAACAGGAAAATAATAGAGGGAAAAAATCAATGAAACAAACAACTGGTTCATTTCAAAGATCAATAGAACTGGCAAAACTAACAAGCTTGACAATGAAAAAATTAAGAAGAGACAAAGATCCAATATCATAAGAAAACAAGAGTTATCACTACAGATACTTCAAAAATCAAAAGAATAAAAAGTAAATAGTACAAAAGATCTGCACACATAAATTTGATAGTTTACATGAGACAGACCAATTCCTCCAAAAACATCTATGTAGCACATCACACCAAATATGAAACAGATAATTTTAATAACCCTATACCTATTAAGTAAATTGAATTCTTTCACAATTAAAAACTTCCAAAGAAAACTCCATGGCTAGGTGGTTTAACTGGATAATTCTACAAAATGTTTAAGGAAGAATTAACACCAGTTCTAAACAATCTCTCCCAGAAAATGCAAAAGAAAACACTTCCAGTTCATTTTATAAAACTAGAATTGCCCTGATACCAAAATCAGACAGACAGTACAATAAAGGAAAAGGACATATCAATATTCTTCATAAATATAGGCAAAAATAATTCTTTAAAAAGCTAGCAAATAGATTTCAGCAATGTATAAAGAGGATTATATACCGTGACTAAGTAGCATTGATTCCCCAAATGCAAGGCTGTTCCAAAAACTAGGAAAATAATCAGTATAATCCACCATATTACTAAGCTAAAGAAGAATAATTAACAGATCATATGAATCTATAGAGAGAAAGGATTTGACATAATGCAGTACACATTCATGATACAAACTCTCAGAAAAATAGGAACAGAAGGGAACTACAACAACTTGAAAAAATTACCTGCAAAAACCTTCAACTAACATATTTAATGGTCAAAGAATAAATTCTTTCCCTCTAAGATCGGGAACAAGGCAATTCTGCCTGCTCTCACCACTCTGATTCAACATAGTGTTGCAAGTTCTAGCCAACATGACAGGGCAAGAAAAGGAAATAAAAGTATACAAATTAGAAAGGAGAAGTGAAACTCTTCTTTTACATTTATTTACAGTTGATATAATTGTCTATGTAGAAAGTTTCAAAAAAAAATCTCCAAAAAAGGTAGAACTGATAAGGGAATTCATCAAGGTCACAGGATATAGAATAAACGTACAAAAGCCAATTACAGGGCTTCCCCGGTGGTGCAGTGGTTAAGAATCCACCTGCCAATGCAGGGTTCACGGGTTCAAGCCCTGGTCCGGGAAGATCCAACATGCCGCAGAGCAACTAAGCCCGTGTGCCACAGCTACTGAGCCCATGTGTAACAACTACTGAAGCCTGCACGTCACAACTACTGAAGCCCGCGTGCCTACAGCCTGTGCTCTGCAACAAGAGAAGCCACTGCAACGAGAAGCTTGTGTACCACAACGAAGAGCAGTCCCCGCTTGCCACAACTAGAGAAAGCCCGCACGCAGCAACGAAGACCCAACGCAGCCAAAATTAAAATAAAATAAATTTATTAAGAAAAGAAAAAAATCCAATTACATTTTGATGTATTAACAATGAACACCCGGGAACCAAAATTTTTTTAATATAATACCCTTTACAATGGCTCAAAGAAATGAAATACTTAGGTGTAAATCTAACAAAACTTGTATGCTGAAAACTAACACTAATGAAGGAAATCAAAGAAGATTTAAATAAATTGAGAGATATAACATTTCTTGGATCAGAAGATTCAACGTAGCAAAGATGCTAATTCTCCCCAAGTTTACATACATTGATGCAATTCCTATAAAAAAAGTAGCACTTTTTTTGTAGATAAATATTGCCTTATTCTAAAATTTATACTTAAAGACAAGGGCACTAAAGTAGTTAAAAATATATAGAAAAAAAGAATAAAGTGGAAGGAAATATTCTTTCCAATTTCAGGATTTATTATACATGTACAGTAACCAAGACCAAGTGATATTGGTGGCAGGATAAACACAAATCAATGGAACAAAACAGAGAATTCAGGAGCAGACTCATTCAAATATACAAACTGATTTTTGAGAAAGGTGCAAAGTAATTCAATGGAAAAAAAATAGCCTTTTCAGTAAAAGGTGCTTGAGCAAGTGGACAACCATAGGGGATGGAAAAAGAACCTCAATTTAAGTGTCACACACTATACAAAAATTAACTCAAAGTGGACAACAGACTTAAACATAAAATGTAAAACATAAAACTTTTAGAAAAACGTAATAGAAAATCTTCAGGGTATTAGGCTTATCAAAGAGTTTTTAGACTTGACACTAAATGTATGATCCATAAAAGGGAAAAAATAATAAAGTGGACTTCATCAAAATTAAAGCTTTTGCTTTGTAAACAACCCTGCAAAGAGGATGAAATATAACACTGCCAAGAAGGGGGAAAGGCAAGAGAATTCTGAAGGTCAATGCTGCAATGCGATATTTTGGAAATTTTTCAATTTAAGAAAAGAAGAAAAGAGCTACTTCATCTCAGTCTCTCAGTTGTCTCAAAACCGAGAAATTAGTATATTTGTCTTGAAAGAAAAACTGGTTTCAGTCTGTTCAGCTTATCTGCTAAACTTAGAATCATAGAAAAGTAGAATAGTAGAGAATTTTACGTGCTTATTCCTTTCTTACAAATAAAGAAACTGAGGCCCAGAGAAGCCCAGTGACTCCCATTAACTGACTGAGCCAGGACTAGAATCAAGGTCTTTAGCTTCTAATTTGGGATTCATTCCACAACAGCACGCTCATATGATTAGTATAGTGCCTATATTATTTCATTTCAACCCTGCTAGAGACTTTCAAATTGAAGGTAGCCCTTTCTAATCTAGACACAGAAGATTCCTACAACTGACTCCAGAGATTTAAAAAGGTGACTCAAAAAGTTATCTGACACACAGAGTGAGAGAAAATATTAGCAAACCACATAACTTATCAGGGACTAAGAACTAGAATATATTAAAAAAAACTCTCAAAAACCGAATACTAAAAGTACACACAACTCAATTCAAAAATGGGCAAAAGGGGGCTTCCCTGGTGGCGCAGTGGTTGAGAGTCCGCCTGCCGATGCAGGGGACACGGGTTCGTGCCCCGGTCCGGGAAGATCCCACATGCCGCGGAGCGGCTGGCCTCGTGAGCCATGGCCGCTGAGCCTGTGCTCCGCAACGGGAGAGGCCACAGCAGTGAGAGGCCCGCGTACCGAAAAAAAAAAAAAAAAAAAAAAAAAAAAAACGGGCAAAAGGTATGAAGAGATGTTTCACCAAAAAGGACTTAGGGATGGCAGACAAGCCCATGAAAAGATGTTTAATATCATTAGGGAAATGAAAATTAAAACCACAATGAGATGTAACCATACTCCGATCAGAAAGACTAAAATAGTAGTGACAGCCCCAAGGGCTGCTGAGGGTGAGGAAAAATGGAGTCACTAAAAAATTGGTGATGGCCACGTAGAGTGGTGAGGCCACAATGGAAAACTGTGTGGAAGTTTCTTAAAAAACTAAACACGCAACTGCTCTATGACTCAGTAATTGTACCCTTGAGCATTTGTCTCAGGGAAATTAAAACTTACGTTTACACAAATTCTGTACAAGAATGTTTACAGCAGCTTCATTCATGATAGGCAAAAGCTGGAAAATTCCAGATGTCCTTCAGTGGTGAATGGTTAAACCAACAGTGGTACATCTATACCTTGAAATTCTACTCAGCAGTGAAAAGTAATGAAGAACGGATACATGTAGCAACCTGGATAAATTTCCAGAGAATTATGCTGAGTGAAAAAAGCCAAGCCACCCAAATTATACATTGTATG
The DNA here is from genome assembly GCF_005190385.1 of Monodon monoceros. NCBI lineage: Eukaryota > Metazoa > Chordata > Mammalia > Artiodactyla > Monodontidae > Monodon > Monodon monoceros. The sequence continues at coordinate 86,076,322 of NW_021703780.1, forward strand.
ATTCCATTTAACATTCTTGAGATGAAAAAAAAAACAAAATCGTGGAAATGAAGAAAAGATTTGTGGCCACCAGGGATTAAGAAGGGAATGGGCATGGGAGGAAAGTGGTGTTGTTATAAAAGTCTCCATGAGGAATGCTGTTTTAATCACTTCCTCTTTGCTCCATTAGTAAAGGATAGATTCCTGCCCTAGGATTATGGAGATGGCCAAACACCTAACATCCAACCCTGGACAAATGACATCAAATGCAGCTTATTATCACATGTACTCACAGCCCAGGGAAGGAGGACACAGCACCACACTGGACCACATGGGGGTTGCACTGGAGAACAGAGTGAACAACCAAAGGCTGTTGGAAGGAGGCTTTGTAGTACCAAGAAGACGAGGTGATCCTTGGTTCCAAAGGACAGATGTGGTCGGTTTATTTGAATAAATCCATGGGCTGCCAGGGAACGAAAGCCTACTGCTCAAGGATAAGTAGGAACTGTGCTCGTCCCCACGACAAGGAGGGTTGCTTGGCTCAGGGATCTTATTTGCTGGAGCAGAATAGGGAGGGACTTTATGATTAGGTTACTCAAGAACCTCTCTATTCTTCCTGATAGGAAAGCAACACAACATAGGGCCTTAAATTGAGGACTTATACCGTAAATCCTCTGGCAAAGGAAATGTTCTGTATCTCAACAGCATCAGTGCTAATAACCTTGTTGTGTTGATGTGCTATGGTTTTGCTAGTCATTTAGTGGAAGAAAGAGTGCAAACAGCAGAATGGTGGCCTAAGGAGCTGAGGAAGCATGTGCTAGAACCTGGACTTATTCCAGAAAGAGAAGAGTTGCTTCTGACTGATAGGACTTGAACAGACAGCCTCCAGAACGATGCAAGACTGCAAATCTCAAAAGATCATTACAGAATTCAACAATTATTCTCTCTATGCATTTGCATGCTGTCTATAGTCCATTGTTTTTTTGGCACAATTTAGGATGTGGGAATAAAGGTAGAAGACATGGCCTTCACTCCAGGGGAAGACCCTGCTTAGCAGTTTTTAAACATATGAATGGATCAGAGAAAATAAAAGGTAACACACTCCAGTGTGGTTCTGGCCAGTACAATACAAAAGTGCTCAGTGAATGTGAGAGTTTACGTTTGGGTGTACTTATAAAGCAGGAAATGGAAAATGCACACATCCTAATAACGTAATTTAAAGATGCAGAGAGAAAGAGAAAAGGATAGGCTTGGAGGAGAGAATAAATACAACAAAAGGTGCATAAATGTATATAGTATGTTCAGTGACAACAGTTAGTCAGCCCAGGCAAATGAGAAATTTCTTTGCAGAGTATTTCTCAGTGGCTAAGACATCACATTCTATTATGGAACTGTCTAGTTCCAGCCATTTAAAGTTGGGCAAGTTATCTAACCTCTCTCAGCCTCATTTCCTCATCCATAAAAAGACATGAAAATGGCACTTTTTTATAAGAGGGTTGTGATGTCTAAATGTGAAAATGGGTACTAATTTGTCATAGTCCCTAACATATAATATGCATTTGATAATTGTTAATGATGATTTAAAAGTTGCAGTTGTACCTAGATTGGGCCAGATAATCAGGGGTTTAAAATTTCAGGATCCAGAATCTCAACTTGGTAGGTCCAGGAGGCAATGAGGAACCATGGAAAGTTTTTTCAAAGGGTTTACAATCATTAAATAATATATATTGATTGGAATATTGATTGATATGCTAGAACTCTTCCCCTTGCTGCTCTTCACAATCACTCCGTGATATTGGAATTGTTATACCTGTTTCACAGATAAGGAAAGTGAGGCTGAAAGAAAGTGAGTTACTTAAGTACATACAGCAAAAAAAGATAAGGGCCAGGCTTTCTAACTCCTGGTCCAAAGCTCCTTCTGTCAGGCAGTGGTTTCCATGGAGAGTCATTGACCCTCCTGTAGAAGGGGTAAGTTCTACCTCAGCGGAGAGAATGAGGGGTGCACATGTGAAGTAAGGAAGTACAGTATGTAAAAGTTCATTGTTGCGTAGAATGAAAGTAATCACTTAGAAAAATTAATCTTTTAGTAGGATAAAAGCTGGATGGGGAGAGGCTGGATTGAGTGACCACATTATCACAATGATCCAAAAATATGAGGAAAACCTCTCCCTTAGTCTTGGTAATTGGAATGGACAAAACAGCTGGAACACCTAAAGGAGGAGTCTACTGGGGAATCAAGGTATATTTTGAGACAGATGTTTTAAATCTTAGAACAGTGACCTCTATCCTTTGATATCTTTTATACTCATTAATTAACATGTCTTTTTCCAAAATGTCCACCCAAATCAAAAACCATCTTCAATATAGTTACAAGGGGCAAAGATCCTTAGGTCTTTTTAAAATTATAATTACTGTGAAATGCTACTATTATTTCCTCTTTGGACAGAGGTCCTTGACACATACAATTGTTTTGAGAGTTTCTTTGTCTAATTTTCTTTCTCTCTAACCACAAATTTACTAGAAGAATGGTAATTACATGGTAAACATTTGGCTTTGCCATTGTTCTTAACAGTATTATAATTTTCTAACAATAAACCTGAAATTTTCCATGAATTATAAACACAGTCAGCTGTCAAAGCCCCTTTTTAATTCACAAAGAATTAGAGAAAAAGTCTTCTTAGATTTTTCTCAAGAACAAGAATTAGCACTGTGATAGCTTTGTTCTTCTTTTCAGTCTTTTAATGAATACTGTCTTTAATTCCCAACTCTGAATATTATTGAGTGATAACATGTTTCTTGCGTTTTAATTTATAGGTGAATTCCTTTGTTTGACAATTAGAAACATAATTAACTGTAATTTCAAAGCTTAGCTTTGATTTCTAAGAAAAGGAGCTATGCTAAGATTTAGAATAGCATACGAAGTGAAAGTAAAAACAGTGTGATAAGATCTAAAGCAGACTAGAAAACAATTTAAGCCCAAAGACCTAATTTAGTTGTCTAACAATCATAGAACTAGTTTCTCATTTTGACAAAACTTATTTTATTTTAAAATTTCACTGACATATGTACAAAAAACGTGGTTGGTATCTTAGAAATGAAAAATCTGGTCCCACGGACAGGTATTAGAATTTCTCTATATGCAGTGGGACACAAATTAACTGGGGAATATTGACAGTTTTTCCACCCTCTCCCATCCTTCTCAGAGGGTCTCATAATTAGCACAACTGTCTTCTCCCTCCTTTTCCTTTCTAAAGAACAAATTGCTAGACAGAAGCTGGGTCAATCTAAAGGATACAAGAATGGATTGAGAGGGAGCGTAGGAAAGTACTAGAAAGCACTAGATGTTATAGAAATGGGGGAAATTCTGAAAACTTGTGGAAAAAGACACTTTGCAGCTCATGTGACAGAAGTGGGTAGAAGAGAAAAGAAAATGTTAGATTCTCCATGGAAAATATTCCTAGATCCCCTTTTTGTATGGTTATCAAAAAATATACAGGGTGTTGCGAGGTAACAGAAAAAATATATATTGGTCTGTGCCCACATCCTGGCACAAAACTCCTGAAATTCTTGTCAATTCCTAAGTGATTAGAGCACTAGGAACATCTCTTCTTCTAATATGTGGTCTCTGACCCCATCCCTAACACAAGGCCCCTGAAAACCTTGTAGCTTCCCAAGTGATAAGACCGCTAGGAGCATCTTTTGTTGTAATGAGGCAACTCTGGGTGTGCTTCCGGACGGCCCCTCAAAAGTTCACAAGATGTAATAATATAATCTGTTCCAATACATTTTTTATTTGTTTCTTAGGGATTTTTTACTCCATAATTAAAGCAATCATGGAAAGAACCAGATGTACACCACAAGGTCAGCTTTACTCTAATTATTCACTCTCATATTTTTGGCTGGAATTTTTAAACACTAAACTCATTCCCATAGCAGAAGAGAGAAGAGCTGTGCTATTGCAATTTCACTTGCTAATTTTAAAATTTAAATATGGGGAAGAAATTATGTACACAAAGCTGTTATTTGCCTGTCTCATTGAGTATGCAGAAGAGAGCTAGAACTCTTCATGCGATATGGGCATGACTGCATTCAAATGAGCACTATAATTAGTCACAATAACTTTTCTTCATGGTGCTGGAAAATATAGAATATCCATACTATTAGCTCTCAGGCTCAGCTGGCTGTATTTTATTCTTCTAGAAGAGTAAACGGACATCTGATTAAAATAAAAGTTGAAGGGCTTTCTCTTTTTCTTTTTAAGTTTTGCTAATGAATTTCTGCCCTATCTCCCACCCTTAAAGTTTCTGCTGTTCCAATGTTTTGCTTACAAGCTTTCAACAGTCCCTCACTAAACTTTGCACAACGTTCCATAGGCTTTTGACATCTGACAGTGCTCTTTGTCACGTGGCCCCAGGTACTCTCTTGCTCCAAATTCCATGATCTTGACATTATGGGCAATTTTTCTGAGACAATCCCATGCTCCCTCTCAGGTAAGGAACTTTGCCCATGGTGGGCCTTTTGGTGGAAAACCCTCTTCTCTACACCCGCACTTACTTCTACCTGACTAACTCCTACTTATTTTCCTTTTATCGTTCAGCTTAGACACCACTTCCTCTGAGAAGTCCTCCTTAACCAAGATTGATTGGGTGATCCTGTAATCAACTCCCATACATCTTGACCTTTATATTAACCGTAGCAATCATTACACTCAGTTTTAAACGTTCACTTATTTATATGTCATACTACACAGAAAGTTCCTTTAGAATTGAGTCTTATTTATAATTTTATCCCCAGTACCTACCACAGTCTTCTCATGAAATGGGTCCTCAATAATGGTCGTTGAATGAATGGACAAATGAATGTGTGTGCTGCTAGGAGTTTAATGTGCTATGGCAGGTTTTCCAATGGCAAACGGGATGCATCAGCAATGCAAACAACAGCCATTCCAACGAGAAACCACTGCAAGTCGTTGCAAGTAGCAAAATCAGGTGGAACAGAGGCATCTGCCTTTAATATAATCCGTTCCCTTTGAAAAATACTCACAGAAGAGCAGTTCACCTTAGACTCAGCCAACTGCGTTCCAATCCTGTGTCACACATCACACATCACAACTTCGAAACTGTACTAGTCTCTAGCATTAGTAAACATGAGTGATACTATTCTCTCTTAAATCCTCCCCTTTGGGAAGCCATGTGGATGGCTCGGATCTCCATGTAATCCATCAGTCAGTGAATGATCCAGTCCATTTTTAATGTCAAGTCCTGCTCTAACAAAGGCCACGGCTGCACAGTCAATATTTGACCACTTGAAGCTTTCATTGTTTTCCAGGTTGATAACTGTTCAATTGGTCAACTGTGCAGGAGATAATCCCACTGACTGGCTAAATAACTGAAATAGTTGAAGTTATATTCTAGAACTTTTTTAAGTCTTTTGAAGGGTGAATCAAATAAGCCCATTAAAATCTGCTCATTCGCTCAGCAGTCAACCCATCAACAACTGCCTTAAGTAACCACACAGATTCAGGCCATGGTGGTGAGCTAAGATGAAAAATTTGATGATTTATGTGTATTTCTAAATAGGGGAAGACAGCAGAACAGGAAATGAGGAGTCCCCAGTGTTTGAATCTGATTTTGAGGAGAACAAAATAGGAAAATCCAAAACGTAATTTCAAACTCGCTTTTTAAACTGAACAAGTATTATTCCCACCCTCACCCCCTATTATTAATAGCTTCGCCTACCAGGATAAGCTCAAGTATTATACATACTGGTTAAAGTACTCCAAAAGGCAGGAGTTAGCCTATAATGCTCTAGTTTAGTAACAGGCATTACAACCATAACCATGAGCTATAGTTCATGGACAGTTTAGACAATATTGAGCAATTTCAACAGTTTTCATAATTTACTATAATTTGGGGGAGGGGTGGCAAGATGCAATAGCTTAGTGATTACATTGTATTATTGCTTCTTGAGTGATCTGGGATATAATGGCAGAGTGAGTTTAAATACCAGCTAGCTACCTTAAAAGTGTCTGGGGAGTTGAAGTAGCTGCATCTCCGAGCATTTGTACCAAAGAGGATCAACCTACTAGATTTGATATAAGCTTTCCAATTTATCCATTTTGTTCTGAGTGCTACCCATTTGAAAGCTCTGCAGTATAATTTTAAAGCCAGTTATGAGAAATTTATTAGACACTGATGGAATATGTTGGGCCAGATATAATGGGAAAAAAATACCTAAGCTCCACCTGGGCTATTTTCTTGGGCTTTACAAAAGAAATATAGAATAGTTAATTTTGCCTTGGGATTTAGTGTCTCAGTCTGGGGAACCTTGGTCGTAATCAATCCTTACATCTTCATTTGATTTATACTGTCTGCTTACAGATGGATGGGTCTGTTGAGAAAATACCAAGTACTAATTATAAATAATCTCAATGAATTTATAAATATGGCCTCTGAGACTTCAAATTTTCAGCAATTTCACTTCCATGAAACAAAAAGCTTTCAACTTGCACTCAGTCACAGTGTCATTTTTTTAAACAGTTAAACTGTCTCAGAATCTGACTGATGTGTAACACAGAGCATTTAAAAGAGAATGTTTTACTTAAGTAAGTTACAATGCTACAAAACACTGTCGAAACCCTGCAAAACACTTCACTTCAACTAATTGACTCAAGAAAATGCTAGGATACGTGACTTCCTAAAACATCAACCAAACTTTATTTTGGGTTTGTTGGTAATTGACTAGGACATGGTTTTCTTTGGGAGTGATAAAGTCCAAAAGAAAATGACCAAAAACTGGCTGGAGAAGATCCACTAACATCCACTTTTATTGTTAGTGTTAGTGCAACACTGAACTGAGGTACCTGGATTGCGAATCTCTCTTGGATACGCCAGCTGGAGAACAGCCTTATCCTCAAGAACTCCACTCCGGGAATCTTACTTAACTCTGCTCACTTCCATGATCTTGATTTGAAACAAAGCAATCAAGTGTAAATAAATGTCTCCAAATGGTCAGGGGGCTTCCTTTCTCAACTGTGAGCGTTACTTGTGTTCAGAAACCTCGATAATTACCATTTATAAACCTGAGGATTAGAGACCCAAAGTCACCACTTCCTTTCAGCTCTAAAATGTAGAAATAACCCAAATGTATCCCCAACCACTGTCCTTAAGAATGTAACCCTCCAAACCCACCTCTCTCTTGCTAGATTTAATTTTCTCCATAGCATGAAGGACCATCCTCTTTATTAAATATTTCACTTATTTATCTGTCTCCCTAAACTAGAATGCAAGCTCTAACAGAAAAGGGACTATGTTTGTTTTGTTCACTGCTTTATCCCCAGGAATGTACACAGAGGACAGATCAAATAAATAGCTGTTGAATATAAATGAATGAATACATAAACAGACAATAATAAGCTACTAATTAATAAAGGTTGTCAAGTGGCAAACAAATCTGGACTTAGATAAGGAGAGAATTGATTCAAAAATACTATTGCCATGTGGGGAAGGAGAGTATTGCAAATGGGGAACGGGGACTATTTGTAGGGGAGTGGGATAAAGAGGGGGTGATCTTGGATAGCTCATCAGGAATGTGTTTCCCTGAGGGCAGCCTGTTCTCAGTAGGAACCATTAAGGAGGTACTGTTCTGGGACTTCCCTGGTGGTCCAGTCGTTAGGACTTCACCTTCCAATTCAGGGGGTGCGGGTTTGATCCCTGGTCAGGGAACTAAGATCCCACACACCTCGCAACCAAAAAATCAAAACAGAAGCCATATTGTAACAAATTCAATAAAGACTTTAAAAATGGTCCACATTAAAAAAAAAAAAAAAAAAGACGGATGTGTTGTTCTGCTTCCCAAGGCTTGCTGAAAGTTGAGTCAATGTCCTGGGGTCTGTGGAAGGGGAGGTCTGATTAGTTTCGCTAAGTCAAGTTAGTGCGTATTTTGTCCAGATTGGATAGTGGGGGCAAAAAGTCAGCTAATCATTAATAAGACAAAGAATGAGGATTTGGAGGATCTGGCCTTGTAAACAAGGAATGGGGAGGGGGGAAAACATCTAAAAATCTTACCTAAGTCACATGAGGCTTGTAGTTCTTTGCGGTAAGCCATTTCCCAGAACACAAAAGTGTGGAGAGATTTCTTGACCACTGCTTTTTTCCAGGAGTACAGGGCTCAGGGAGATTTCAACATTGTGAAGGGGTTTATGTCGAGGCACCACCTAATGAAAAACATTGTAATATAAAATGTAATCAAATAAGAAATGATAGTTAGAAATTGCAGTGGACACCCTATACATCAAGTACATCTTGTTATATTTTTTCCTACTTCTAGCTCTGCCATTCTAGTAAGGTGTTACTTCGTTCACACATTTATCACACATAACAACTACAAAGAGAGCAAGGATGGAAATAGTGCATGCAATTCCGCCTGCCATTCCTCTCTAGGAACGTGTACCCCAAGTGAGCGGGAGATAGAAAATGTGGTCGGATTCTTTCCCCCTTTGTTTTGCAGTACTAATTGTGTTGCTACTATTTAGAGATTCTTTTTTTCATTTTTTTAACGGTAATGAACCTCATGAACAAACCAACTACTTTTATGTGGCTTCTCTATCTCAGTAAATGATGGATTCACACCTTCAGTTGTTTAGGTCTCAAATCTGGAGTCATTCTTATTCCTCTCTGGCCTTCACAGCACATATTCAACTGACCCACAAATGTCATCAAAATACATGTATCATCTGACCCCTTCCCACAGCTCCACTACACCCCAGTCCAAGGGCATCAGCTGGAATTTTACAATCATCTCCATCAGGCCAGGCACACTCCCATTTCAGGGGTCCTGCTTCCCTGTTCCCTCTGCCCAGAATGCTCTTCTCCCATCATGGCTCTCTCTCTACATCTTTGGTTCTTGGCTCAAATGTCACCATATCAGAGAGATCTTTCACATCCACCCTATATAAAATTGCCACCTGGGCTTCCCTGGTGGCGCAGTGGTTGAGAGTCCGCCTGCCGATGCAGGGGACACGGGTTCGTGCCCCGGTCCGGGAAGATCTCACATGCCGCGGAGCGGCTGGGCCCGTGAGCCATGGCCGCTGGGCCTGCGTGTCGCAACGGGAGAGGCCACAACAGTGAGAGGTCGCGTACCGCAAAAAAAACAAAACAAAAAATTTACAGAATATTCATGAACTAAATGGTCTGTTATTTTAAAAATACTGTGTAGGACAAACCCTGAGTGGGTCAATCAAAGAATAAACTGACCATGCCTGGGCTGGGAAGTGTCCATTTAAAATATTTTAAACTCAGTGTAAATAGAGAGGCCTCCCTGCTTTTGTCCATTCTGTTTTTTCAGCCCAGAACTAATTTAATTGTCCTCTTTTTTCAAATCTATTCTCAATCTTTTTTGCTTTAAATATATTAATATTTTAATTCATTTCCAAATCCAACACTTTTGTAAAGTTTCATATACAAATCAAGATTTCCCATGCTTCTTCTAAATCAGAAGATCTAACAGTGTGAGGCCAGCATTGTCAGGTGGAGAGAATGGGTTGGAGTCAGGTGGAGAGTCAGAATGTTGAACAAACAGGAGTGCTCAAGCTTCCACCAGGCAGGACTTACTCTAGCTGCAGTGCTGGAGCACAGCCCTGGTCTTTACCTTCTAGTGACTGAATCACTGAATTATCCCGAGGGTCCTGGGAGAGGATCCAGGACAACATGGGAACACTTAGGGAATGGAGCACTTGGGAGCTCAGGGCTGCCTATTTTGTCCTTATAATCCTTTTCAAAAAAAAAAAAAAAATTGGGCAGGTGTATGACATAATAAAAATATATATTGGACTCTGTCCCGAGTCCTGGCCCACAGCTCCTAAAAGCCTTGTAATTTCCCTGGCGATAGGAGTATCTTTTGTTCTAATGAGTTGACTCTGGGTGCCTCCTGGATGAGGGCAGCTCACCAGAAAGACAAGCCACGATGAGAAGTGTGGCATTTTCAGCCCTGCTGGCCATTCTCTTGAGTAGCGAAAAGGTCTGGAAATGGAGATAATGACCCATCATGCCGACATGAGGAAGCCCCCGTAAAATCCCAAAAGTACAGGCTTTGGTGAGTTTCCAGGTGGGTGAGTACGTGGAGGTGCTGGGAGACGGCATGGAAGCACCACACCCCACTCCCCCGGTCTCATACCTGGTCCTATGTTTCTCTGCCATCTGGATGCCCATCTGTATCCTTTATCCTACCCTTTAACAAACTGGTAAACATTAAGTGTTTCCCTGAGCTGTGCGAACCGTGCTTGCAAATTAATAAAACACTAGGAGGAGGTCATTGGAACCTCCAACCTAGAGCTCATTAGTCAGGAGCACAAGTGATAACCTGTGCTTTTGACTGGTGTCTGAGGTGTGTGTTGGTGGGGCCGGGGGAGGCTTGAGGTGGGGAGGGAGTCTTGTGGGACCAAGCCATTAACCTGTGGGATCTGATGCTGTCTCCAGGTAGACAGTATCAGAAGTGAGTTGCATTGTAAGACACCCAGCTGGTGTCACAGAGGATTGCTTGGCGTGGAGAAAAACCTCCACACATCTGGTCACCAGAAGTGAAGTGAATATTTTGTGTGAGTAGAAAAGGAGACTCGCAAGGAAGAAACACACAGCTTGGGAAGAACTGGGGTTTCTCTACGCAAGTAGAAAAAAACTAGTTTTTCATGCCCAAGGTGTAATAAGAAACTTGCTAAAGTCCCCCAGAGGTGATTCTGAATCTAGTAAACTTTCCACTCCTTCATTCAATCCAGAGGAAGAAGGTCTGAACATCGCTAAGGCATTTGAATGCTAGAAAGATATTAAAGGATGACCTGCAGATAGGAAGCAAAACGACTGGGTGTCCAATCAATGAAGGACCCTGGGGAAACCAACAATGGCCAAACGCTGAAAAACAGGGGTAAGTGTCTCAGTTTCTGCTCATCGAACGCTTCTAGAGATGAGGGGAGGCAACGACGTGACTTTTTTAGTCGATGAGTCTCGTACTTCGAAAGGCAAACATCCTTTTGGAGATTAGCATTCAAGGAAATTCTGCTTCTTCCTTTTCCTGGTCTACTGACCTTAACAGGTTTTCATTTATTTTGTGCTCTCTTGATTTCATCTTTAAATACTGTTTGATCTCTCCACAATAAAGTATAACAATGGTAGAAACTAAATTTCAAAAGAGCTTCTAAGCACAACATTTGAATGGTTACAATTTCTCCTCTAAACATAACATATCCTACTCTCCTATTAATTCCCATAACATTCAATTATTGTTTGAAATGCCAACACTTTATTCAAACTGCAGTCATCTTGGAAAGGGAAAAATGCTCAAAAGCCTTTCCAGAATCAGACTTTAACAAGACACTTTTAATCTATAATTCAGTTTAATGCTGGCACTCTGACTGCAGTGAGTGGCTCAGAAATGGATGCAGAACCTTCACTGGTTACCGGGATGTAGCTGGGAAACTTCTACTAGAACTGGATAGAAAGAGAAACTTTCCCCATGGCCTTTCTGAGATTTCTTTCCCATATAATACATAAGAAAGCCTGATAGACTCACCAGCCCTTTCTATCACCAATCTGTCTTTTCAGTCAAGAAAGACAGAGTCCTGATGTGATTTGATCGTCTGGATGCAGCCATGCCTGAGGCTGTTGTACTCCCATTAACCTTACTTTTGGACTATGGCCAGCATGAACTTAAGGTTTTGGCAACTGACTAATACATTTGACATTTAAACTTCATGAAGATGTGTACTGTTACCAACTCCTCAGTATGGATACGGACACATGGCCCATTTACCTAACATACAATTTCAAAATGCTGAAAAGAGTGAACAGAAATTGCCACGCACACACACACACACACACACACACACACACAAAAAGGTGGGGTAGATTTTTTCATTAGGAATTCTTATAGGAAAGGGCATCTATCCATAAACACCAAAAGAACTGATCTTCTCTGAAGACCTTCCCATTATGACAGGAAAATGAAGATATTTCATTCATATTTTCTTGCACCTAACATTTGCAGTAGTCACGTTTCTCTACTTGCCATTTCATTTTCTATGCCCATACTTAATATGACCATTTCAAGTTTGCTGTTGATGTACAGAGGTCACTGAATTGTGTATTTTCTTTTATGAGCCTTCACAGACTTTCTTTTTTTTTTTCTTTTTCCCATTTTTTTTTGCCTGCGTCATAAGGGAGAGGAATTACTTCCTGCTTGCTCATTAACAGTCACACAATTTACATATATCATGTCACTGTGTACTTCATACACTTGCATAAAAATCCTGAAAGGTAGATTTACCCCCTTTTTAAAGCTTGTATAAATGGAGCTTTTGTCAAATTTAAGTAATTTATCCAAGGTCAAAGCTCATAAATATCAAAATGACAATTGAAGCCCAGGTTTCCTGTGTTAGTGACTCGTATTCATTCACTAATAATAATAATAGAAATAACAATTATTAAAAACACTGAAATGTACTATGTTTTAAGCACTTTATATAACCTAACACACCTATGAAGTAGATACTTTTTTTTTTTTTTTTTTTTTTTTTTTTGCGGTACGCGGGCCTCTCACTGTTGCGGCCTCACCCGTTGCGGAGCACAGGCTCTGGACGCACAGGCCCAGCGGCCATGGCTCACGGGCACATCCGCTCTGCGGCATGTGGGATCCTCCCAGACCGGGGCACGAACCCGTGTCCCCTGCATCGGCAGGTGGACTCTCAATCACTGCGCCACCAGGGAAGCCCGAAGTAGATACTATTTTTATCTCCATTTTAAGGATGAAGAAACTGAAACACAGAGAGGCTAAGGCTCCTGTTCAAGATCACACAGTAAGTGATGAAGTTTGGAGTCCATCCTGGTCAGACATCAGGAATCTTTGTTTTAAAATACTATGTTCTACTGCATCTGATTCAATGATTTTCTCATTCTTTAAGCCAGGACAGTGTTTCTCAAGAATATTTTTACTATTATCTCCCTAAGTTGCCCTTGGAGCTAAAATCCCTCCTTTGAGAATGCAAGCCCTAGGATATAGGTTCCTTAGGAGAATGAGCGATGGCTCCTTCATCTGTATCATTTCTGCTAACCAACATGAACCCCTATTTTTTGTGATCTTTGTCTTTGTTCTGTGGGTCACTTGGCTATATTCATTGCCTTGAATGAGCAGTATTCACCCCAAAGCAGAATAAATTTCACAGTACATTTGGTCAACAGTACATTTTCAGCAAAAACTGGAAAAAACAACCCTGCCCAGCTTCCCTCAGCCACCCACCCAGCTTTCCTAAAGGTGTAAGAAGTTGGCATTTTTAATTTAAAGCTGTGATCTACAAAAGGATTTTCCGATGGAGAGCTCTAAAAATTCCTTTTTGGGAACACTTAATTCAAGCCTATTTTCTGAAGAAAAAAATATATTTCTCTTTGTAATGTTGGAGTACAATCTAAAGATTTTCCAAAGAACTTGATTTTGGGCTTTCCCAGATTTTGAGAGTGTTTTTCCCCCAAACTCTAGAAAATTGCCTCCCATTTCTCTAAGTAAAAGGAAACTGTTTCGAAGAAGAAGAGTAATTTTTTTCTATTCAAATTTTTCTCTGCGGTGATGTTACTTAGTACCCCTGTGAGAAAACCGCTGTTACTATTTTATTTCTACCTTTGTCATGTCTCTAAATTCATTTATGACCAATGCAATCTCTGTTTTATTTGATGACTACCACTAAAAGATGAATTATGAATTAATAGGGAATTGTTCATTTCAGCACAATCAATAACAACTTTAATAAGTGAGGATTGCCAATAAAGGACCAATAGATCATTATGGCAAGCATTCATAACCTACACTAAACTCAATGTGACCAATATATAAAAAAATATTGGAAATTTATTACACCTATCTAGGAATAAAGTTATGCTCACCTTACATTTGAGTTATACTTGTGGACTCGAATCGATATGATAATGAGAGCTATTTTCAAGGCCTTGGGAGCAGGTTTTTATGCCAGAGACCAGAGGGTAAATTTAATTGACACTTCCCTGGTCATCTGTGTAGCCTTCACATGAAATTTCGATTCAATTTTGACTTCAAATGGGAACTCCCACCAATCTAAACGCCTTGTTGAAGCAGCAGAAAATGAATTATGTGGATAACAATATTTCATCAGGCTCGAAACTCAGCTGTGTTATGTCCAAAGCAGTAAAACTGTGTAAGTAAACTGCTAAGTCACAGTGAAACTGAGACTTGTAGCTCATGCTTTAAAGCCAGGACGGCTAGTTAAAAAGAGAGAGAGAGAGAAGAAAAATCATTCCTTTGACTTGGCACATTTTATTGTGATTTTCAAGTTCAAGTGAATGTTGGAGCAAAAAGCTATCCTATTAGACCTAAATACCTTCAAAATAATATTAAGTTCTGTGACTCGTGTGTGTGTGTGTGCGTGTGAGCATTTGGGCTTGTTTTTTTTCACTAAGATTTTCCTACTCAAAGATTTTTAAGAAAAACATGGTGTGATTGCAGCATCACTGTGGAGGGGAGCAAAACGTGCCACCCCAAAATGTGTCTCTTCGGCATGAGGCTTAATTTAGGCTGATGACTTTTAAGAAACAGAAGACTCATGAAGTCCTCCATGCTATCCACCCCTTAACTGCCTAAAAGAATGTACATAGAGGGGCTGTTCCCAGAATAGAGCTACCACTAGAGAAATACGCCAAGAATATGGGCTAGATGTGGTGGGGAAACTTCTCGGGGCCTGGAGATCGGGACCACTCTGTGTCCCAGTGTTTCTGCCTAGCCCAGCAAACATTTGTTTACCATTTGCTTTTGCGTCTCCATGTGAGCTGCTTTCCTCTGTTTTGGAGTCTCCAACCCCTACCCCCAACACCCTCTTCTGTCTGTAGCTGAAGATGGTATTTAAGCTGTTTCAGCCATTTTGGTGAGTTACTAAGTTTTTGGGTCCGCTCCTATGTATACACGTTACTAAATGTTTAATTTTCCCCTGTTACTCTTTCTCACATCAGTCTGATTCTTGGACCAACCAGAGGAACCTAAAAGGATAGAGAAAAATTTCTTCCACCCTAACAATCGTACTGTAACAAGGATGTAATTTTCAGCTGTAGGGATGAAAAGGTTTTCCTCACCCGTCTAAGGGTTCCTGACTGGGTCTGAAAATTAAAGTGACAAAGACAGATGAACAGGAGAAAAGCGTATAAATGTTATGAATTTTTACACGTACATGGGAATTTTCACAAGAGAATGAAAGCCTGAAGAAGTGACCAGGACAGAAAGTTTTTATACCATTTAGACAGAAAAGCAATAAATTTCTGAAGAGTTGATGACAAATTTCACATGGCAATTTTATGACTCGTCTCAGTGTAGAAGGGCTTAGGGTGGGTGATCAGAGTGACGTTCCTGCTTCTGCCATTTTCTTATACTCCTAACACTGTTGGTGGTGTTAGGAGTATAACACCTAACACTCCAGCCACTATGGAGAATAGTATGGAGGTTCCTTAAAAAACTAAAAATAGGGGCTTCCCTGGTGGCACAGTGGTTGAGAGGCCGCCTGCTGATTCAGGGGACACGGGTTCGTGCCCCGGTCCGGGAGGATCCCACATGCCGCGGAGCGGCTGGGCCCGTGAGCCGTGGCCGCTGAGCCTGCGTGCCTGGAGCGTACCGCAAAAAAAAAAAAAAATTAAAAATAGAATCCTGGGCATATATCCAGAGCAAACCATAATTCAGAAATACACATGCACCCCAATATTCATTGCAGCACTATTTACAATAGCCAAGACTTGGAAGCAACCTAAATGCCCATCAACAGACAATGGATAAAGAAGATTTGTTACATATATACAATGGAATATTACTCATCCATAAAAAAGAACAAAATAATGCCATTTGCAGCAACATGGATGGACCTAGAGATTGTCATACTGAGTGAAGTCAGACACAGATAAACATCATATGATACAGCTTATATGTGGAATCTAAAAGCAAGGTTACAAATGAACTTATCTACAAAACAGAGTTACAGATGTAGAAAATAAACCTAAGGGGGGGGATGATAAATTGGGAGACTGGATTGACATATCCACACTACTACATATAAAATAGATAACTAATAAGGACCTACTGTACAGCACAGGGAACTCTATGCAATACTCTGTAATGAGCTATATGGGAAAAGAATCTGATAAAGGGTGGATATATGTATAACTGATTCACTTTTCTGTACACCTGAAACTAACACAACATTGTAAATCAACTGTACCCCGATAAAAAATTTTTTAAAGATATTTAATATGCCGAGGTCCCAAGTTGTGTGGCAGACTTCCCTGAACCCCGTCACAGCTAACTGTCAATAAAACTTAAAAAAATGTATATGGCTAGAAAATCAATTCTGGTACAAAGGATAACCCAGGCAAGTCAAGCTCTCTACCACTTGTCACCCATTTTAAGCACCACCACCCCAGTCAAACTCAAAAACCATTATGAGGAATTTTTTAAAGGCCCCAAGCCAGAGACCCACCAATAGCTGCTGATGAAGAAACAACAATATTAAACACGAGATAACAGCAGCACCGTCTCCTTCTCACGGAATTATTTGAAAATATTTCTGAACCCTCATCTGAGTCAGAAGGAGCAATGGGGAGAGCACCACTGAAGAAATCGTCTCAGAAAAAACAACCATTCCTTATATAGATGGGAGTAGAAAAGAAGGAAAATGAACAGCTCGAAAATCAGCGTAGAAGTAAGGAGAAACATAGCAGTTGCTCATTTATTTAGAATCATCACTAAAAGTTCAGCTAGAGTGTTTGGGTCTGCACGAGTTCTCCTGCATCCAGAAACCAGGGTGGGTGTATTACATACTAGAAGTCTCATTCAGTTGGCTAAAGTACTGTATTTCAAAAGCTCCCCTACCAGATTTGAGCATTTCCAGAGAGAGAGTTGATCAGTTGATTGACCACTTTCCCTTGAGGGCTACAAGGAGAGTTGGCCTGAGTGGGGAAGAGGTCTCAGGAGGATGCAGAGATCTCAAAGGTGAGGGAGAGTAACTTCTACTGGAGATAAGAGAAGGAAAAGCAGGTCTAGTCAGAAATAGCACGGGAAATAGTTGCCATTTCCTAAAAGGAGGCAAAGACAGCAACAGTGGCAAAGCTCCTTCTCTGGACTGGAGGGAGTGGTTTTCCATGTTGTTTTAGCAGATTCCATGGAGAGCAACGTAGCTGTTGCTTAGCGCTGTGTTTGCACATACATCCTTATTTAGGATGGATCAGCCCTTTCTTGGAAGCTTTAACTTTTACACATGCCATAAAATTGAGGGGATGGGCTGAAACTCCACTTTCTATCACTCTTTGTCTGTTCTTTTAGTTATTTCAATGAGAACTAGGGATGCTGCAGACAGAGAAGGTGTGGGTAGGAAAGGGTTTAATCTGCTGTGTTCATTTTACCATCTTTACCCAGAAAAGTGGTTACTTTTGATTGTTTGAAATTGATTCTATACTATTACAGAATTGACTCCTCTTTCAACTTTTAGAGAAAAATTGGAAGGCAAGATAGATGATGTTTTCAGAGATTGTGAGCTGCTTCTATTTCATTTGGGGATGTAGTAATAATGGGTCACATTTATTGAGTGTTGAATATGTGTCAGGCATTGTTCTAAACTTTAAATATGTATGAACGTAACTTTACAATAGCCTTGTAAGGTAGGTACTATTATTATCCCAAGTTTATAGCTGGGCCACCCACCTAAGAGATTTGGTTCATTGGGACATGCTTTTTATCTCTAAAATGCACTGCCTCCTTTTATGCCGGGGGAAGCTGTGAGCAGATCCTTCATGACTAAAAATAAATTTATACCTAATTCTTTGTTGTCAACATTCGGTCCATTTGAATATTGAGTTAAAATAAAGACAAAAGAAAACCCAAACCTCCATACCAGTCTTCTATCCTACATTGCAGTTACAGAGACTTCATGTTTTCTGGATCACGACCATTGAGTGCCTTTTGCCTTGCACATCAAAGAAAGAAACTTGCAGTTTCCATGTACTGCGTATCAAGGGCAGAGAAGGCAAGACCCAAGACCTCTATCAGAGCGTATACAAAATTTCTACTCTAAAAATCAAATTTCTCGTTTGCAATGATCTCCCTTTCTTTAACCTCTCACCGGGTTAGAATCCAATCGTTTTTCTCCTTCAGGAAATCACACCTTGACATCCTGATGGAGGGAAATTGTCCGTCCTCATGTCAAAGTTCTTTTAACAATTATGTGCACTTAGTTTATATTTTAATTATATCTTTTCCATGTGCATATGCCTGGATCCTTTTCCCTGCCATATGTTCACTGTCAAAGTACTGAGTTCAAATGGAAGAGAAAAGTACTTTCTGTGATCAGCTCAGTCAGTATTCAGATAACAGAGACAAATCTCCTTTCGTTATTCCTGATTGGTTCAATGGAAAGTGTCTCTCTACAGATTTATTTTCCCTGGTTTCTAGAATGCTTGCAAAATGCTATCACTCTCACAGTGATAACCGTTCTACGGCATGCTGGCAACTCCTGGCTGCCACGAGGTTGATATTTTTGCTGTATTGCTTTGCCATCAATTGCTCACGATTGAACATCTTCATCTTATGTCATCTTTTGATGTCTTACTGATACTTTGTGGGACATTTTGTTGCTGTCATAAATCCCACATTTTAGGGGCTCTTTAGGTGCTAATAAGATTGATAATCACATATTGGGAGACTCACAACTTTTTTTGCAGAGGATATATTCTAAAGTCCTTGCACAGTTCAAAACGTGCATAATCTAAGTCTCACTCTGACAAATGAAGTGCCACTCCTACATGGCAAAGAGCTTGGCCTAGTCAAGAGGTTACTTAACATGGACATTCTGCAAGTCTGAGAAATTTAAAAATTTTAGACTCACTTTCTTCAATTTTTAAAATACAGTCAGACTTTGTTCGTATTTTCATGCTGCATGCTTTTGAATTTCATAATCCAAATTAGAGCAAATAAAACCATACTGTATTTTGTTTTTTCATCTAAGTTTATGGAGAAAAATAAATCTAAAAATAATTGAATTTAGTTATTGGTTGTACTTACCACTACCAAAAATGCAATAGTGAGGGAAGTGAGGAAAGATACTCCTTCCTAGCACAGTGAATAGAATATAGCTGCGACTAAATAAATATTCACTGAAAAAGTGAACAAATGAATGAATGAACTCTTACTGTCTCACTAACTTATTTTCTTAACACGGGATCTCCCTGGTCATAGAACAAATTTTTTTATATGTAAAGTCGTTTAAACTTTGTAGAGGCTTCTCTATTTATTTTCTTGGCATTTGTAATGCTTCATTAGGAACATATTACTTATATCCTCAGTATTATTTATTCCAAATGGAATAAGTGTGAGCTGACTGATATAGGTGCCAACAAAACACCGGTCTAATACCACATGGGTAAAAACTACAGTTTCCAGAACAAAGGGGGACAGCGCTGATCTAGCTTTGTCCGCCAGGCTGCACCTGACAGGCGAGGCTCCCCAGCTACCCACCCCCACTTCCAGAGCACGAGCCACACACCAGGCACTGTGCTAAGTGTGCTGAATGCATCCTCGTCTTTATTCCCCCAACCACCTGCATGGAAGACCTTCCATTAATAATATCCATTTTACATAGGAAGACACAGACCCCAGGTTCTCAGCCAATAAATGAGGGTCCGATTGAAACGTGAGCTCAGACTGAAAAGACTCAAACCCCAGCTGCGTCTTTAACCACTTCATTCTACTGCCTCACGAGACAGACTTTCTCAAAGAAATAATTGGGATGGGAGGGAAATCAAAAGACCATTTTCTGAGTGATCGATGTTACTCTGGGAAATTAGTCTGGATGATTAAAACATTGGAAAGACAAGATAACTACTCTCAAAAATCTGCAAGCCTACCGTGCAGCAAAAAATTAGTTTAGATTTGTCTATAGGACACACAATGTTAGATGTTAGGGTTAAGAATGGAAGTTTCAGGGTGAGCAATTCAATCTCAATATATGAGAGACACTAGCAATGTCTACACCAAATAAATTACAGGCTGTTTTTGCAGGAAATAAAAGCTTCAATCAGGGGCATGATAATGACTTGCAAAGATGATAAAAGAATGGATTTATAGATAAATAGCTGCACCAAATGGCCTTAATGTCCCTTTCAAACTAAAGACTTCATGATTCAACGGAAGCTAATAAAAGGAAAGGGTAGAAAGGGGGAAGAAATATTTATTGGCCACCTGGTTAAGAACACTATTTATGCAGCATCTCAATACTCACCATGAGGCCAAGATTGTCCATAAGGTTGAAATCATCATTTCCATCTTACATACAAGGAAAAAAAAACACTGATATAATATGCCCACCTCACAGACATGAAAACTGAGGCTTAAAGTATATGAATAATATGTCCAACACCACAGAGCTGTATACTAACAAACCCTGGATTGAACTTCCAATCTTTTTGACTCTAAGCAAAGGTCCTGAGCAGAAGAACAAACTGTGGATATAGAACTACCAGAAGAGACACAGGGAGGCTGTCAAAGGAAAAATAATATTCAATGACACTTGTTACAGATGGTAGGGCAGACTTTATTCAGGACCATCACGGTAGGAATTTAACAGTGAGGGATTTAACAGTGAGGGAGAGAGATTGGGCTCAACGCTGAATAAAGATGGGCCAGTGGGGATTGACAGCCAAGGAATGAGTGTGGAGGTCAGTGGATGGGAAGTTATTAAGCGGAAAGACCAAGGGTAGGAGGGATTCTGGCTAAACCAACCTAAAAGGAACGTTGCTGAAGACCAGGGTGATCAGACACCACTGGTAGAGGATGAGGAACCCAATCAGGTATCAAGGTTGGGGGGTTCTGATTAAACTGACTCAGCACATTCTTGCTAAAACTTGATTTTATAAGGAAACACACAGATGGACCTAAAAGAAGGTTCAGGAAAGTGACTCAAGTTAGGTCAAGCAAAGAATCTTCGTCAAAGCCAAATATAAGATGAATTCAACGAGATAAATAGAAGTCAGAACCTAGTCCTTGGCCAAGGAGGCAAGAGCTGCAGAATCTGCCTTTGAGGGGAGAGGTGAACAGCGGGAGTCAGGGGGGCAGGAGGGAAAAAGGTATGGGCACAGCACAGACCTTTGTCAGGGGAGCCTCACATTTACTCTAAGGACGATGTTACTGCTCCAAGTACATCCAGTTTTAAACTGGTAGAGAAATTAGGTGTCTCAAGAGAGATTAGCGCTGGGGTGGGAGGGCTGTGGAGGAATAGTTCACGTATTTCCAACTAGTCAGTTTACTAGCCACTGGCCAGAAACCCCATGATGAGAAGTGGCCCAGTAAATCGGTTGAGACTGACTTGTTATGGTCAACTTGGAAGTCTTAATGGGCATTTCTCTACGTTCCTTTCTTCAATGAGGATGTTCTACATACTGACTCTCCATCATCGGAAAAAAGACACGAACTCTTATCCTCATGGAGCTTACATGTGGGAGCGGGGAGACAATAATGAATAAATAAATTTTCTAACACACCAAGAGAAGTACTGTGAAAGAAAGAAACACAGCATGACAAATGGGTTAGGAGGGGCCTTTCCATTTTAAATCCAGCTGCTGAAAAAGAGGCATTTGAGGAAAGGCTGGCAGCAGGGGGAGAAATGAGCTGTGTACATATTTCAGGACCCACCATTCTAGAGGGAGGCACAGCCAAGGCAAAGGCCCCAAGGAAGGAAACATGGCCACGCGTTCCAAGAACAGCGCGGTGTGGAAGGGGGGAAAATGAGGCGAGGTCAGGGAGGGGCACATGAGCTCATGTCGGACCTTCTGCATCACTGCAAAGCCATCAGCTTGCATTCTGCATACAATGGAGAGCTACTAGAAAGTTCTGAGTGTAGGCATGGCATGATCTAACTTATATTTTTAAGTTGTAAAATAGATACCAAAATCTCCCAGCGTGCTCATGAGTATAGTCCACGAGAGGTGCCATAAGGAGACAGGAAGGGGATTCCTACTGCCTGTCATGTGGAAGAGATGTAGTAAAATTCCCTTCCATGAGCGGATCCCCACTTGACCTAAAAAAATCATTCTCTCTCCTAATAACACCGTCTCCCTCCCCTCTTCCTGTCTAAGCTGCCAAAACTCTTGCCTACTGTTCTCAACTCTTGTTTTCAACCTCGATAACTCACTTGGCCAAACAAATGCTCTCTAACTCGAAAGAAGCGAACTTTTTTTTTTTTTTTTTTTTCCTCCAGCATGCTCCTGGAAAGACTCCACTCCTTATTCTACCTGAACTTATCAAAATGTCCACCCGAGAAAACCAGGTCCTTCCTTTGGGACAGTTTTACTGCTAAGAAAATAAAAATCTCTCTATGTCGTTACTGTTAGGCTGACTATTTTGAAAATACACTGAATAGAATTTGAAATTAGGGGTTTTGTGATTGAGCGATTAGGGTCTTTCTTGAAATTAGTTCCTTAGCCTATGGACTGAGTTGTGTTTGCTCTCACACCTTATTTCAGAAGAGGAGACCACTGTGGGGGGGGGGTGAAATACCAGAACACTGAACAGAAGGTTAGGAAAAGGAGGTTTCATTGCCTCTTGCAAACTGAAGACCATTCAGACTTTCTGAATTATCCACAAACAGGCCTGCCAACCAGGGACTAGTTAAGAGGCTCATGCTGTGTGACTGGAAGAAGAAGCTCTTGAGAGCCAATTTATTCAAAACTGTGTTCTCCGTTAGTTAAAGCCAAAGCCCCAGAAGCAGACAGCCTGCGGGGGGGAAGATGCCTGGGCCACCACAAGGAGGAGAAAGGGAAGCGCTGACAGAGTGGGTGCAAGTGTTAACGTCAAGCTTCGCCACTGTGCCCAAGGCTTAACCAAAACGGACACCAGAGGCTGTGAAAATCAGCAGACTCAAGTACACCCACTTCTTTCTCCCACTCTTTGCGAAGGTGGTACCCCCCCCCCAAGAATAACAACTCTCCACAAGTCTTCATTATAATAATAGAATGTCCTCCACAGATCAAATCGGATTAGCGCAAACATTCACAGTACAAGAGATTTCCAAGCTTCATTCGCGATGGGCAGTGGGTGACACCAGAAAATTCCCTTCTTCACAGTCACTCTGAAAATACAATCCATGCCTCAGAGCCCTGCTACTCAGTGGGAAATTCACACCAGCAACATTTGCATTATCTGAAAAGTTCCAAGGGCAGAATCTTGAACTGCACCTCAGGCCCGCTGAATCAGAAGCTGATGCTAACAACGCGTTCAAGTGACTTACATGACCATTAAGATTACAGCAGTAGTGTCTTACGGTAATTATTCTCAAACTTTGCACATTAGATTCACCTAGAGAGGTTTTTAAACATACTTATGTGAAAGTGGTACCTCAATACCATATACTTCCGTTATCAGTATTTTTTTTAATCCCCAAGTGGTTCCAATTTTGCAGACAAGTTTGAGGATCAGGGCCTTAAAGAATAATACCCACATGTGCGTTCATATGGAAACACGCCCCCAAACTTCGCATTACTGATTACCACTTAGGTTTTCCCGGTAACTTAGATATTGAAAATGGCGATAAATCCCATCACATAAAATGCAGGTGTAAATTTCCAAATTCTGATGATATTAAACAATTTCTAAAATTTCAATGATATTCATTTTATTTGCAACAGATCTATAACCGACAAATGGTCAGAGAAATCCAGAAAGACTGATGGGTCTTGCCACCCAGAAATGTCAACAATTGTTTGTTTTTAAATACTGTTTATAGTTCAAGGTTGCTTTTTAGATTTCCTCTTTCTTATTTCTCAAATCATCACTCAATAAAAGAGATAAAGAATCTTAACTATGCTCCATATTTCTAGGCATGATGATTACAAATGTTTTGCAAGTTAGCTTCAGGAGCTGAAAAGATTTCTTGGTGGCAGGTGATATGTTGTTGAATCAACAAGATTGACTGGTCTCCTGGTTGGTGTTTAGTGAATCAATCGTTCTCACTGCACGATGGATAAGATTGAAAGAAATTTTTCTTTTATTCATTGGAAGGCTATTTTGTGATATTAAGAACAAAGAAAATCAACTCTCCAGGGAACCAGAGTCAATCTTCCAAAATGTAACACATCCCTTAGCAGGAAAAAAAAAAAAGTGTCAGATGAGAAGCAGATTGGCTAAATTGGTTGAAACATCTCTTTAAAATTAAGTTTACATACTAAAGGGAAGATAAAAGGAATAAGTGCATCATTTTCTAACACACAAGTATCTTCTGATTTTCAACTATTTCACATTTCATTATGTTCCCTTCTTACATTTTTAGCAATTTTGGTTATGAGCAGCAGAAAATGAAATCAAACTGACTTGAGAAGAAGATGAATTTATTGGTGTATATAACTAAAATAGTCAGGGGTGTCTGGCTTCAGGCACTGTTGTATACAGATGCTCAGATTATGCCAGAGTTGGTCTTCCTCCATCACCAGGCCAAGTTTTTCTCTGTGTTGCCTTAAGTTTTAGTTAAATTTTCACTTCATAATGGGTCATTGTATTCAATAAATTCCCAGTATATACTTCACTGACTTGTCCTGTTTCAGTTGCCCATCCCTGAATCAGATTCCTTGGTGAAGGAGACGTTCATTGGAAATATCTGGGTTCTAGCTGAAGATGGGGCCAACTTTGTTTAAACCACATACAGTGAGAAGAGGGGAATGGAATTTCCCCAAAGAATAAACAAAGGTTTGAGGTCAGAAAAGGGAACATAAATTCTGGAGAGGCAAAACAATACTCCACAAAGGCCCCTACATTATTTGCCTTTAAAACAAATGCATGAAATAACAATTATCTTTGAAAAGTCAGGAGAGATAGGCTTGGAGAATAATCAATTTCTGCATCTTTATTTGTCTCCTGTGGCATGGGCATTCAACACGTATACGTTGTATCAACCCCATTTGAGGAAAGAGAAAGTGTCTGATGTTCCCAGCCACAAATCCCAGGAGTACCACAGTCCATAAAGAGGAAACCAGGGACAAGGGAGGATGAGACATTCAGGCACGCTGTGGTAAGCCTTACTCACTAAGTGTTTCTTTATTTTGTAGGATGTGTCGTTGCACTGTGAAATCCATCTCTTTTGAGCATAGGCAAGTGCTAATTTTATGTGTACTCTACCTCCTTCATACACCTGTTGTTGCACTCACAGTTTCTAAGCAACTAGAATGATGAAAATCAGCCCTCTAAGAACAAAGACTCTATTTTCCACAATGCAGTACATTCAGGTATTCAAGGTAGATTCCTAAGATTCGACAGCTATCTGTTCTCTACTAGCATAAACACTAGCTCCCAGAAATTCGGGCTGGATCCTGCCAAGCAATAATTAGTATCAAGGCTACAAAAAATAAACAGCTTTATTTGGGGTCTTAGGAATTGCAATTCTGGAGACACAAATTCGGGTAAAACTAAAAGGATGTTCTAGGAATAAGAAAGTGTCAGGGGCTCGTAAATGCAAAGCCACAAAGTTGTTCAAGTTACCTTGCGAGTTTAAAAAAAAAAAGTTTAAAAAAGAAAGTTAAAGTTATCTTGACTCTGAAGCGCAAAGGAGATATTTGTCCTTAGGGGACAGGTTATCACGAGTTATTTAGGGTTGGGGTCTGATAAATAGCTTGAGTTTCTAGAACATTCTGAATTAAGGCAACAAGTGATCAGAAGTTCAGATTCCATCAGGATGAAACTTACATAAGTCTCACTTCCTCAGTGGCCTCCCAGCTCCAGTTTAGAGAGCTCTCTTAGCAATACCAACTCCATTTCGATTTTCCTTTCACAATCCAAAGACAGTAGTCACATGACTGAAACTGAAATCTATTTCTCAGTCTTGTATTGCACGTTTTTTTTTTTAAGACAAGCGAAAAAGGGAAAACATTTAAAAGAGTAAGTGAATTATACAAATAGGATCGATGAATGAAATAGCTAAGAAACACTCCAATATGTTTTGTGGAAACTATGTCTTTCAGTGATTTATGGGTGTGCAGAGAAATATTCTAGATAGAGGTCTAAATATTTTGTCTATCTTCTGCCCACCCCACACCAAGAATTAGAATATCAGCCCTTATTCAGACTTGTCAATGTGTCAACCTAGAAGATTCAAAGTGTAGTATCATTTTTAAAACTGAACCACAGTTGCTTTAAAGTACCATCGTACGACCGCAGCCCTATTAATATTTTAAGCCAGATAATTCACCTTTGTGGAGGACAGTCTTATGCATTGTAGACGTATAGCAACATCCCTAGCTTCTACCCACTAGATGCCAGTAGAAGCCCCCCATTTTTGTAACAACCAAAAATGCCTCAGACAAGCCAAATTGTCCCCTGGGGTGCAAAATTGTTTCTGGTTGAGAACCACTGCTTTAAAATCTAAAACGAAAATAGTGGAATATTAATACATAGAATACATTTTATCAAGATAATGTGAAAGATGTAACCCAGGGTAGGGTAGGGGAGCAAAATTTGTGTCTCTTGTGTCATGAGGGTTATTTTAGGCTGATTATTTTTAAGAAATAGAAGACTCAGAAAGTCTTTCTTCTTACCTCCCCCCTTAACTACCTAAAAGAATTTATATGAGGACCCGGGTCCAGGAAAGCGCTATCACCAGAGATATCTACAAAGAATATGGGGTAAGTATGGTAGGGAGAACTCAGAAAGGACTGGAGACCACAGTTCTCTCTGTGTCCCGTTGTCTCTGTGTGGCACAGCAAACATTTGTTTACCAAATATCTTTTTTTTCTGCCATCTCCATGTGAATTCCCTTCCTCCCCTTGGAAGTCCCAAGCCCCTACCCGTCCCCTTCTTTCAAATGACGTATAAGCCTCAACTGTCTAACTTGTCCTTAGATCTCATTTTTCTTATGGGGGCCCTATAGGCATGTGATTAAACATGCTTTCTTCTGTTAATCTGTCTCACATCAATTTAATTCTTAGACCAGCCAGAAGACACTAGAAAGGGTAGAGGAAAATGTTTTCCTTCCCCAACATCAGATTATGAATATTTTGTCTCGACTTATCCCTTAAATTCTGGTATTGTTACAATAACCTCTTTGGAATTAACCACAAACCTATTTTTTATAAGTTCTGAGAGTAAAATCTCAAACTGCATAATAGGGCTCCCCCGGCCACATCAACCTTCAAAGGTAAAGAGAACTGCTGCTTAAAGCGGTGCCAGAGACACACTTGTTTAAATGAAGATTCCTCTTTCCCACTTCCCTTCTGCTTTCTGCTGGTCACTATAGCAACGAGAACAGGGGAGATTCAGAACCAGGACACATGCACTCCAGCATGACAAGTTCAATTTAAATCTAGATCAGCAACATAACCCAAAAAAAAAAAAAACACCAAAAAACTCTGGGAAACAAAATGAGTGCACATACACCATCAGAAGATCACCGCACTTTGCTGTGGCATTCCAAGAGTGACACTGTTTCAAGAAAACCTTTGGGATTAAGAGTGGGAAGAGCTCAAACATTTCATTAAGGCATCACTTCGTCAAGTCCCTCCTGCGCATTCTGGATCCCTTGAATCTCAGGCAGGCTTAACATAGTGTCCTTTCTTAGCACTTGGAGATTTTTTTTGCCCTTAAGGTAGAGTGATGATGTTGCCAATAACACTGAGTGAACAGAATTTTGAATATTTAGCTATAGGGTGGAATACTCATATATTCCAAGTAAGGAACCAGCACAATATCACCAAAGGAAAAAAAGAATGGGATTTTTTTCTTTTTTGTCCTATCAAAGTTTTAAAAATATAGTTAGAATAATGTTTAGAGCCAGAGATATATTTCAAGATTGAAATCACAAAGCGCAAAAGAGAAACAATGAGCTGTTTCCTAGTGGGATTAAAAGTCATTATTTGGGATAGATTATTTCCTGATTTTTATCATTGCAAACTGTTAAAGAAAATGATGTTTAGAGCTTTCTTTTCTTAGACTTTGCTATAGCTATACCTCAGTTTAAGGAGCTTGGGAATTGCATTTCTTACTCTCATAAACTCAAAGTGCTAAAGGTGACTTCAATATATCTAACCGTGGATTCGTTTTCGTGTAGAACCAAATTTAAGATATTTTAGGCAACGGATGCCATAATTTTTTAAATTCTTCTAGGAAAAATAAGACAAAATTTATAACTCCCCATTCCTTTCAAGAAGGCAGTTTATTCTTTTTTTTTTTTTTTTTTTTTTTTTGGGGTCGGGGGCTTCTCTTTTTGTTCTCTCCCCTTGCGGAGCACAGGCTCTGGACGCGCAGGCTCAGTGGCCATGGCTCACAGGCCCAGCCGGTCCGAGGCATGTGGGATCTTCCCGGACCGGGTCACGAACCCATGTCCCCTGCATCGGCAAGCGGACTCTCAACCACTGAGCCACCAGAGAAGCCCGCAGTTTATTCTTATACCCAATTTAATTTCTCATTTGCATAGGAAGGCCATTCTTTCCCAGCAAATGACAAGAGTTTATAACTGTGCCTGCCCTGCTATGTGCTTACATTTCAAACATTCCTGAGAGGTCCTGGAGTTATATTTCTGTTTATTTTTCTCCAGGATAGCTTTTCTAATTCTAAAAATGTTTCTTAAAATTGGTTTTATGATTTACTTTTTTAACCAGTTTGGGGTCTCTCTTTTGGTTCAGTGTAACTTTGTAAATTAGGATGTACCAAAAAGGAATACAGAGTTTAATAAAATGCAAAGCAAATAGAACCTTTTAAATTCCTATTCATGTAAGCTTGGTATTATATTACTTAAAGGCATATGTATATACATATATATATACACACACACACATACGTAACATATCATACATATATTAAAATATATGTATATTAAAATATATTAAAGAAGTAGCCAGGGTTTAAGTAATAAAAGACTCTGGCTAGCTTTTTAATGAGCTTAGATTCTTTGAAATTTAACCCATAGTTTTTCCTTAAATTGTCTTCATCTACACTCATATAAATGGCAAGTTACTTATCCTTCATATGTGACAAAAATGACAAAGCCCTCTAGGCCCAAGACCAACAATGATGTAGGGAATTCGCTAGAGCTCAGACTCTTAAGGTGCAAGTGTCATGATGGATAATCATAATGAACCATAAGATATTAAAGAAAGGTCTTTGTCTAAGAATAACATAAGCATGTGGTGTTTACCACAGAACATCCATCTGACGTGGATTTGAAAAGCTTTTACCATGAGGGCTTTGTAAAGATAAATTTATAGAAATCTCAAGTTAATTTCTCCCTTCATGTACAGAATGAAAAAAATGAGAAAAATAGAAGAGTACCTGAGCTTTCTAATATCTCCCCTTTTATATACAATTCAGGCATGTATACAATAAAACTTCTGAACATTAAGTTACATGGAAAATGATACTTTCGTGTCCAATTCCAAGACATATATTTAGATGAATTTTTTTAAAGCCAAATATATATTTTATGTATATTTGGCTCCCCTATTAACTTCAGGTTAATTTTGGAAACTGCTATAAATCTAAAAGGTAACCATTGGCTTAGATGCATATGTTTTGAAGATTAAGCAGGTTTTCAACAGCTTAAAATGAAAATATCAATAAATAATGAAACAAACAAACCTCCAGGGTCCTACAAAGCACACAACGTCAAAACAACTTATTTTGAAAACAACTGAAATTAGTGCTCCAGAATATACAGACCCACACTTATTTCATAGAGAAAACAACAAGCCAGCCCAAATAACCTGTCTGTAAATCCCTAAGAGAACACCCCTGCATCATTTGTGGAAAAGATAACTTTTAACCAGAGATTAGTTGATTTAATTCATCTGATAAAATTAAGAACCAATTTGATATTGATGTACAGGGTCAGGCATGAGGCCCAGGTTGAAACTATTAGGTGAAATTACATTTGGTGTTTATCGGTGGATAAACGACTGTCCTTCACAGTTAAGTCAAGAATAGGCGTCTCTTCTCCCATTCAGAGTGAGGCAAGTGAGGTACCTGCCTTGAGCAGAAAGTTTAAGGAGATGTCAAAATTATCAGTGATCAAAACAAACATTGCTTTAATGCATTGTTTTTTAAAATCAAATTAATAACAAAAATCCATGGAACCACAAATATCACATTTTTAAATAAAGAGAGAATCTGTATTGATTCCAACTTACTATTGACAACAACAGTTAACCATTTGGTCTGTGAAAACTTTTTTTTTTAAAGATTTTTAAGGTCCACTCTTTTCCCACTCTACATTTTGAGAAAAGGGAAATGAGTACTACACTTTTTCATGTAGACTTTATGTTATTATTACATGGTTAACTAAGAAATATTTCCATTTCAGGCTCATTGTATAGCAACATGTAATTGAGTATGTTGCCTTATAAATATACTCCTCCCTGGTAGTTCATTTTAGATGCCAGGAATGGGAGTCACCCTGAGCATCCACTCTTCCCTGAACATTAACTCAAGACTTACAATGGACCAGGTACTGTGAATGTGCCTTATACACACTAAACTGCTCAATTGAATTGAAAGTCAGGGTAACAGCTCTGGTGGTGCCCATTTTCAATCTTTCTTTGATAATCCCAGTTATGCACTCAAAGCTTATCATCTTTCGAATTTGTTGAAGTCAGCTACAGAATAGTGTTTATAGCATTTTTTTTTTTGTATAAACCTATATGTTAACAATGGTTGCCTGCAACTCATGGGATGACGAGTGTTGTCTTTTTCTATTCCTTCTCCCTTTGTTTTAATTGCTATATAATACATGTGAATTACAGGGATGCATTTTTAAAAATTCAAAAGGAAGATACTTTGAAAGAAATTGCAGAATATACGCAAACCCAGTGTTTAATATTAAACACCACTATATTTACCTGAGCCAAAATGTAATCTCTCCATCATATTTCTAAATGACTTAGCTTATGTTCTTTGAGATTCTCAAAAGTAAGAAGAATCATCTTGCTAAAGTAGATGATGTCTCTCTGGTTTTTTTTCTTTAAAACATTTTTTTCCTTTATATATAGAAACTAAGAAGACAAAAATTATACACCCAATTCATGGAAAAATCTACTCTACCTTAGCAATTTATGCTTTTCCAAAGACACTGCCTCTGCTTGCTACTTGGGAAAAAAGAATATTATTAAGTAGAGGTGCAAGAAAAGTTTATACCTCATTCACCCATTTCTCCCGCTCCCAGCCCCTACCTGGGGCACCTACCAATATGTACTATCCATGAGCAAGCTCTTTCTTTCCCCCAGATTCTACATATAAGAGAAATCATATAGTATTTGTCTTTCTCTGACTTATTTCATTTAGCACAATACCCTCAAGGTCCATCCACACTATCATAAATGGCAAGATTTCATTCTTTTTTTACGGTGAATTTTAGATAGATAGATAGGTAGGTAGATAGATAAACAGATAGATAGCTAGATATCACGTATTTTAGTCATTCATCCATCAATGGACACTTAGGTTTTTTCCATATCTTGGCTATCGCAAATAATACTGCAATGAACATGGGGGTGCTTATTACCTTCTGGGGTTAGTGTTTTCATTTCCTTTGGGTAAAAACCCAAATGTGGAATTGCTGGGTCATATGGTAGTTCTATTTTTATTTTCTGAGGACACTTCAAGCTATTTTTCATAGTGGCAGTACCACTATGTTTACATTCTTGCCAGCCGTGTACAAGGGTTTGCTTTTCCCCACAGCCTCACCAACTTTTGTTATTTCTTGTCTTTTGGAGAATGGCGATTCTGATAGGTGTGAGGTAACATCACATTACGGTTTTCATTTGCAGTTCTCTGATAATTATGTTAATCAACTTTTCATCTATCTGTTGGCCATCCATATGTCTTCTCTGGAAAAATGTTTATTCAGTTCTTCTGTCCATTTTTTAATTGGATACCTTGTTTCTTTACTACTGAGTTTTATGAGTTTTTTATGTATTTTGAATATTAGCCCTTTATCAGATGTATGATTTGCAAATACTTTTTTCCGTTCTGTAGGTTGCCTTTGCATTTTGTTGATGAATTCATTTGCTGTACAGAAGCTTTTTAGTTTGATGTAGTTCCACTTATTTATTTTTGCTTTTGTTTCCTTTGCTTTTGGTGTCAAATTTTAAAAAATCATAGCCAAGACCTATATCAAGGAGTTACCACCTATGTTTCCTTCTAGGAATTCTAAGATTGCGATTCTTACATTCAAGTCTTTAATCCATTTTAAGTTTTGTGTATGGCATAAGATCACTTATGATGTAAATGATCGAGTTACATTCTTTTGCATGTGGTTGTCCAGTTTTCCTCACACCATTTACTGAGGAGACTGTCTTTTCCCCACTGTATAGTCTTGTATCCTTGGTTGTAAATTAACTGACCATATATGTGGGGGGTTATTTCTGTGCTCTTTATTCATTTCCATTGGTCTATGTGTCTGCTTTTATGCCAATACCATATGGTTTGATTACTATAGCTTTGTATTATATTTTAAAATAATTTTATAGTTTTTGATTACTATAGCTTTGTATTATAGGGAGCATGATGCCTTTGGCTTTGTTCCTCTTAAGATTGCTTTGGTTATGCAGGATCTTTTGTGGTTCCATGCCATTTTAGGATTATTTGTTCTATTTCTTTAAAAAATGCCATTGGGGCTTCCCTGGTGGCGCAGTGGTTGAGAGTCCACCTGCCAATGCAGGGGACACGGGTTTGTGCCCCGGTCCGGGAAGATCCCACATGCCATGGAGCGGCTGGGCCCGTGAGCCATGGCCACTGAGCCTGCGCATCCGGAGCCTGTGCTCCGCAATGGGAGAGGCCACAACAGTGAGAGGCCCATGTAACGCAAAAAAAAAAAAAAAAAAAAAAATGCCATTGGAAATTTGATAGGGATTGTAGTGAATCTGTAAACTACTTTGGGTAGTATAGACATTTTAACAATATTAATTCTTCCAATCTATGAGCACAAAATATCTTTCCATTTATTTGTGTAATCTTTGATTTCTTTTCATCAATGTCTTGTAGTTTTCAATATACAGGTCCTTCACCTCCTTCATTAAATTTATTCCTAGGTATTTTTTGGTGCAGCTGTAAATGGGATTGTTTTCTTTATTTCTCTTTCGGATAGTTGCTATTAGTGTATAGAAACACAAAAGACTTTTGTGTACTGATTTTGTATCCTGCAACTTTACTAAATTTATTAGTTCTAACAGTCTTTTTGATAGGATTTTCTATGTATAATATCATGTCACTTGCAAATAGTGACAGTTTTACTTCTTCCTTTCCATTTTAGATGCTTTGTATTTCTTCTTCTTGTCTAATTGCTTGGGACTTACACTAATATGTTGAACAGAAGTGAAGAGTGGACATCCTTGTCTTGTTCTGACCTTAGAGGAAAGGCTCTTAGCTTTTCACCATTAAGTATGGCAGTGCTGGATTTATCATGAACCTGTCTTCTGCTGCAGTGACAGGCTGATGTTCCAGATAGTAGGTGTGCTGTTAGCATCTTTAGATCTCTGAGGAAATTTAAGCCCTGGCAAAACCAAGACTAACCTGTATCATTATCAAGAAACAAATCTTTCTAGTTTTAAACCACTAAAGTTTTGCAGTTGTTAGTACAGTGTAAACTTGCTCAACCTGACAAACTCTGTGGTTCTCTCTACATGGAATTCCTTTCCTCTGTGTCTGTTGGGTGAAAGCCTATTTACCCTTTAAAGTCTTGTTGAAATGCTATCACCCTTCTCTGATGTCTTTTCTACTCTACAACTAGAATCCTTGTTCCTCTTATCTGTATCTCTTAGAAGTGTGTGTGTGTGTGTGTGTGTGTGTGTGTCTGTGTTGCGTGTATACTGACACATGCGTCATACTATGCTACAGATATTTGTTTATTTAACTATAACCCTGGCTAAATTGTGAGTTACTCAAGGACAAATCTACACTGCAGTAGCAAAGAATAGTTTTCTCTCCTGCTTCCTTTTCATGACTGAACTATCTCCCCTCACATTTTAGAAAGACCCAACCTGCCCAGCTAGAGGGTACATTTTGAAAACTTCCTTTAAGCCAAGTGCAAATAGGTTCTTACCAAGGGATTGTAAGTCTAACTGGTACTTGCAATGTCTCTGTCATCTCCTGTAAAGAAAATTGTCTGCCTTCCATTTCCTCCTTCCCACTTTCAGTGGGCTAGAAAGTGGATGTGGTGGGAAGCCAGCATCAACTATGTGAAATAGGACAATATTTTGGAGCATGGGCTGGCAAAGTATGGCTCGTAAACCAAGTCTAGCCTGCGACCTGTTTTTGTAAATAAAACTTTATTAGAACATAGCCACACCATCTATTTACATTTTGCCTATGGATGCTTTTGTACTACAATTGCAGAGTTGAATAGTTGCATCATAGACTGTAAGTACCTCAATGTCTAAGATTTACTCTCTGGTCCTTTATAGAAAAAATGGTGCCAGCCCCTACCCTAGAGGATGGTGGTGTAAAAAGAAAGAAAGTACCTAGATCCTGAATGGCCTGGTGGAGGAAAACTGCTTCTCCCTGATGGACAACCTGCCTACTTCTACACAGTTATCAGGGAGAGAAATAATTGCCCCCTTGTCTGA
Source organism: Monodon monoceros (assembly GCF_005190385.1). NCBI lineage: Eukaryota > Metazoa > Chordata > Mammalia > Artiodactyla > Monodontidae > Monodon > Monodon monoceros. The sequence continues at coordinate 86,110,926 of NW_021703780.1, forward strand.
GCCACTGTATTATCGGGCTTAGGGTACCCTGTACTAAATCTCAGGGCACATGTGAAGTATTTATAACAAACTAATACATGCACCTAACTCATTTTTGTGCCACATAGGTGTTATATAAGTGTATGCTGAGTTTTCTTGAAAGAAAATTTTTCCATAAAGTTTGATGATGAGAATACAATAGCCTTATAACAGTAACATAGTAGGGCTGGGCATTACATGAATGAACATGGATGCGTTTTCTTATTCATATGTAAATGAAATTTTAGAAAGGATTCTAACCACATACTCCTTGGAATGTGCAATTATCAAATGTAAACTGGAGACAGGAAAGGATAGGTTCAAGTCCAAGCTCCATTTCTACTACCTATGTTTTTTGTTTTTGTTTTTGTTTTTTTTTGCGTTACGTGGGCCTCTCACTGCTGTGGCCTCTCCCGTTGCGGAGCACAGGCTCCGGACGCGCAGGCTCAGCGGCCGTGGCTCACGGGCCCAGCCGCTCCGCGGCATGTGGGATCTTCCCGGACCGGGGCACGCACCCGCGTCCCCTGCATCGGCAGGCAGACTCTCAACCACTGCGCCACCAGGGAAGCCCTAGCTATGTGTTTTGAATTATCACGTGGATCATCACTATCAACCTTCCTGGATTATTGTGGAGATAAATGAGATATCAGAAAGTACCTGAGAAAAAGTAGGAGCTCTTCAGAAATCATTGGAAACAACATCACGTTTGGATTCAAGTTCAGCTGATTAATCAAATATCAAACCAGAAGTATTCTGGGGCTGCAGGGGTGGCACTCCCATATTGAAGGTCCAATTGGCTTCTTTGTGTGCTGTCAGCTTCAATGGATGGCTTCTGTTTTGTGGTCTGAAATGGCTGTCTGGATCCTACTGCCATGTTCACTTTTCCAGTAAGTAAAGAAGTGGCCATGTTCCTGTGCTCTGAAGGCCATGACTCAGAAGTTGCACACATGACTTTCTTTCTTAGCCCATTTGGGCTGCTATAACAACATACCACAGACTGGGAGCTTATCAACCACAAAAATTTATTTCTCACAGTTCTGGAGGTCGGGAAGTGTAAGATCAAAGTGATCAAGTCCTGGTGAGGTAAAGTTCTGGTGAGGGTCTTCTCCCTGGTTCACGGGTGGCATCTCCTCGCTGTGTCCTCACATCACGGAAGGGGCCAGGGACTTCTGTGGGGTCTCTTTTATAAAATACTAATCCCACTCATGAAATCTCCACCCTCATGATCTAAGCACCTCCCAAAGGCCCCACCTCCTATAATACCATCATCTTCGGGTGTTAGGATTTCAACATATATGTTTTAAGAGGACACAAACATACAGACCACTTTCCTTTGCAGGCCGGAGCAAGCATTTCTTTGTACGACCATGTCTCTGTTTGAAAGAGCACAGCTAGTAAATACAATTTTTAGCTGGGTGGCCATGTGCCCAATAACAATTTGGGAGCCCTATTACTAAAGAAGGATAGAATGGATCTGTGAGGAAACCAGCAGTTTCTCCCACAAACATTAACATAAGTGGAAATGTGAATTTTGTATCAATTGACTGTTCGATATTTCTCCATTATCTTTCTTTCTAGATCACTGAGCCATAAAATTACATGCATATGCTGAGAACTGTGTCACACTTGAGAGTTAAGATGTAAAATCCCCATGAGGACAGCCAAAGGCAGATGCATTCACCTTTCAGGGTACACGGCAAGGTTACAATATAAAAATTAACCACTTCATGGCTCCAACAGAAATTGGTGAATATGAAACAACTAAGCAGACAATTGTTGATTCAAGGAGTATGGGTAGAGTGAAAGAAAGTGGGCATGAGGATAAGGATAGAGAATGTACACTCTTACAGTCAGGCCAGGGTGCGAGGCTCCAAGAAGAAACGGGATGGGGGCAGGGGAGGGCCCAAGAAGAAGGCCTTGAGCTGTGGGAACACAGTGTGACCCAGGAAAACAGAAAATACTATTAGGGATTTGGATAGACATCCTGGAAGCTGCAAAGGACAATAAGTTTTCTCTTCTTCAAAAATAATACAGGCTCACAGGATTAACACAGGTGAAAGAATTAAACAACAATGTTTGGGGGGCATGATTAAGCACTAAAATCAGCAGAACTTAAAATATTAGATATTTGTAAAGAGTATCTCTGGCTGATCGATTTGTAAAGAGTGAGCCAGAGAGAACACCGATCAAAGATATACTGATCCTTGTACTATGCACTGGTTTTAATGCTGCTATATTTACTTTTTATTTTTTCCAGCATCACTGTATCATTTAATTTATTGTTTTAACATCTTTATTAGAGTATAATTGCTTTACAATGGTGTGTCAGTTTCTGCTTTATAACAAAGTGAATCAGTTATACATATACATATGTTCCCATATCTCTTCTCTCTTGCATCTCCTTCCCTCCCTCCCACCCTCCCTATCCCACCCCTCTAGGTGGTCACAAAGCACCCAGCTGACCTCCCTGTGCTATGCAGCTGCTGCCCACTAGCTATCTATTTCACATTTGGTAGTGTATATATGGCCACGCCACTCTCTCACTCCATCCCAGCTTACCCTTCCCCCTCCCCATGTCCTCAAGTCCATTCTCTACCTCTGCGTCTTTATCCCTGTCCTGCCCCTAAGTCTTCAGAACTTTTTTTTTTTTTTTTAGATTCTATATATATGTTAGCATACAGTATTTATTTTTCTCTTTCTGACTTACTTCGCTCTGTAGGACAGACTCTGGGTCCATCCACCTCACTACAAATAACTCATTTTCGTTTCTTTTTATGGCTGAGTAATATTCCATTGTATATCTGTGCCACATCTTCTTTATCCATTCATCTGTCGATGGACACTTAGGTTGCTTCCATGTCCTGGCTATTGTAAATAGTTCTAATGCTGCTATTTTCAAAATTCTTCCTCCAAAATATAGAGTCTGGATTTCTGTCACAAAAATTCTTATTCTAACCTTTCAACAAAAATCAAATGATGAAACATTTGTTGAATACTAAGTAATACGATCTGCTGTGTAGCGTGACCAATATATAGCTGTGGCATCTCAGATGCTTAGGAAACAGGGCAGAAGGAGGAGGTTGGCTCCTACACAGGTGGCAATGCCACACCGTAACTCGATGCTAACCCCGATCTGCAGCAAGAAGCAGAGCCCACTGGACTGAGTTCCTTCTAACTGAGAGATTTCATGGGAAACGTAGCAGTTTAAAAAATCTCTTCAAGGAAGCAAAGATTTAAGAATCACTATTGGTGGAATAGAAAGGCAAGAGCACGTGATGGCAACTCTATGTATCAAAGAAAGAAGGGAAGGGAATACAGAGAGTATGTGGGAAAGAGACACACTCGTTACATTCTGTGCAATGGTCTGTCATACGTTTATTCCACCAACAGTAACATGCTTCCAACCGGGTCTCTATTCTGCATCTCCAGTGCCAGCACCTCAAGCTAAGCATCCAAGACTCTGTCATCTTCTATCCAGCAACTGTCGTGGCCTCCTGTGGGATTCCACTGTGATCCCTGCAATTCATTCTCCACACGACAGCCAGACTTCTTTTTAAAAGGCAAGCCCTATCCAATCTCTTTCCAGCTTAAAACCTTGCAACAGCTTCCTAATGTGAATAGGGGGAAAGCTTATGTTCTTAACTGAACCTTTGAGGCCTTCAAGACTTGGCATTCTCTAAACTCCCAACAAATGCATCCCAAGCTCACCTCTGCTCGTAACGCTCCTTTCACACCGCTCCACATTGATTTCTTGCCTTACGACTCCTGAGCATTCTGATCTCGCCTCTAGAAACAATTTTATTGGGCAAATTCTCACTCATCCTTTAGGTGACATCTTAGGTGTCACTTCCTCAGAAAAATGTCCCCTCCAATCTCAGTTGTGTTTTTTTTTGTTAAAATCTCTCACTAGTTTCTTATGCTTTTGTAGGATGTGTCCCAATTTGCGACATGTGTGATAACTGTCTAATATTTGTCTCCATGATGGCAATTAAACTCCATGAGGGAAGAAACCATGCTGATCTTATTAAATACCTTGTCCTCGATGAATGCCACTCAAAAGGTCTTCACTAAGTAAATGAATTAATGCATGCATGAACGAGCAAATACTTAAGGACTTTCACCAAAGATGCAACCTAACATGATTTTAAAATCCTCCTGACGTTGTGTCTTTACAATGTACCAAGACACACTGAAACAACTATGTTTCTGTTTCAGGGTTTCTAAGGAGAAAAGTAAATAAAAATTCAGACAGGTAAATGAAAATATGGATTTTGAAGATTGCTCTGCTGATAAAAAGGTAATTATAGATAACAATCAAAGCACATACTTGAAGCGCTGTCTAAACAAATCATGCATTACCTAATTTATGCTCCATACAATGGCCACTATTACCATCTGCATTTGGTAACAGGGAAAGTGAGGCACAGAGCTATGAGGTGATTTCCTCTAGATTGCCCAGCTGTTAGGACAGCAAGGCCTGGAAACCACAGAGGGTAGCTCTTGGTCATAATGCCTCTTTGTTAGTTTGTCCTTTAAGGAAATATATTAAGTTGACAACGGTTTCTTCGAAATTTTAGATTTTTGCTGCCTGAAGTAATGTTTCCTCTACTATAGTTAAAATATGATCTTATCAATAGTAAAAAACAATATTATAGATTTCGATTACAATAAGACACATAGTTAAGTACAGTTTATATGTGAAAAGATAACCTCTATCATGTTAATTCTTTGAGACCATGAATAATCCCATTGTTTGGGGTTTTTTAAAAACTCTGTTAGTGAATTTCTAGTGTTGGAAAGCATTAAGGATTCTTATAAAATTATATCATATCTTACCCAAAATAATGGCATCGATTTAGAGAGAAAAATATCTGTTGGTAGTTCAGTAATTACACCAGATGGGTCTTGTTAAACGGAACTACTTGAAGAAGATTTAACTTTTTAGTAAAGAATATTATGGTAGTACCCAATTTTATTTTTAATACAGTACTTTGGAATAACTTTTATATTCTAAACCATGCTTTTTTTGCCCAGTATATATGAACCTAGAATATTATAGATAGAATTATCCTCTACTAAATCTTATTCTTGCTTTTACTTGGGACAACACTTTCCATATTACTAAAGGATGAAAGCAAACATCTTTAAATTCAATCTGTGTTAAACCAATCCTAATCAATATCTTTTAGGTCTCTAACTTTTAATAAATGCATCAACTTGTCTCTTGAATGACATAATTTATACACTGATTTAAGTGACCTACATGGCAATAAATTACTATTTTAAACTTTTCTCTGTTAATTAATTTTGCTTCTTAATAGATGCTAAGAAGAGTTAGCATCCTATGTTTGGTATACAGACACACACGTACAAACCCCTACATGTGTAGATATACATATGTATATTTCAACTAACGTAATATGTATTCCAATGAATACATATAACCTAATGGTTAAAACCATGAGTTTTAAATAAAGATTATCTGCGTTCCAATCCTGGATCCAAACCGTCTATTAACTTTGTGGTTCTGTGGCTTAGTAAATTCATTTATAAAATGGAGATAATACAATTGCATATCTTATAGAGTTTTTGTAAAGATGAAATGTGATAAGACAAACTTTTAACAGAGGACTTACTCTTAGTGCATGTTCAATAAATATTAGCCATTGTAATATAAATATAAAGTATTTGAGCCTGTTATAACAGAACTTTAGAAATAATTTAATAAAAAGTGAAAAGATTTTCAACGCTATTATACGTCAATATATTTATAAAGAGATTTTCTGATTTGTACTGAGGCATTCATTTAAAGTAGCACTATTTCTCATTTTCTACTGTATCTCTCATTTTGATTCATTTGTATCTTGTGATATAAAAGGAAAACAGTGGTAAACAACATTTCAACACTCACTGAATCTGTCTATCTAATCTCAATCCATCACTCACCGCTCTTAGTTAGAAATCAAAACCATTCTAAGAAAGCAATACTTACAATGAAGAGTGATACTTTAAGCCTTCCAGTAGGAAAGATTTATGCAAAAACACAAATCAGTATGCAGTGCAGGGTCTGAGGTTGGGTTTTACCAACTGGCACTCTGGAGCTGAGATTTTGGCATATAGAATTTTCATTTGAGCAACAAAATGCATCTAATTGTGTAATTTGCATTCCTTAATCAATGCATGTAGAAAGCAAGAGTAAATAAAGAACGTTTTAATTTTTGAAGTGAAAAATGATTGGCTCTTGGAAAACACTGCCTTCCAAGAATCTTCTCGGCTTAGAGTACATTAATGAAATTGTAGGAGAAATGAGAAATTGGGGTAAGTTGTCAATAGATGATGTAAATCAAAGAACTCTAAGCTACATACACCTTCAATGAATATTTGTATATTTGTGTATTCTTAAATATACCTCCCCCAATTTATCTTTTACTATTAAGTATACTTGTTTAATGTTAAATGAAATAATAATGGGATCATAGCTGGGCGTTTTATTAAATTTTTCCACTCACTCAAATCAGGCAAATGCAACATTTACATTTGAATAATGTAAAGAATATAAGAATTCTGTTATTGTTACCATCACTCTCAAAGCAAAATGGAACATATGTCTGAAAGTAACTTTCTGATATTTTCACTTCAAGAATTTCATACAGATAAATGCAGTTATTCATTTTTGCACAAATATTTATTGTATATCAGTCATATGCACACATGAATTTAAGCTACTAATATTTCTTCCCTTATTTTTTTATGATGAACCAAAATGTTTAATAGAACATATTGTTATCTTCACACTAACCATTTTATCCTTCTTCCTTGATTTGAGCAACTATCCACCTTAAAAACTGCACTACCTTACATTCAGTGCCCATATAGGTGTCCCTGCCAATAGATTCCAGCCTATGAGATGTAAGCAGAAGTAATTGTAGGGAGTTTCCAACAAAGCTCTTTGTTAAAAAAAGAAAGAATTTATTATGAAAGAGCCTTAACCCCTTGGCCCAAACAGTCTTGCTACCTACATTCCATAATTACAATTCCATGTTAAAGATACAGAGAAGCAAGAATCAGGAGCCTTGTCTCCTAAAGGTTTTATGAAACTACTTTATGAGACTTCAGCCACTGGACTTGTGCCATGAGAGAAAAATAAACCCAAATCTTCTTTAAGCCATTCTTACTTGGGTTTTCTGTTATGAATATAAAGCCATTCCAAAAATAATGTTTGAGGACCTACATTCCCAGATTCATTTTGTTAATGAACTGTATAAGTTATTTAAGTTTTATAAATTCATTATGGAATATAAGATCTTAAAAACATACTGCATATGTAAGAAAACCTACAGCCAACATTGCACTGAATGGTTAAACATGAAAAACTTTTCCCTTAAGATTAGGAACAAGCCAAGGATACTCACTTTCACCACTTCTATCAACATAATACTGGAAGTTTTAGTCAGAGCATTTAGGCGAGAGAAAGTAATTAAAAGCCAAAAGCAAAATTTTCTCTGTTCACAGATGACATTATCTTGTATGTAGAAGGCTTAAAGTTTACACACATCTGGGCACTTACACACAGGCACAGACTGTTAGAGCTCACAGACAAATTCAGCAAAGTAGCAAGATAAAAACTGAACACAAAAAAATCAGTTGCATTTTTATGCATTAACAATAACCAATGCAAAAAGGAAACCAAGAAAATTCCATTTACAGTAGCATCAAAAGAAGAAAATAATTAGGAAAAAATTTAACTACAGAGGCAAAAGATTTGTACAGTGAAAACTACAAAGCACTGCTGAAAGAAATTAAAGATCTAAATACATGCAAAGACATCTAGTATTAATGGATTGGAAGACTTAATATTGCTAAGATGGAAATACAACCAAAAACAATGTATAGACTCAACGCAATCTCTATCAAAATTCCAGTGATGTTTTTTGCAAAAACAGAAAAACACCTGAAAATTCATATGGAATCTCAAGGGACTCCAAATAGCCAAACAATTTTGAAAAGGAATAACAAAGTTAGAGGATTCACGATTCCTAATTTCAAAACTTACCACAAAGTGACAGTAATCAAAAGAGTGTGGTTCTGGCGTAAGGACAGACACAAAGACCAAGGGAATAGAAAAGATCCCAGAAATAAACATTCACATATATTGTCAATTGATGTACAAAAACAGTGTCAAGAACAATAAGTGGGAAAGTGTACTCTTTTAATAGTTCTGGAAAAACTGGATATCCACATGCAAAAAAAAAAAAAGAAAGAAAGAAAAAGTAGTCAGACCCTTACCTAACACCATGTACAAAAATTAATTCAAAATGGATCAAGACTTCAACTTAAGTGCTAAAACTAAAGAACCTGTAGCAGAACACATAGGGAAAATCTTCATAAGATTGAACTGGGCAATAATTGCTTTAATATAACACTAGACACACAGGGGAACAACAGAAAAACTGATAAACTGGATTTCATCAAAATTTTAAAAACTTTCGTGCATTAAAAAAACAAACTATCAAGAGAATGAAAGGCAACCCATCTACCAAATGGGAGAAATATTTGCAAATAATATACGTGATAAGACATTAATATCCAGAATATATAAAGAATTCCTACAACTCATCCATAACAAAATAAACCAACCTAATTAAAAAATGAGCAAAGGACTTGAACAGACATTTATCCAAACAAGACACACAATGACAAACAAGCACATGAAACAATGCTTAATGTTGCTAGTCATTAAAGACGTGCAAATCAAGGCTACAAAGATATACCACTTCACATCAGTTAGGATAGCTAGTACCAAAAAAGGCCAGAAAATAACAAATGTTGTGAGGATGTGGAAAAACTGTAATCCTTGTAAGTTGCTGGTGGGAATATAAAATGGTGCAGCCACTATGGAAAACAGTTTGGCAGTTCTTCGAACAATCAAACAGAATTATCATATGGTCCAGCAATTCTACTTCTATGTATACACCCAAAAGAACCTGAAAGCAAGCATTCAGCGAGATGCTTGTATACCAATGGCCATTGCAGTATTGTTCAAATAGCCAAAAGATGGAAGTAACCCGAATGTCTATCAACAGATGAGTGGATAAACAAAATGCAATATATCATTACAATGAAATATTATTCAGCCTTAAATAGGAAAGACATTCTTACATGTATTAAAACGTAGATCAACCTTGAACATACGCTACATGAAATAAGTCAGAAAAGGACATATACTGTATGATTCCAATTATATGAGGTAGCTCGAATAGGTAAATTAACAGAGACAGAAAGGGGAATAGGGCCGAGGGGAGAGAGACAATGGGGAAATTGTTGTTTAAAAAATAAAGTTTCTGTGTGGTATGATGAAAAGTTCTGAAAATGGATAGTAGTGATGATTGTACAACATGGTGAATATACTTAAAGCCAGTAAGTCATACACTTAAAGTATTTAAAATGGTAATGTTTATGTTACTTATATTTTACCACAGTTGTTAACAAGGTACTGCAAGGATATTACTTTTCATTGTATAATTATTTAAAAATATGTTTAAAATAATTTTTAAATGTAAATATATAATATTTATTTTACTTATCTAGGGAAACAATCCAAACGTTATAATAATAATATAGTAATTTATTACCTAGAATCTTTAAAAAGATTGTAATGAAAAAAATATCAATTTAAGCTTATTATCATGGCAACCATCCTTATGCATTTTTCACATTAAAGAATCCAGGGCTTCCCTGGTGGCGCAGTGGTTGAGAGTCCGCCTGCCGATGCAGGGGACACGGGTTCGTGCCCCGGTCTGGGAGGATCCCACATGCCGCAGAGCGGCTGGGCCGCTGAGCCATGGCCGCTGAGCCTGCGCGTCCGGAACCTGTGCTCCGCAATGGGAGAGGCCACAACAGTGAGAGGCCCACGTACCCCAAAAAAAAAAAAAAAAAAAGAATCCAAAAGCCATAGAGATTATATAGTTAAAACTAACTTACGCAAATCTAACAATAGTAGAGCAGGGATTTCAATCTAAAACAAATAAGTTTCTCCAACAGCCCTTGAGTATACAGGGACAGGATGAAATCTTAGGTAAGAATCCACTCACCAATTATGATGTCTAGCCTTGGAATTGTGAGCTAACATAAAAGTTACTTTGAAAATAAACTAAAATAACCCATATTGAATTTCCCCCCTAATTTTATAAGATTTTCCTGTTTTTGCTTTATGTGTTTTACCTTAGTTGAGAGAAAAAGCACAGCAGCTAAATGCTTAAAACTCAAGCTTTAGCCATATTATAAGGAACTCTAACGAGCATTCTACTTAATTTACTTTTTCTAATACACATAGGCGAAATATCACAGCATTTGCAGAGGAAAGGAACGAAGAATGCAGAGTGTGGCCAATTCTATGATGTGCATTCAACATCATTCTTTAAAGATCAGGAATACAATCACTGTGTTCTGGCGCCTTTGAATGTTAAGCTTCTTTTCTTCGATGGAAATCATGCAGTTTATCTCTGAATATTAAAGCAAACCTTGCTTTGGGAGAAAATGGATGCAAACTGTTTTTTCACAGTTAGGATGGGACAGAAAGTAAAACAAGGATGTTCAATCACCAAATTCAGGAAGGAAATGAATATCCTCAAAATATTACTTCTCCAGTACTCCAAATCCTCTTCATAATCAACATCAGTTCTGCCAATCTGAACACAAAGTTTTCAAATGTTAAAAGCAATTCCTAGAAGATGTATACGACGCTCATTTCCCACACTGCCTCATGAGAACGGCAGTACTCGACAGCCAACTGTTCTTTTTCCTTTTTCTTTTCTTTCTGTAATTGAAGGATAGTTGATTTACAATGTTGTGTTAGTTTCAGGTGTACAGCACAGTGATTCAATCAGTGATTCAGCCAACAGTTCTTAAGCAGCTTCACTTTCAGCTCTTAGAAGACAAGTTAAAATTGAAAGCGAACATTTTTTAACATTTTGTGAACAATAAAACATGTCTGCTTTTGGGATTAGGGAAAAATAGGAAACATTTACTTTTTGAAAATTGTTAGACCACTGGCTTTGGGTACGGTCAATATGTATCAGGAATTGTTTAGAATGTTCTAATAAAAACACATTTCATTCATTCTAGCTCTTGACTTTCAAAGACAAGGCAATTACAAAAAAGAAAGATTGGCAAATAAATATTAGAACATTTCAGCATGGCTTATATTCCTTCAGTGAATGGGTAGTTTTAGAGTACATAATAACAAATTTTAAACTCCCAAACTACGGTTGTACCACGTACATGCGGTAAAAAGTTACAAAATAATTCCCAGCACTAAGGCAATTGTATTAGTCCCATATACTTGCTCACAGATATGATAGTTCAGACCAAATTTACCAACAAAGCAATTTCTTGGATGACAACTAAGGGTCTGAAACTGAAAACTTGTCCTACCAGCTCATCCGTAAATGGTACCCTCAGAATCCCACCACTTGTTTAAAGTTGAACCATAGCCCCATGCTTAGAGCATTAGCATATTAGATACAACTTAACTTGTTGATTGACAACAAATGTTTCAATATTTTGGCCTCAAATATTTAGCTTATTTATATGAAAAATCATTACCAATTAGAAATCCTACGCTGACAGTTCACTCATTTACTATTTCAAAGTCCTCTTAGGGTTCCACCTGAGAAAGCTAGCTGCCAAATCACCTAGAGTTAATGAAGCCCTATTTGTTATGGCATAAGCTGGTCTGCTTAACTTTGCCAACTTTAGGACAATTAGGCATCATTAGTATTACCCACTGACTCACTGAACTATAAAATAAGATTTAGCATTTTATTCTCAACAACCTTTAAGCATCCAAGGAGAAAATGTTATGACTTACGACAATGTCTTCTAGAAAAATTAATGAGTCAATAAAAAATAAGGATTCAGGTGGCTTTTCAACTAAGTAGAGCAACGCTCTGAATGTGAATTCTAAATCACATTCACTGATATTAAGATTCAATATTCAAGCATCAATTTGCATAGGAAGATAACTTTTATGAGAATTAAGACTTATTTTTCATGAATATTAAGTAGCAGAATTAAGATAAACTACAGATTAGTGACATCCACTCAAAAGTAGGATGGAATCATTGTCAGGATACCAGAGCTCCCACCCAAAACCACTAGAATCAGTAACGTAGATGATCTGAACAACAGTCTTAACCTAATTTGACATTTACAGAAAACTCCGCTCAACAATAAAAGAATAGACACTCTTTGAGTCCACAGAGAACATTTGCCAAAACAAAGCATGTGACAAGTCATCAAAGAAACCTCAACAAACTGCACAGAATTTAATTCATTCAGATCATGTTTTTGGAACATACGACAATTAATTAACTAATTAGTCCAATAAAAAAATAACTAGAATATCCCCCAGATTCTTAGAAATTTAGCCATACATTTAAAAATAAAATGTAGGTCAAGAAATAAATCACAAAGAAAATCAATAACTCTTTGGAACTAAATGGTAATGAAGGTGTAATATATTAAGTCTTCGGAGATACACATCTGACACGGTACTTAGAGGCACGTCTAAAAAAACGCATAGATCAGAAAATAAGAAAGATTGAGAATAAACTAAGTATCCATCTAAAGAAACTAGAAAATTCTAGTGCAAATTAATCCTAAGAAAGTAAAGGAAGGAAATAATAAAGAACAAAGGATAAATTTGGCAATTTAGTGAAAAGTTCATATTTCTTGAAAACTACTGATTATGAAACCCGACACGAGAAATCCTGAGGGCAGATGATTCCAGCAGTGAGCATTTTCAAACATTTAAGGAAGAAAATGTGGATTTAAAAAAGAAGGCGTGCTTGCTTCTCCCTTGTTTAATGAGACCAGCATGTCTTTGATACACAACCTGATAAGGGCACTACAAGAAAGAAAAATCATGGGCAAATCTTTTTCATCAAACAGATGTGAAATCCTCATAAGGTATCATATCAAACTCACTTATATACAGAAAGGATAATACACCACAATTAAGTGAGGTTTATTCTGTGAATGCAAAATTGGTTAACATTTGGGGGAAAATGTAATTTAACACATTAACCACAAAAAGAGAGGCAAATCCTATGAGTGCAAATAAAGTTTGTGATAAAATTCCACACTCTTGACTAAAAACAAAACAAAAATACAAATACTCTTAGCCAAAGCGGGATAGACAAGAATTTTCTGAATATGATAAGATCATTTTTTAAATGCAGCAGAAATTATATACAGCGATGAATTACTAAATGCTTTCTGCTTGAGACCGAGAATAAGAGAAAGATGACTGTTATAACCATTTCTGGTCCACACTGTATTGGAACTCCTATCCAATGCAATGAGGGAGGGGAGCAGAAAAGTTAGCCAAGAAAAATACATCTTTATTCACAGACAACATGAGAGCACCTGGAGAGAATCTGAAAGAATCAATAGGTGAAGTTTAAAACTAAGCAAAACTCATCTATGATGAAAAAAGTTAGGTTAACAATAACTCCTGGGTAACGGTGAAAAGTAGTCTCTGCAAGGAACATGTAATAATATCCCATTTCTTGATCTTAGGGCTACGGAGACTGATGTTTTCCCTTTTTGAAAATTTATTGAGGTATACAGTTAGGTTTTTATGCATTTTTCTTTATGTGTGTTAAACTACCAAAAATTTACATTATATATCATAGGTAATATTTATTGAGGCCCTGAGATAATCACATTTCAAGCATTATGCCATTTAATATTCAAAACAATTTCAGAAGGCAGATCCTGTTTTTAACTTCATTTTACAAATAAAGAAATAAGTTCTTGAAGGTTGATGAAACAACCCAAGTACATACAATACAAAGAGTCCAGAAATTTCAACCCAGATCTTTCTGTTGACAAATGCATTTCTCTTATCACTAAGTGTAATGTTTTCATTGCTTCTTAGTTCAATGTTTTTTGTTTTGTTTTGTGTTATTTTTTTCAAACTCTCTCAACAGTTCTGTTCAAGATTTTGGGCAACCAACACAGGTTAAACTATAATTTTAAATGATTGTGAATTCACAACAGCCATGACCTCAATTGATTACATGCCTGAAAAACCAGTGCTTAGGCAGATAATGTTGAGGGCATACCGCATTTTACTTACATTCACGCAAGATTGACTCAACCTGCCAAATGTTTAAAAATCAAAGCCAGACTTATGGTCCAAGCATATATTAAATCAAGTGCACAAATGATTCATAACAAAAGCCAATCCACCCGCCATGTGCTGGCAGCCATGAACGAATCACGGTTACACCTAAATCTGAAGAACTACTCTTCTCGCATATTGTTAACGATGAGACTACAAAAGCAGCAAAGCCCAGGAGATAAATGGGTGTCCGTAAAATATGACATATTCTCCAGTAAGACCCAAAGTAATTGAAAGAAATTAGATCATGATGGTACTTCTTTCTATTCCATCTACTTTTTTCAATCTCCCAGCAGAGGTTGATACAAGAAGAGAAAATATTTGCTGGTCGATACACAAGGCAGTGAAACCTTCCCACTTTCGTGCAGATGGAAGCTAGCTTAATCTGGTTCATATGTTCTAAGCACATCTTAAAATAAAAACTGGAGGCTGATTTGCACCAAGAAAAACTGTGCATAAAGCTGCAGAAGTAGGCAAGCAATTTAAATTTCCAATATGTCATTGCAATTTTTTTTTCAATTTTCAAAGGGGTAATAATGCTACCATTTTCACTTCATCATTTGATTCTTTTTGAAACCCACTCTTACATTTCAAATATTACGTCTGACCTAATTATTTCAAGGATGTTGAAGTTGTTTTAAAAAATCATTTACAATACCCATTATGTTTTGTTTCCACCTACAAATTCATTATTTGAACTTGCTGTCAGAATTCATAGCAATAGAGTTTCCAGTTATAATACATGTATGACATCTGTTATTTTCTCTTGCAAGTGAAGTCCTTGAAGTACTTTGGTAAACTTTGTTAAGAAAATATACAGTAACCATTTTAGCATCATCCTACATAACTGGAAAGTGCTTATCTAACAATTGCCTTTACATCTTTATTGAGTTTTAAAATCATACGCTACTCTTAACAACATAATCAATTTTTTTCCAAGGAAAACAGAAAAGCCAAGCACTATATTTTATTGAAGTGTGTTCTGTTAAAGGGTTGGGGCCTTTATTTACTATTTTACAATTAGTTGGCATGTTTTCCATTTTAGAAAACATAAAAAAGAAAAGACATGCTGAAAATAATTTTGTCTTTGTCTATCATTTCAATCCCTGTTGAATGCAAGCTCCACGAAAGCAGGTGCCATGTAGGTCTTATTCACAAATTTAATCCCAGATTCTATTTGGCACAGTACCTATCGCATAGTAAGTGCTCAGTAAATTTCCATGGAAAGGATGAGTGAGTTTGCCATACAAGGTCACCTCTGAGATCTAGGAACAAAGAAACAAAAGACTGTACTTTGATCAAGGGACCCCAAGACCCCAAAGAGGTTCGATGATTTTCCAGGAGAACTCCCAGGGCTCAGCAAACAATCGTACTCACAGCTATGATTTATTACAGCAAAAGGGTTCAGAGCACAGCCACTCATGGGGTGAGGTACTTAGGGAAATGGGCAGAAGCTTCCAAGAGCCCTCTCCAAATGGAGTCACGCAAACCTGCTTAATTCCCCAGCAGTTAGGACAACATATGTGAAATGTTGTCTCCCAAGGAAGCTCATCAGACTCACAGCCTAGAGTTTTACTAAGGGTTTGTCACATACACACCCACTGCCTACCACGTACCAAAATTCCAGACTCCTTGAAGGAAAGTAGATGTTCAGCATAAATCATATTGTTTGCATAAACAGTTTAGACAGAGTGAGACATTGTTATCTCTAGGCATGGTGGGAACCCTTTCAAAATCCCGGTTTCCCAGATGCCAGCCAAGGGTTAATATTACAAGCAGCCATTTTGATGCAGAGTGGTCTCAGGACTGCTATGTTACTGTTTTCTACACACGCAGGGCTCATTTCAACACATCATGCAAATATAGCGCTGCTCAACTTTTCTATTTTATTCTCTTTTTCCATTTTAACAGAGCCCTGTGGGCAATCTCATTTATCCAATATCACTGATTGTTAGCAAACGTATTTTAACACTAAGTAATGTAAGTAATAATATGCACCTTTTTTAGTGGAAGTTGTGATGAGAACCTTACTAGATAGTACAAAACAAATATAAAACGTCAACTGCCTAACTGGACTTCTGTACTGAGTTATTTTGATGGGTCCAGGGAAGGGTCATTTTTCCAACCGTGACTCATTTTAAAAGGCAGAGACGTAATCTTATTAGTATTTTGCTCCTTGAAGCACTTAGGCTTTCTGTAAATGATCAGTGCCACAAATATTTGTTGAATGAATGAATAAATTTATGGACACATATTTACATATGTTCTTTGAAAGATAAATTTTGCTATTGGCTGAAATTTTAATACTCAAAATTCCTTTAAAATCTTGCTGTGCTGCCTCCTAGGTAATTTGTTCTTGTTAAGGACATAGGTTTTTTCCTTAATGAATTAATAAAAATAAGTCTTAGCTTCAAATGGAAATGCCTGTGTTTAAGAAGGGAGCGTGAATTGGGAAGTTACTGTCTTCCGATGGGAATACAGGATGATTATGGTAAACTGCCTTAATGACACCAACAATTCATTTTGCAAGGACATGCCTCCACCATGTAACTGTGCAGGTCTTCCCAACAAGACGATGAGTACATTGTTCAGCCCCTTGAATCTGGATTTGATCATATGACTTGCTTTGATGAACAGTTTGTCATGATGTCGTGATGTAAGCAGAAGCCTGAAGATTATCTGTGAGATTGGGCTTGTGTTCTTGTGCTCCTATCACGGCCAAGAGAAGGATGTGCCTGGGCTGGCCCACTACTCCCAAGGGAAGGATGGGAGACGTGGAGCAGAGATGAGTGCCCCATCCAAGCCCCGTCTGGAGCAGCTGACCTCCTGCTAACTCCCACACGTCTGAGTGAACCAAGCCAAGATCAGCTCTGACACATGAGAAATCAATGTTTATTTTTGTATGCCACCTGACTGTTAATAAAAGTCATGTAAAAAGTCACAGAAGCAAATTATAGGATACATTTTGCCAAGTCACTGTAAGGAGAGTTTGTAACAATACAGAGCACTTACAGCTGACTGGAGGGACATGCCAGGCATTTTCTGGAAATGGCCTTTACAGTCGCAAAGGATTTTTTTGGATCAGTTAAAACCAAAACATAAGACATGTTTTGCAAGGGCCATTTTAAGATAAGAGCTTGAGTCATTCTAAGTCAAGCATAAAAAGTTAATTTGATGTCATTTTATATTTATAGTCTACAGAAATCTTGACTCCCTGGTTATACTTTATTTTTTAATTAAATTTGTATTTAAACCTAGAACCAGTTGCAGTGTACAGCAAAATCGTACGGCAGAGTGACCGGAAACAGCAAGAGTGGTAAACAGTATTCAAACTATTCTCAAATTGGCCTTGAGTTTCACCAGTGGAAGGGTGAAGAGTAGGAAAAGAAACACAAGTCAAACACAAGAATCCATACCTTCATCTCATCTCATGTCTCTCTAATCAAGGGGGAAATAAAGGCGAGACATGGGGGAAAGGAAGTAAGAGCTGTCCTGTTACGGCCATGAAATCTTGAATTTCCAAAGGGCTTGACCGGCTCAGACCCACCCACCAGCTCACAAGAATAAGGCAACCTGCCGCAACAGGTATTTTCTTTTAGACCCTAAATTCAGTGAGAGCCAAGTCCTATCTTATTATATTAGTTAGGATTAGTACTATCTACTATAAGAAATGAATCCCCAAATGTCAATGGCTTAAAACAGCTAATGTTGATTTATTGTTTATTTAATAGTCCAATGTGGGAAGGTTTTGTCCTTGTCAATCTTCAAGGACCCAAGCTTTGTCCATGTTGTGGTTCCACCCTTTCAGGGCCTCGGAGTCCTCTGCACCAGTCATTGTACAGGAAATAAACAAAGAAGAAAACATACTTGCTTCTTTAAAGGACCAGAAGTCATACTCTCTCTCTTATTTTCCATTGGCAAAGACTAGTCACATGGACACACAGAGGTGAAAAGGAGGAGAGGACGTGCAGTTCCAGGCTATACGGCAGCCTAGCAAAAACTTTACATAGTGGAAGAGGGAGCACGAATTTTTAAGTGGATAAGTAGCCGTCCCTGCCATGCTGATACAACTGTGCTTTGCCCAAGGAGACCAGCACAAGTCTTCAATGTAGCAAATGTTCCATACATATTGGTAGAATAATAGAACTAATGAATTATCTGGACTCATGTACCCATCTTTGTCCTGTAATGTTAATACAGCTATTATTAGTGCCTTTATTGGCTTTCATTGGGTAACTGCTGCAGGCCAGTGGCTAAGCTCATTAACTCACTCTTTGAAATAAATATACCAATGTCCCTGTTTTGCTAGGTGTTAAAATCAGAATTCAAGCTTAAGTCTGACTCCACAACTGAAACTTTCAAAGGCATTTAATGAATCCTTCACAGTTTTAGCTCAATCACATGCTGATCTGTAATGTAACATTTTCCATGTATAGACATCTCTTTGCTAGTTATTGCAAGTTCTTAGAGGAGATAATCTCAGTCTTTAATGATTTTTTTCCCTGTACCCCTACCTCTCTCACAGCTTGCATAAATTTAATCTTACAACAATCTCTATTGAAACAGAAAAATAAAAAGCTGAATCATTTGTTTCATGTTGCAAATTGAGTCTATTTTCGTACCTCTGAGGTATGTGTAATGGTGTGTATATTATATAAAATAGTATATATACATATATAGAATATGTATATAAAACAGTAAGTATAGTATGTATATATATATGTGTGATATATATACATGTATATATATACATGTGTGTATATATATATATATATATATATATATATATATATATAAACCAGTAAGTAAATACTGTTAAACCAAATCAGATTCTCACCCATTTTCCTGCTCTATAGACTGCTTTCAAATTAAGGTTTGAAAAAGTAAATGGAAAATATAAATTCAGATAAGATTATGGTTCTGAAACAGATCCGAACGTTCCAGGGCTACAGGCTGAAAATAAACCATTAATTTAGAGCAGGCTTAATTATGATTTGAAGATATACCTTAAACATCAAAACTATAGGTTCTGATAGAATCCATCACCAATAAATTGTGTGCTTAATTCTGAGCTCTAGCAGTGAGGAGAGCAAACTGTGAGAGGTTTGAGAAACATAATATCCCTATATAATTATTTTGATAGAAATAAAAGCGGTGCTAAATTTTTATTGAATTAGAAGTATTTATTTCAAGCATCTAAAGCTTTTTTTATGTTGAGGTGAGTGAATGGATTTTCCCACATTTTAGCAAAAACAGGATAAATTATGAAGGCCTTAAATTGTGAAGGCCTTAAATTGTGACTGGAGAAATCCAGAGTGAACAACAAAATGGTGAAAATGCAGTATTAAATTCTTTGTGAGATCACATTTGAGCAGATATATCCCTTTACCTGTGACAGTTTAACTTGTTCCAAAGTTTTGGGGCTAGTGATTTACTAGCATATGCAATTTTACCAAATATTTTTACTGGAATGATTTTATTTTTGAAGTAAACAAGTAGTTTACCTTCATATAAAAATTGAATAAAAATAGAATCCATGATTTATGTTCTCTGTTCCAGTGGATAATTAACATTAGCTACCACATCAGGCAAACTTACAGAACGATAGTGGCTTCTAGATCCCTTTGTCTCTGACATAAAGCCTAATGAGGGTTGGGTAGCCTTCTTCGATCTTATAGCTATGCTGTCTGTGGCTTCTAAGGCTGCAGAGACAGGCAAGAAGAGCAAGAAACAGGAGACATGTCCTCTTAACTGTCTTGGCCCCTAACTGACACATGTGTCTTCTGACCATAGTCCATTGGCCAGAACTAGTCATGTGACCACAACCTAATTACAAGGAAGACTGGGAAATATAGGGGGACAGGGGACTATATGATGAGCACTGTGTCTGCTACATTCCCAGCAAAAACAAGCACCCAACTGTCCCGAGAGCTAGTCCAGACATCTTCCTATGGATCTTAATACCCTGGCAAACTGTACTTATTGAGATCTTTTTTCAGCTGTGTTCATCACAGCCACCATTTACATAAAAATATATTCCTGATAGAACTGTGGGGGCAGACATTATCATAACATTCTCAGTCTTGTGACTCTGAGTCTGAATTTCTTGAGGTTGACCTAGGAAATTTATTTTACAAGCTTCAAATGATTCACAGCTGAAACCGGGTAACCTGAAACTTGATGATTTAGTAGGCATGCATAGTAGGAGGAGCATGTATGATTTAATAGGGTCTTTCTCATAAAGAAAGATATATTTTTTTCTCATTGGATATGAATTCTGCTTCTCTTGAACAAAACCTAAGTAGCTTGCACCAAAAGCTTTCTGCCTGTATGCACTGCAGGGTTTGTTTTTATTTTTTAAACACTAACTGAAGACTCAACACAGAATAAAAATAACGCAGCCAGATAATACGGATCATACGGAAAGCATTAAAATAAAATAAGGAAAAGAATTTTTGACAGCTTTAAAAGTTTTAGAATTAATGCCATGCCAGTTAGAATGGTATGCTCTAGTCATGTTCCTAAGAAAATATGATGGCACCGTATTTCACAATACATTGAATTTACTATTCATCACTGATATCTCAAGTATTTTGTAAGCAAATTCTTATTTTAGCAAAGCAAACAGATTTCCTCCAACTCTGCTCATATTGATTAGTAAAGATGTGCCGAAGGGACTTTTGAAACTCTTCCAAATGTTCCTGTATGTTAACTCCTTTTCATTATGATGAAATACAGCCTATTATTCCTATGGACTAGCGGACAAGAGAGGTTAGTTTAACCTAGCCCTCAGTCGTGAGCGCTGGAGAAAATATTGTAATCATTCACCTACACCAGACTATTGCAGGCATTCCTTATTGTGAAGTAGCTTAATCAGTAATTTCATTAGAACGATATTACACTGGGCCTTAACTAATGCTCGGTTCTCCTGACTTTGAAATACCAGGTAATGTTATTAAGAGTCACAGAATGATCTCAAAAATCATTCCATTTGTATACTATTGGAAGTCTGTATTCCCTAGACTCTAAGAAGAGGTTTCAGGAACTTTGATGTCTTGTGTTTTATTTATGCCTGAAAGGGGTTTCTGTCTGGTTTGAGCAAGCTAGGAAATGAGCAGAATTTCCACTAAAAAAAACAAAAAGGCCATTTGAAACAGTCCATGGCAAGCAGCATTCAGCATGGGGAACCCTCCCTTCTTTGAAGTCCTAAACATTAGTAGGTGAACTTTTAGCATTTATTGGTTGCAAAACGGTATAATGACAAGTTTTTCAAATATGAAAAATTATAAAAGAAAGTTGTTGGTAAAGTTGAATCATACACACAGTTTACTTAGACAAAATGAAGAATTAAAAGCATGAAAAAGTAAAAGAGAAAAAAATTTTAGTTAGAGTCGGCAATCATTCTCCCTCTTCCCACTCAGTAAATCATGTGCTGAAATGGTCATAGGATTGAAGAAAAGAAGATGCTTGTTCCTTGGTCTTAGCTTTCAATGACTTCTGAGAATGTGAGCATCTTCCACCTTAACAATGATTCTAGTGAAGAAGGTTGAGTATTTGCACACAACACTTCTCCTAAACACCAATCAACATCTTCATCTATTCCTTAACCAACAAAACAGCACTGAAGGAAGAACTTACCATGTTGGACTTACTGAGAAATGATATGCCTGGACACTATCCTTTATGGGAAATCTAGTGGATTTTCAAAGGTAATTTTAGCAATGCGTACTTTTCACTTTACCATCTAATTTAAGATTTGGAGCATCTGAGAAGTTTTAAAAGAGCATGTAATTATCGTAATCAGATCCATAGCCATATCATTATTCCCTCCTGGGGGGCAAGAGTATTTGTAGACACCCTTCAGACCTTCTGAGGGTTTCTCCGGAGGATAATGACCAACACCGTGAGAACAGTAAGCTAGAGATTAATACCGACAAGGTCAAAATCAACTGACCCAACGTGTTAAAAAGCCACAGCGCTCGAGACCCAGGCACCTTCTTAGCAAAACAAGTCAATAACCTGCTTACAAGACACATTCACCTCTACATGGACAGGGGTACGTAAATCAAAATGAGCATTACTCTCTGATTCAGTCAACGTTCAACAAATAGTATACAAATTACCCACTACCAGGAGGCAGGCCTTGGAGTAAGAGAGGCGTGGGGGTTGAAACTCCCTATCTTACACTTACTACTTGAAAGTTGAAATCGGCAAGCTTTTCTTTGTAAAGCGATAGATAAATATTTGGGGCTTTGTGGGACAGATGGTTTCTGTTGTAACTACTGAGCTCTGTTGGGGCACAAGAGCAGCCGTAGACAGTGCATACATGGATGGGAATGGTTGTGCTCCAGTGACGCTCTATTACAAAATTAGGCAGCAGGCCAGGCCTAAGGGCGGTAGCTTTCCAACCTCGGGTAAAGGCAGGTTGGAAGGCATCCTCCACAGCTCTGGAAGGCTACGCAAGACCCAGCAGCAACTGCTATCTCTGGGGAAAATAAATTGGATCTGTGAAGTTCAAGGAACAGACATTTACTTTCCATTGTGTAACTTTTCATCATCTTGAAGTCTGTACAATGTATCACGTTTAAACAATAAAGGAATTTACCATTGGAAATAATCATTACTCCCATGTACCAATCAACTTCCCAAGGCATCCACTTTATCTTCTATGGAAAGAGGGTATTATATCTGCTCTCCTTCTTCCATAGGGCCATGGTAAAAAAATAAATCAAACACTGGATGCAAATGTGCTTAATATAAACCTAAAGTACCGCCTAAATGGACAGTGCTATTTTCATTATTTTATTACTTTGGTGAAGGTAGAACAGCTTAACAGCTAAGATCTCAGGTATCAGAGCCAGACTATTAAAGACCAAGCAGAATATTTTCTGTTACCTTTTCTTCTCACCACCTGTGTGTTCAAACAGAAACCAATTTCAAATCAATACTAGGCTCCAAGTAATTTAGAAAGCAAATATGGCATATTGAAAATTAGTACATAGAAAAAAAGTCCTAACTGGGACCCACACTTTTAATAATTCATAGTTCTTGTTTTCTTAAATCTATTCAGTTTACTAGAAAAAATTGAGATAAGGAATATGATTTCTTTTTATCTTTTTTTTTTGACTTTCCAACTAAATTCTGGCGTCAATCAACTCTGGACCCTGTCCTGTTGACATTTACAATCTCTGTAAATGTTGTACAAATTGGAATTGATCGGGATCAGAATAATGATCTTAGGCGCAATGAAACCTTCAAACACTAAGATTTAATTAGATCATGTAAACATGAAAAAGCAAGAAAATAGAAACATGTATTTTAAAATCACCAACAATAAATCTTAAAACTAAAAGAAACTTCAGGTTAAGCAAGTTAGACTAAACAATCCATTTTCATTAAATATGGATCTCTTGAGATTTATTTCAGAGGCAAATATAAAAGATTTTTGGATTATATCCTCTCTAACAATTGTTTATAACTGCTGGAATGGGTAAGCAAGATGGAAACATTTTAAGAGATAAGAAGAAAGAGAAGTGAATCAATGTAATGAAATAAAGCACTCACTATTTATAAAAAATAATAGTACAGCACTTTGGCAATGCAAAATGTGAATGATCATTGATTAGTAATTGGTAAAACGTACCCTTAACATGGCACTTGAACCATCTAGAAAGTCTGAAAAATTCCTCACTCCTTTAAAGATAGTTTAGCTACAAAATCCACAAAGTAATGAAAGCTGGAGATGAAACGTGGAGTCTTCTGGGTATTTTTTCCAACAACGAATCCAGTATTGAACTGGAAGATGCCATATATGTCATTGAGTCTTACCTTACCCTGAGGTAAGGTAGCTACGAGCAAACATATAGGTATGGATACTTCTGAACTCAAAAAGTAATAAACTGGTTGGGAAATGGATTTTGAATAGCAAATTCTCTAGGCAGCCAAAGATGAAAGACTTTCCTGTTTACAAACAGAGGCACCAGAGCAAAGAGCTGCTTCACCGAGGCGAGAGCTAATTAAGTCTTTGGGAAATTGTTCCAAGGCATGGAAGATAGAGAGTGAATATCAAAGAGACTAGTTTAAGAGGAGTGCCCTAAGGATGAAGGAAATAAACCAAAATGAAAACTTCTTGGGGAATAAATGGAAAACAAAGAGCCATCTCTGTGGGCCACATTCTCGCTGAAGAAGGTGGTGGTGAAAGTTGTGAATAATACTGGACATCTCTACTAATAATTAGTAACATCATAATGGAGCCATTGATATTCCAGAAACCAAACACAATGATAAAACATCCCATGATGGGCAGAGTCTGCTGAAGCGGTCTCACCAGTCCCAACTGGAGGAAGGCCTAGAGCTGGTACCCAAAGGTAGAACTGTGGTGCTTGAAGCATGTACAATTTGGGGGTTCTCATTAAGTGATTAAAAAATTACTAATAAAAACTGGTCTAACAGGGGATGCTTATTTGAGTGACAAAAGAAACTGCAACTAAGAATATTAAAAACCTAACAAATGCCACAAATATCACAAAATGCAGAAAAAAACCCTCATAATATTTAATTAACATTTTGACATAACTCTGACCCTGCACCTCTGTGTCAAGATGTCAGGGAAATTGGCAGGAGAAATACCATGGAGGCACTCCTAAGTCAGGACGGCTGGCCTGTATCGCACAGATACACGGAAGTGACTTTGAGCCACATGTCGAGTGTATCCCCCGCCCAGGTGAAGCTAAGCGTACCCCCCAACTCCACCTCCTTTAGCAGATCCCATACACAATCATGGCCAAAGTTACTAACAGGAGAAGAAATGTGATGGAAAGCAATTCAGAGGTGGGCGACCGTGGTCCTAAACGATTGAAGTCACAATGTCTTATTTTTGCAAATTTTACAGGAACACATCACAGGCAACACATGGTGTATACTTTGCTGGACTCTTCCAGAACCTGGCGAGGGGCCGTGCACACAAGGAGCCCTGCATATTCGCTCAGCTTCACTAGCTTCACAGCAAGTTTGCCTCCACACATCCACTGGTGCTTCTGAACTATACACTGGTGGCCATTGGTCAAGGCAAAAATAGCCTGGGGCAGGGGTGTGTAAGTGCCTGGCAGTAAGCTTTTGATTGTCGAGGCATCCATTTCAAAGATAATCCATCTCAAATAAAGGTACCGCCAACTGTACGACACAGCTACTAGCAAAACGTCCAGATAAGGAACCAGACTGCCCGCACTCACAAAGTTCCCCTTCTGGAAAGGCCTGGGTGACCTAGATAACTACCACTCGAGTGACCAGCTTTTCCCATCCTGTGCCCCAATTCTCTCTCTTACATTTTAAATTCACTAATAAAGAATGAACCCACAAAATCCTAGGCACTCCATCATTAGACCCCAGTAAAGAGGCGGAACACCAGGTTCTCTCTCTCCCTCTCTCTTCCCTCCTTCCCCTTTCCCCAACCTACAACCGTGCTGTGTGGCCCTCAGGCATGCCCTGTACCCTCCAGGACTTAGGCATAGACTGGGAGTTGGGGACTGACATGTACACACTGCTATATTTAAAACAAATAACCAACAAGGACTTACAGTACCGCACAGGGAACTCTTCTCAATGCTCTGTAGTAACCTAAAAGGGAAAAAAAATAGATACGTGTACATGTTTAACTGAATCACTTTGCTGTACACCTGAAACTAACACAACATTGTTAATCAAGTATACCCCAATAGAAAATAAACATTTTTTTAAAAAAAATAAATAAATAAAAGAGAGTAATAACTCTTGCTCCTTCAAAGTTCCCTGATGGTTGCTCCTGACATGAGTCTTGCAATCATAATAAGAATCATAAGGGCTGGTCCAGCCACAGCCTTGGCTTGTGTTGGGAAATGTGTGTAGGGCTCGCCCCAAGTAGTACGGGCCCAGGTGAGTGCCTCAGGCTCTCCTATCTTAGGCTGGGCATCTCTATCGTAGGCTATGACTGACACAAACCGGCCAGACTCTAGATTTTCATAAAAGCGATGAGCAAGTTGCAATATAATTTACTGCCAGCTACTCTGCTCCTACTTTATACTTGTAAAACTTATTGAAAATGAGAACACTAACAGATACTTTAAAATATTTAAAGAAAAATTTTGCTTGTTTATTTCTTTGACAATCCCAGACTCTTTCACAGGAAGATTAATAGGACTTCAGTTCCCAAAGATTTAGAATTTCTAGGCTATATAGTATGATCTGCAGGATGATGTTGTCAAGTTCTCTGCTGAAGAAAAATCTACCCAGGAAGAGGATTAAACTCTCTCAGACACTCATCATTTTAGAATAAAAGAGAATGATTCAAGGCTACTGCCGCATTAAAATTCAAATCCCTCTCCAGCACAGACTAAGAAATTTGGCTACATTATTATCAATTAGAAATCTCATCAAGAATCAGTATATTAGATCAGAGAGTTACCAACCATGTATCTGAGAGAACATTACCCAGGAAAGCTGTGTTCTGAAGTTTTGAGGCAGAACAGAGGAAATGAATATAGATGGAAGAAAATGCTTTCTTCCAGGAAAGGTTTCTGCTTCTAGAGGACAAACTGTAAATGGGCTTTCAGTAAGGGGTGGACACAGGAAGCATCTGGGCAGCTAGAATTCTTGAAGAGGTAAGAAAAATGGAAAAGGAAGAGGTAGAGTGATGTTGAAGTTAAATAATTTTTTGGTTGTGCAGTTTTGCCAATAGCCTGCTTTGCCCTTAGCTCCTAACCATGGTCAAAGCTGCACATTTAATGCCACGAGGTCAAAGCTGTGTGTATAATTGGAGAGGTCAACAGTAAATGCCAGTGAGTGAGCAGATGACCCCTTTTCATGCTAGGAACTTTAATTAGGCGAGGTTTGATAGAGGGCTCGTTCAGGTGACAATCTTCAACCAGCATTTCCAAAAGCAAGTACAAATACCACCATTCGTACGCCAGATGATGTAAGATGAGGGGCCATTTCTCTTGATGCTTTCATTTTGCATTCTGTTTATCTTAACATAGTAAAGAAAAATTATATCTACCCAGTAAGTTTACAGAAATGATGTTTTCTTTCTAAATTAATCGCTTAATAAGAAAAAGTGGATCAGCTTAGAATAAATAATATTATTTTTGATTAGATGTGAGAAGAATTATAAAGGTGGGGAAAAAATGATGACACCTGGAAAATTGTCATGTATAAACCTCTCCTTTCTTAGGAGTCTATAGAAGAGGCCATTTTTCAAAAGACTAAAAGAGACGCAACACATTTTGCGTTAAGGTGACTGTACCTCAAATTCCTAAAATTTTATCAAATAAAAATGGATATAGTTAGAAAACCCAAAATATAGCTAAGCTCATTAAGTAAATCTGAGCAGGCATCACGCACCACATTTTTTCCAATGAGGAGCCTGAGGTCTGGGGTAAGTCAGTAGCTTAATTCCAAAGGTGCAAAGAGCTGAGTTAGGGTTGAACACAGGTCTGCTACCTCCAAATTCTGTTACCTAAGCACTAGTTCAAGATGACATTTTAGAGAAAAATTGATAAGTCAGAGAATCAGTATGGGCAGGAAAATGGTAATGGTCTCAGGTACAACCAGAATACCTACTTCATTAGCTATTTCTAACTACAGTTTTACCAACTCCTAGAAGAGAATTGTTAACACCAAATCCTCAGTCAGGATGTTCAACCAGAAAAACATTGTAAGAATGATGCATGCAAAAAACTTATTTATGTCTGGGTATGTACACGTACGCATAAATACCTATACTTCCATTATATGTATACGTGACATGGTAGTTTATTGATAAAAATAAACATTATGCCATAAGATGAAGAGATCTGAAGCCTTATCTTCTAGACTCAAATCTCTTACCAGCAATGTGACTTTGGGCAAGTGGTTCAACTTCTCCAAGCTTCAATTTCCTGAAAACAGGGCTAATAACAGTAGTTGTACAGTTGTTGTGAAGATTAAATGAGGTAATATACAAACTGTGCTGAAAACTGTCCTGGAACATCATCAATGCTAAATAACTATAAGACACTATTATTATCCAATTGATGGTACAATTTAAAATACACACAAACACATAGAGGTTTCTCTCTTATTTGACTCCATCATTCATCTTTTTCAATCACAGATTTATATATTAGATAGAATACTAAGATTATCTTCACACTAACATTTGACATAAATGTGGGAAAAAGTATTGAAAATAATTTTAATAATATGGGCACTTACTATTTAGTGAAGACCCTGGCCTGAAAACTTGCAACAGCTAGGGGTGAGTAAGGGGGTAAGTGCTCTAAGTACCTCGATCTTTCCAGCTATTTGCGCATCCTGATTCTCTGGTTGACTGCCTTGTTAGGAGAATGTAACAGGGTGAGTGGGGTCAGTGGAAGCCCATGGAAGGGGCAGAGCTGGCTCAGTCTGGGATGGAGATGAGTCTGACTCCCAAAGGATGATGAAGAGTCTGCCAGGCAGAATGGCAGAGAGAGAGGCAGAGCTTGCCCTGGCAGGTACCCACTGCGTGAAAATGCCCAGAGGTGAGACGACACTGCTCGTTCAGGGAACTGTTTGCTGTCCAGTATCGTCTGAGCTTCAAGTACAAGGCGGGGAAGCATGAGAAACTGAGCCTGCTTGGGTTATAATAGGGCCTGTGTGTCATGCTCAGGATTTCAGACTTCTCCCTGAAGTTGGGAGCAAGTGGAGGGCTTCAAATGGAGGAACTACACGTGGTCATCTTTGCTAATAGGCTACCAGCATCTATGTGATAGCATTCCTTAAACTGGAGTCTATGGACATCTCTTGAAATTCAGTGTGTCTGTGAACTGGGATAGCAGAAGTTAAAAATAAAAAAAGACAGACTTTTTACTGAACAATGTAATGTGTTATTAAAGAAGCACATAATTCTATATCACAGATTTATTTATAACATATTGAAACTTTTAATAAAATGGATTTGTTCTGCAGTTGTATGTATGTTCCTTTATGCTTTTAGAAACTATTCTGAGAAGGGATTCTTAGGCCTCCTCAGACTGCCAAAGGGGTCTGTGGCACAAAAAAAAGATTAAGAACCCCCAAGGAAGGGCTACACACACATGTACAGAGATTCTGAAAGGTAATTCCTGCCATATGCAGGGGAGCAGCCGAGAGTTCAAGTACAAACCACAGATCCCAACAAGGTAACAAATAAACTGGCTTAATTGGAAACCACAAACATTGACAGCTCTAGTACTTTTCTTTACTGTGTTTTCTAGCAAGGAAGCTCAAAATAATAATTGTCTCTTTCAATACCAGTCATCTGGCAACCTTCCAGGCACTAACCCTGCATATTATTTCTGGTTGCTTCTGTACATACACAGTGTCATAGTGGACGTTTACTGGAGATTTCTCCCCAGATCTATCTCCTTCCTTCTGGCAATAGCAGCAATCAGTGGGTGCCCCTCTTATGCTCTCTCAGCAAGTATGGTCTTGGGGGTTTTCACCCCCATCGACACGTATACCAAGGCTAAACCAATCACATTCCACCAACCATATGACCTATGTTTGTCCACTCACAGTAACTCTCAAGATTTTGCAGAACCAGCTGACAAGATTCTAGCTGCTCCCACCGGCTTTGAACCCGAGGGGTTGTGAGGATGGAGCTCCTGCAAACAATTGTCCACCAAAGTAGAGAGGCTTGCAGCAGAGGAAGAAGTTAGCATGTGAACAGCCGAGGAAAGAACTAGGGAGAAACGGTTCTGGCGACACATCTGATGCCTGAAGACAAAGCTAACACTGGGCTTTTTAAATTCATAACCCAAGAGGTTTTCTTTTTAATTAATAAAAATAAACTCACAGAGGGATATAAAATTGTCATCACTAGATAGAAAAGATCAGAACAGAAATACCCAAGGTTCATGTACTTGCTGAGAAAATCCTAGGTAGTTCACAGAGGAACGTAGATTCATTTCTTCTCAATTACTTTGTGACTATGTGAAGTTACAGCTGTTATCATCACGTCACGTCCCTGGCGCCCATGTTGTGTTGACCTCATTCCTTAAGCAGAATTTTGTCAAGGGTACTCTGCAAAAGCACGTGTGGCGGGGCCACACGGCGTGCAGGCTAACAGTAGACATCCCTGGGTACGAGGCCAAATGTATTAAATGCCTGGGGAAAATGGAGAGGCCAGAGAATCGATATTTTGCTCAGACAGCTGGTACTGGTCACACACAGAAGGATCTGAGAACCTTCTTCCTTCACAGTTACGTAGGCTGCAGAGTGCATGGAGTGTTGGGCCATGAGGGTTTTGGGGGCAGTACTGTACTAATTCTTCACCAGATGTTTTCTGTATTTTTTACTTTACAGTTTCCTATTACTGACTGGATGTTTCGCACTGTGATTTGTGGTGCTCAGACGGTACCATGTGCCGTAATTCCTGAAGACCTTGGTATCTAAGTAGATTCCCAGGACTGATTCTGGATTCAGTTAAGAATGAATGGAGGGAGCCCTGAAAGATCTATATGTTTTTAAATCATGTTTCCCAGGAAACTCCTGATGGTTAAAAGCCATTGAACTGGAAAGATCAAGAAAAAACTGAATTCTAAGCAGAAGAGAAAGAATATTAAACCTGAAATCTCTGAATTCCCTTTTTACCTGGTCAATCCAGGAGACACAATCACTTTTCTCTATTTGCTATAGGTTTTTCCTTTTTTGGCACACCACACCTTCACCTCTGTAGAGGTTGGAATTCATAGTGATCTCTATATAGAACAATGCAAGCCACTTGCAGGCGCCAGCCAGTTTTTAATTAGGAATATCCCTAAGGAAAGGGCTCGGGCACTCTCACGGGCACTGCTGTGCCCCCCGTCTTGTCACTCTCCAGCAGGGCTTAATGCTTGATGAATTTTAGGATATTTTTAAAGTAGGAAATTGAGCATACAATTGAAAATGCAAAAATGCTGCTGCATTCATCAAATAAACTCACTGTGAACTCTGAATTCTGTTTTTGTCCCTCAGGCAAAATTGAGTTCGGGTATGCATGCATTTCAGGAATAGGAAAACCATTATTTGCCTCTTTTCAGATGTGAGTTTTGGTATCTCCTTCAAACTAGCTGTAGAAATTGAGCTGCCTATAGGTGAGCAGAAATGTTGCAGTTTCTTATGAAATTTTTTTTACAGTGGTTTTAGGTAGAAATTAGAACGTCCCTACATTGTAAAATCCACTCTCAGTAAAAGGAGGAGGAACTGCATTTTTTTTAAGTTTTTCATTCTACCAAATGGACAGAGTTGCCTTAATTTGTTGATTCAAGGGCTTTCCCCTATTTTTTTCTGTGTAGAAAATACAGATTAGACCCTGAAAGAGAGAGACCACAGAGAGAGGTTTTCTTTAGCAGTTGCCTGTTCCTATTAGGAAGCCATAAGGAGAACACACATTATTTATTAAAGTGTACCTAGTATTTCTTTAACTAATAAATCTGAAGAGGAAAAATCCTTTAATATAAAATTTCCATTTCTTTTCATGGGAGTTTTAAAAAGTTAATGCTTGCACATTTTAATAAACGTTTCTCACATGTCACAACAATAAGGCAAAGAGATCTGATCACTTTTTCCCAAAAATAAAGGCATTTTTTAAACAAAGGCATTCTTAACACTGTACAGGGCACACACAGTATCCTTAAAATGCACTTCCAAATCAACCCTTGGAAATAAAGCTGCAAAAGCATTCATTTTCACTTACTCCAAGAAAAAAGCAACCTGGAACACATGAAGTACAGTGTTGGTATTTCCTATTCCTAGTCACACAGTGGTCATCCACAGTAAGATCTGACTCAGCATTTGACTGAAGCAGGAACATACGGAGGCCTTTGTGTTGCGTCAGCGGCTTATGTGATATATGGAACCATTAAGTGTTTGTTCTTATTAGGGACTATTAGCCAACAGAAAATACTGTACACTTGGTTCAGCCTTTCACACCTGATCCCATCTCGTGCATGATTTTTTTTTTTTTTTGCGGTACGCGGGCCTCTCACTGTTGTGGCCTCTCCCGTTGCGGAGCACAGGCTCAGCGGCCATGGCTCACGGGCCCAGCCGCTCCGCGGCATGTGGGATCTTCCCAGACCGGGGCACAAACCCGCGTCCCCTGCATCGGCAGGCGGACTCCCAACCACTGCGCCACCACGGAAGCTCTCGTGCATAATTTTAATCAAGTGTATCAGGGAGGGTTCGATCAGAGTAGGACCACCATGAGAAACAAATGAGGATAGGACCTTATGCAAATGTGGGAGCAGGGGGGGAGGTCCATGCAAGGTTACGGTTTCTGCATCTGGTTTTGGGCTTCACTTGTTACAGATCAGACAGGCTGGCCTCCAGAAGGGGAAGGTGGATATGAAGCGGGGTGTCAAGGACAAATGGAAACCCGAAAGGATGAACTCTAACACACCAAGACCAATGACTTGCTTCATTTCATGCTATGTGACATGTTGTGTTTAACAAGGTATGGGTCCTCTGCAAATGACAGAGGATACTTATCACGGCACTTTTTCCCTAGTGATGAAAGATTGTGCTTCAGAATCCTTCTAAACACAGCTCTCTAGGCAGGCATTTCCAAGTAAGTGGAGCTGATTGAAGAGAAGAAAGCTATTTGCCCCCTCTACTGTTAGCACAGCATTCAGGAAAGGGTTGCCTTTTTATAAGCTTCCCTTAATCTCTTGATCTCAATCTTCATCGATTTTATGATTTAAAGAGGCTGTGGGGTAATTAATCAAGATTTAAAACATTACTTTTTAAGGGAAAAATGAATTTCAAGGTTCACCAACCAACTTATAAATGCTATGCTTGGTAAAGTCCCAAGAGAAAGTATTTTATTAGCAGTAGTAATAATAAAACCTGCTCTTGTGAAGATTATCTACATTTATTTCTATTTGTTCTAAACTTAAAATTCTTTGAGTCTATGTGAAGTTGCTCAAAAGATTAGCCATTAGATTTTAACAATGGGACTAAAGTCAAAAGGGGCCATGCTTTCAAAACAGCAGACTGGGATGGAGCTGGCCACTGTCTTCATTCAGCCTCTCGGGGAACTCTTCTATGGGTACTGCATTCATAAATTTCATGAGGGTGTGAACTTTATTTTCTTTCTGCCCTTAATCACATTTAGTTTAAAGCTGCCTTTCTTTAGATTCACTCATTTGATCTGCATTCTGTCTATCAATAAATTCATTTCCTCTGTGTGATCTTTCAGCTCTTATTTTCCCCTCAAATCTTCTCTGCATGTCAGATCTGGTGTTTCCTTAAGATTTCCTCTTTTACCACATATCATTATTCTTCACCCATTCATATACTTCTTGTTCTTCACTAGAAACATTCTGGTTTATTCGTACTTCTTTCAGAGTTGTAAGAGTCATACTATATTTAGCACAGAATTGAGCCAGAGCATTACAGCACTTGTTCCGAATTATACATTTCTATGATAGCCATAGAATTAAAAAGAAATCACTTTTTTTTCTATCCATATCATACTACTTCCTCATATTCATCTTGTGGTCAGTTAAACTCCTGAACACTTCCCACACAAGGCGTTTTAAACCCCAGTGCCATTCCTGTAACTGCACAGCTGGAATACTGAGACTCGAGAGCAGGTCATTATATTTGTCATTTTTATAGTTTACTGGCCTCAAAAATAGAATGGGAATGAGTTGAGTCCCCAGTGAATATTTTTATTGAATCTACACTTTTTAAGCAATCACTACTACTTTTTCTACACGCTCAGAAGTCAACCTTACACAACATTACTTTGGATTTTTCTGGCTTGGTAGCAAGTTCACTTGTGTACTCTGAACTGTATATTCATATTGTTAAGAGACTGTAAGCCACACAAGTGGGAATTTGTTAGCTGCTTTGTTCCCTGATGTATCTCTAGCAGTAGGCCCTCACTCGGATCTGTAGAATGGATGAATGAATGTAACAGGCACTTTCCATATACTGAATTGTTTAATCTGCTTAATAGCCCCAAGAGGTAAACACTATTTTTATTCCATTTTACTGATGAGGAAGTAATGCATTTACTTACACATTCAGAGAGGATTTTGACTGATTACTGGAAATTACTTCTAACATGTATATGGAAAACAAGAAACTACAGCCCAGGAAAGAAATAGCCAAATTTCCAAAACTAATGCGATTTTCTTTATATAAAAAACACAGCTGGGCTTCCCTGGTGGCGCAGTGGTTGAGAGCCCTCCTGCCGATGCAGGGGACACGGGTCCGTGCCCCGGTCCGGGAAGATCCCACATGCCGCGGAGCAGCTGGGCCCGTGAGCCATGGCTGCTGAGCCTGTGTGTCCGGAGCCTGTGCTCCGCAACGGGAGAGGCCGCGGCAGTGAAAGGCCCACGTACCGCAAAAAAAAAAGCAAAACAGCTATTCACTTAAGCAAAATTTGAGCACTTTTTCACCAAAAACTGTGTTACATGCTACGAAGAATTAGGAGATGAAGGACAGCCCCTGGCCTCAGAGAGCTGTCAATCATGGTGAAAATAATAGAAATCATGTACTGAGAAGAAACAGGATGGAGATGAAAAACCACTCATATGCTCACTCAATGTCTGAGTGGACATAATCCAAACTCACAAACAGGCAATCATTTAAAATAAAAAGTGACCAAAGGCCCAAATGGTAATGACAATACTGGAATCAGATTTCAAAATGAAATATGAGAGGAAGCCCTTCTGGACTGCATAAAGGCTGACAGGATGGGCACCATTATGAGATGCAGACCAGGATTTATGAGATGCAGACCAGGATTTATGAAAAGACTTCATATTGATAAGAAAACCGTTGATGCTGTATTGCCTCATAAATAAGAGTGTGGCTGACCATATATGTACAAAATGAAGTTTATTCCTCATTGATGTAGATGGAATTAATTAACTGAAGTCAGCCAGGTTTTCAATGGGTCTAGCTTGACTAGTTACGATTTGTATCTATTCTCCATTCTTGATCTTAGAACAGTTCTTTAGTCACAGGACTTTCTAAGTTATAAAGACCTTTCTTGGATTTTTTTCTTTTGTCACACATACCAACAATATACTCAAACAAATTATCAATTTAAAGTTTCGAGCCTGACAGTTCTAAGCATAAAACTCTGAAGTTTTAATAACCTGTAAAGCTTGTGTCAAATGCTTAATGCACACCTGTTCCAACACAGCTGGCGTCTGTCATATACTTGTAAACTATTTGCCTTAATTTGCTTGTCCTAGCAAGAGTAAGCATGTGATATGAGAGATTAGACTGAATTTCAGTCCAAAGAGACATTGGGGAGATGATTTATGAAATAATAAAAGCCAGAAATGAAATATTTTGTTAGATGATTCCTTTCTTTAGATGGCATATTAATCTCACTCTCACCACTACTTGTAATTCCAATCAGGAAGGTCATGGTCAGAGCCAATGCTTCTCTTAATTTCAGCCAGAAACCTGACTTTTACCCCATTTTTTATTTCTATACTTTCTAATGATATAAGAAGCAATTTTGGCTTACTTGGTTTCTGATGAGAAGCCCTTGTACTACATGAGTCACTCTGCCTTACTGCTTTGATTTCTTTCATTTTGTATCTTTTTTTAAGGCTTCGGTTTCTTAGAGCAGTTTTAGGTTCACAGGAAAATTAAGAGGAAAGCACAGAGATTTCCCAAGTATCTCTATACATGCAGAGGCTCGCCCATTATCACCTTCCAGATGGTACACTTGTTACAACTGATGAACCTGCACTGACACATCGTAATTACTCAATGCGCATCGTTTACCTTTGCATTCACTCATTGGTGTTGTACACTCTTGGGTGTGGAGAAAGGTTATAATGACATGTGCCCATTGCTAAAATATCATACAGACTATTTTCACTGCCCTGTGCTTTGTCCATTCAATCCTGCTCCCATGTCCACCTCTGGCAACCAGTGACCTTTTTACTACTTTTGCCTATTCCAGAAAGCCTTAGAGCTGGAATCATACATTATGTAGCCTTTACAGATTGGCTTCCTTCACTTAGTGATGTGCACTTAAGTTTCCTCCACGTTTTTTAAATTGCTTGATAGCTCATTTCTTTTTAGTGTTGAATAATAGTCCATTGTCTTGATGCACCACTCTTCATTTACCCAGTCATCTACTGAAGGGCAGTTTGATTGCTTCCAAGTTTGGGCAATTATGAATAAAGCTGCTATATACAACTACGTGCAAGTTTTTTTTTTGGTGGACTTTGTTTTTGGCTTTTGACAGTTTGACTATGATATGTCTAAGTGTGGATCTATTTGAGTTTATTCTACTTGGAATTTGTTGAGCTTCCTGTATGACTAAATATTCATAAATGCTTTTCATCAAATTGGGGATGTTTGGGGCCATTATTTCTTCATATATTTTTTTCTGCCTCTTTCTCTCTCTCATCTACTTCTGGAACTCCAACTATGCAGATGGTATCCCAAACGTCTCTGAGACTCTGTCCATTTCTTTTTTTCATTTTTGTTTTATTTGACCTCAGACTAGATAATCTCAACCTATCTTCAAGTTTGCTGATTTAGAACCTGCCAACTCAGATCTGTTGTTGATCCTCTGTTGTAAATTTTTCACTTCAGTTATTTTAATTTTCAACTCCAGATTTCCTATTGGTTTCTTTTAAAAATAATATTAATCTCTTATTTGCTGAGATATCATACTTTCCTGTAACTCTTTACATGTAGATTCCTTTAGTTCTTTAAACATATTTATTATAGCTGCTTCCAATGTCTGAACTTCCTCTGGGATATTGTCTAGTGATTGTTTTCTTACTGTTTATGGAGCATATTTTCCTGTTTCTTTGTGTGTTTCGTAATCTTTTGGTAAACAATTGATGATTTAAATAATTTACTGGGACAACTGTGGAAATTATAACCAACTCTCCCCACCAGAGTTTGCTGTTGTTGTTATTGTTGCAGCAGCAAATTTATGTAAAGTTTGTATTTTTATCATATGCCACTCAAGTCTCAACTCAATTAACTCTGTGGTCAGTGAATCACTGGACAGAGATTTTCTTAATTGCTTTAGATGGCTCAGTCTCTCATCCTTTGCCAAATGACTGTGTGTGTGCTGGAACAAACCTTTAAAATTTTGGCAGTTTACAGCTCTGCCTTAGCACTCACTTCCCCCTTGTGCAGAACTCCAGTGTCAGACAGAGGTGAGAAATCAGGGCTTTCTCGGGTCTTTCCTGGGCATGTGAACAGCCCTGCATATATGCATGGCCTTCTAGGTTATCCAGAACATGTCAGAGATTTTCAAAGCCTCCTATGACATCTCATTCCTCAATTTTTCTTTTTAAGTTTTCTTGGCCATCTTCTTATTTATACCCTAACTGGTATCACTGCCTCAGGAAGCTTTAAAGTTAAACAGTTGCTCCTAATTATTTTCAAGTACCCTGAGGATAAGGCTTTTTCTGTAGTATAAGCTGTGAGTAAGTCAAATAAAGACAAATACTAAAAATGGAGCTTTTCCAGTGAGCTGTCAGATAGTGAAGATTCTCTGGGTGTGTGATTATGGGGGGAGCTGCAAACCCATTCTGCCTCTCTAGTTACTGCTAGGCCACTACTTCCCACATATACTGTGTTTGCAAAGTTGCTGATTTTCAAGGCTACCAAAGACTTGGGGAATAGGGGGTATAAATAGAGCAAATTTAAAAGTTTGCTGTTCTTACCAAGATCCAGCTATTTTTCTTGGATAAGCTTTTATTCTATTGTTGGAAGCCTTTGATTAATTTCCCTGAGCTCTGAAAAAGTTGGTTTTCACTATTTTTTCAAGTGTATTTATTACCCTTGGGTAGGAGCAAATTTTCAGAGGGCCTTACTGTGCCATTCCAGAGTACTTTTTTTCTGGTTTGCTTTTACATTTTTGTATCAGATTAATTTATTTCATTGTTCTCCATATATGGCTTTCTTAAGCACCCTATTCAACGAATACTTTCAGCATCATTTGTTGTAGAACTTTATGATTTCAAACTGTTAAAAAAACTGCCATGTATATCAATATCATGAGACTTTATATGACTCTGGTAGAGTTTATAATAAACAGTTTGTTTTTTTTTTTTTCTTTTGCGGTATGTGGGCCTCTCACTGTTGTGGCCTCTCCCATTGTGGAGCACAGGCTCTGACAGGCTCAGCGGCCATGGCTCACGGGCCCAGCCGCTCTGCGGCAGGTGGGATCTTCCCGGACCGGGGCACAAACCCGTGTCCCCTGCATCGGCAGGCGGACTCTCAACCACTGTGCCACCAGGGAAGCCCTATAATAAAGTTTTTTACAGTGATCATGGTAAATATCCAAAACAGAACTTTGCAACAGAATAATGATAGATAGCAGGGTTAAGAATTTTGAAATGTGCAAAATAAAGGTTAGAACATTTTGATCTATCTAAAATGGTAATGTTCACTTAAATAGAATCACAGGAAAAATCACAAAAAGGTAAAATAATTACAAGGATTCATCATTTTTTCTTGGGGAAATACACATCAGATGTCATTTTAGTTAAATGGAATTAACGAAGAGAGTGAGAGAAAAAAACTGTGTGGGCAATTCTGCTCACCATGCATGAGTTGAGGTTGTTAATACAAGTTGGTTCTTACAGCTACGAATAATTTAAGTGTCTCATTATGCTGCACCTCATTCTAGTGTTTAAAAATACAGTGCTGGAGAACTCCATCTGCAAGACCGTTTTCTTCTGGGTGCACGTCGTACATGTAAGTGTCACTATTCTCATACAGCATTATATATATATATATATCAGACATAGTGAATTGAATAGGGTCCCCCAAAACTCATGTCCGTCAGAAACCTTAGAAGGTAAACCTAGTTGGAAATAGTCTTTACTGGTGTAATTGGTTAAGATGAGGTCATACAGTACAAGGGTGGGCCCTAAATCCAATGACTGGTGTCCTCATAAAAAGAGGAGAGGGGTTCCAGTGTCTACGGCTCCATGCTCCCAATGCAGGGGGCCCGGGTTCGATCCCTGGTCAGGTAACTAGATCCCACATGCCACAAGTAAGTGTTCACATGCCACAACTAAAGATCTCGCATGCTGCAACGAAGATCCTGCGTGCCACCACTAAGACCCGGCACAGCCAAATAAATTTTTAAAAAAGAAAAAGAAAGAAGTTTAAAATGGCAAGTTGAAAAAAAAAAAAAAAGGAGAGGACTCACAGAGATACACACAGAGAAGAAGTCCATAGGAAGACACAGGCAGAGACTGGAGTGATGCAGCTATTCAACACAAGCTAATAAACACCACAGATTGCTAGAAGCCACTAGAAGCAAGGAAAAGGAAGGTTCTTTCCTAGAACCTTCGGAGGGAACATGGGCTGGTAATGCCTTGATTTTTGTACTTCTACCCTCCATAGCTGTGAAAGAATACATTTCTGTTCGTTTAAGCCACCCAGTTTGTGACACTTAGCCTTAGGAAAGTATTACACCAAGTATCCCATATTTGGGGGGAAATATAAGGAATTTTCAAGGGTAAATTTAACTAGACACAGTTCAGCATTACTTTCATGTTAGGCACTGACCTAAAACTATCCCCTCACATCACTTACATGACTCTGCAACACAAAGAATTTCATAATTGTAAATGCACAATTTCTTTTGAAACTATTTAAAACATAATGTATATAAGTACTAAAATGTGATCTGTATTATTGGTGATATCATTCAAATGCTCTGGCCTTCAATTTTTTCACTGGGAAAATGAGACTTCAGAGCCTAATCGGTTACAGCCATTTTTCTATATGTGCACAGAAATTTGTATAAATTCCTCTGATGAAATTTAGACTGTTATTGAGTATGTAAAATCTTTGAGTCCAGGAACATTATTTTACTGTCTTTTATTTCACATAGAATAATATCTTTCCTGTGTTTTCCAAGCACCCACACATTGCCTATATCATACTAGACAATCAAAAATGTGTTGTAAGGATACTATCTGGTTAATACCAGAATAATACAATTTTAAAGCTGAACAAGAACTTTAAAAGGACAGTACAACTGGCAAAATCTAAATCTTTCCTTTTGGGAACTGAAGCTCAGAGAGACTATAGCCACAGTGAAACTACAGTCCAGATTCTCAACCTCATTCTTTGATAAAAATTGCTATTCTTATTAGGAGAGGTCCCAACATGCTTTGCAGAATTGGCATAATGGGTTAAGATGGTAGGCTTCTGAGGCTGACTTCCTAGGTTCAAATTCTGGCTCTACCACAAACTAATTTTCTGACTTGAGCAATTAATGCAATCTCCCTGGAACTCAGTTTCCTCACATGTGGAATGAATTAAAAAATCATACCTCCACATCATAGAGTTATAAAGAGGGTTAAATGACTGTTAAGACATACAGGCAGATAATAAGGGCACCAAGAATGTTATTGGCTACTATGATTACAACCAAATGTCTGTACCTTCGTAAAGAGCTGTTATGTAATGCATTTTGTGGCCTAATTCTGCCTGTGTTTGTTTTGCTGGTTCATACAGCCCAGGGTTTCTGACCCTAGGCACTATTGACGTTTGGGGATGGATAATTTTTGGTTGCTGGTGGATGTCCTTTGCACTGCAGAATGTTTACTGTCATTCCAGGTCACTATATGCCAGTAGCATACATTCCCTTCCTTAGTGTGACAACCAAAATAGTCACCCTGGGGGAACATTACTTCTGATATAGAACTACAGCTCTCCTCTTAAGTTCTCTGAGGGCTGGGAGTAGCTCTTATGTCACTTTTTTAACTCCCAACTATATGGCCTCATGCCCTCCTATAAACACTGTATTTCATAATTTGTTATATTATTCAATAAGTGATGTATATAGCCTGTTGAGAATTTAAATATTAGAGGCTATAATAAAGGGGTTTTTCCACCCTCACTCTCCCACCAAGACTTATAACTGGTAGCTACCTCAGTGCTTGGAATATGAGAGGTATTTCAAAAATGATGGCTAAATGAATGAATATTCGTGGGAGTGTTCCCTTCATTGAGAAGGGTGAAATGTCTCCCCTATGCATTGAATCTTTATCATGTAGGAGGCACTCTACTAGATGCCTTACATACATTGTAGCAATTTGGTAAAATCCCATTTTGTAGATAAGCAAACCAAGGTTTAGTTCAAAGTCACACAACTAGTAAGAGAGAGAAGCAAGTTTTCGGTGCATATCTTTCTAAATCCTCATCTATACCTTTTATCCTTTTGATATCATGAAGTTCAAATTAACACTCCTACTGCCCTGGTGACACAGTGGTTAAGAATCCGCCTCTCAATGCAGGGGACAAAGGTTTGAGCCCTGGTCCGAGAAGATCCCACTTGCCGTGAGCAGCTAAGCCCACGCACCACAACTACTGAAGCCCGTGCACCTAGAGCCTCTGCTCTGCAACAAGCCACCGCAATGAGAAGCCCGTGCACCACAATGAAGAGTAGCCCCCGCTCGCCGCAACTAGAGAAAAGCTGCGTGTAGCAATAAAGATCCAACGCAGCCGAAAATAAACAACTTATTTTTTAAAAAAATCAACAGTCCTAGAATGAACAGGATCATCTATTTATAGTATCAGCCTTTTGAATTTGTTCCCTAAGATTATACAGACACAGTAGAAAGTTTTATATCCAAATAAATGCAATAGAAACTAATGAAAGCATCTGAGGATGGCTCTGAAAGACACTTTTACAATGTAAGGCTGAGGAAAAGCAAGCAGCTAACTGTCCCGAAGCATTTATTCATCAGTCACGGGCCCAGACAAACTTATCTTGTTTGACATACATCTCATCACCACTACTCATGCTTGTAGCTCTCATTTCAACATGATATGTCCACGGCGGAAGGTTAGTCTCAAAGATTTACTATGTCATTAATCAATATTCAGTGCCACAGAGCAAATAAACCACAAACACGCTGAATCTGCCTGTTCAGTTGTCTTTAATACTGTCAACCCAAAGGGACTGAGATCTGAGCGTGCTCATCCTAGGGCCGAGTGTGTGTGTGTGCAACTGCACATGTGCCAGAACAGTCTCACCTCAGAAAATTAAAAACTACTTAATCATGACTTACCACTTTCCTCAGATCACATTATACCTTCATAAATTATAACCAACCCTGTTATTTTTTAAATAGGCTTTAAAAAATCACATGTAACCCCATCTTGTTTTAGGAATATAAAGACTGATCAATGCCTCTTAGTGGATAGCATTCCCTTCAAACATGTAAGCTCTTCAACAAAAATGAAACAACCCAGGTGACTAGGATTTCTCTTTAATGGCTGCTGGCCAGTATATAGGTTTTGTTGTTTGGGAACAGATTTTGCTCCCTTTGGACATAATACCATAGGCGATACACTAACAATTATGTACATTCAAACTAGATTATTTTAAATTCAATCTTCAGCTGTACTGTAAATAAGAAACCGCATGTGCGTTTGTTGCTTTTCAGTAATACTGAAGAATTGCTTGATTAGCACAACCTTGTAAATCCACTATACTTCACTAAAAAGATAAATAAAATTTTTAAAAATTTTAAAAGAGGTGCTTAGAAGTGTACAAAATGTACAGTCACTAAAATAGCTAATTTTTTCCTTCTCTCCCCCTTTGAAAGGAATGGGATTTGGTTGTTCCTACACTAGCTAGAACCATGATAAAAACATACCATTAATTCATAATGTAGGTATTGT
Source organism: Monodon monoceros (assembly GCF_005190385.1). Taxonomy (NCBI): domain Eukaryota; kingdom Metazoa; phylum Chordata; class Mammalia; order Artiodactyla; family Monodontidae; genus Monodon; species Monodon monoceros. The sequence continues at coordinate 86,153,800 of NW_021703780.1, forward strand.
AATAAGTCTGTAATGATCTTGTGGGTTTGTTTTTCAAATTTCATTTTATTTTGATCAGTTTAGTATATTGCATGAATTGTTTTAGGTATTTTTTTTTTTTAACAACAAAATTTTTTTTATTCCTTTAAGTAACAATGGAAAATAAGCCTTTTTTCCTTCTTTTCTCTAATATTCGCCCATGAATTAGAATATACCAAACACAAATTTAAAATAATCCTGAGCGTCATTTATTACTTATCACTTTAGTTCAAGAATAGTTAAGTTAACCACTGACACTGCTGACCAAGTCCTACTTGCTAAATAATAACATGGGATAGTGAAAACTGAATGGGACCTGTTTAGGCCGTGGCCTGGGCTTTAACCATCTCTTCCAACACCGGTTGTCTACTATTATTATGTGACAAGCTCTGGTCATTATTTTACATTTATTCCAGCAAATCCAGCCCCTGTGGCACTTAATACTGCCATTGTCAATCAGTCTACAGTAGTGACTGACTTTATGGCTCCTGCTGTGTACCACGTCCAGTGTCCACTGGGTTCTGGGAGAGACACCAAAGAAGAGGCCATTTACGGCTCTGCTGAGGGTGAATCAGGCTCTAAGAGGGAAGGCTCAAGGAGGAGGGCTGATTCCTACAGCACAGAAAGGCCTTAAACATTCTCATTTTTGACTGGACTAAGAAAAAAAGCCCACAATTTCAAGGCTTTTCTACAAAGAGATGCACTCTGAAAGATAATACACAGCTCTGAAGGGTGAATACGGAGGTTACAGGGACCCCTTCACCAACTTCCCACACTCCTTTCTCTAAGTGACAAAGTTGTGGGGCATGGCTGGCTGTTAGAGATTGAGGTAGGGGAGGTACTGATTTACTTTACTTCCTTGCACTGCAATTTTATTTATTTTTTAATAGATCTTTATTGGAGTATAATTGCTTCACAATACTGTGTTAGTTTCTGTTGCACAACAAAGAGAATCAGCCATATGCATACATATGTCCCCATAGCCCCTCCCTCTTGAGCCTCCCTCCCACCGTCCCTATCCCACCCCTCTAGGTGGTCACAAAGCACCAAGCGGACCTCCTTGTGCTATGCAGCTGCTTCCCACCAGCCAACTATTTTACATTTGGTCGTGTATATATGTCGATGCTACTCTCACTTCGCCCCAGCTTTGCCCTCCCACCGCATGTCCTCAAGTCCATTCTCTACGTCTACCTCTTTATTCCTGCCCTGCAACTAAGTTCATCAGTCCCTTTTTTTTTTTTTTTTAAGATTCCATATGTATGCGTTAGCATACGGTATTTGTTCTTCTGACTTACTTGACTCTGTATGACAGACTGTAGGTCCATCCACCTCACTACAAATAACTCAATTTCATTTCTTTATATGGCTGAGTAATATTCCATTGTATTTATGTGCCACATCTTTTTTTATCCATTCATCTGTCGATGGATATTTAGGTTGCTTCCATGTCCTGGCTGTTGTAAATAGTGAGGCAGTGAATATTGTGGTACATGACTCTTTTTGAATTATGGTTTGCTCAGGGTATATGCCCAGTAGTGGGATTGCTGGGTCATATGGTAGTTCTATTTTTAGTTTTTTAAGGAACCTCCATAGTGTTCTCCATAGTGGTTATATCAATTTACATTCCCACCAACAGTGCAGGAGGGCTGCCTTTTCACCACACCCTTTCCGGCATTTAGTGTTCCCAGATTTTTTGATAATGGCCATTCTGACCAGCGAGAGGTACCTCATTGTAGTTTTGATTTGCATTTCTCTAATAATGTGATGTTGAGAATCTTTTCATGTGCCTCTTGGCCATCTATATGTCTTCCTTGGTGAAATGTCTATTAAGTCTTCCGCCCATGTTTTAACTGGATTGTTTGTTTTTTTGATATTGAGCTCCATAAGCCATTTGTATATTTTGTAGATTAATCCTTTGTCTGCTGTTTCATTTGCAAATATTTTCTCCCATTCTGAGGGTTGTTTTTTTGTCTTGTTTATGGTTTCCTTTGCTGTGCAAAAACTTTTAAGTTTAATTAAGTCCCATTTGTTTATGTTTGTTTTTATTTCCATTATGCTAGGAGGTGGGTCAAAAAAGATCTTGGGGTGGTTTATGTCAAAGAGTGTTTTTCCTATGTTTTCCTCTAAGAGTTTTATAGTGTCCAGCCTTACATTTAAGTCTTTAATCGATGTGGAGTTTATCTTTGTGTATGGTGTTAGGGAGTGTTCTAATTTCATTCTTTTGCATGTAGCTGTCCACTTTTCCCAGCACCACTTATTGAAGAGGCTGTCTTTTCCACATTGTATGTTCTTGCCTCCTTTGTCGTAAATTAGGTGCCCATATGTGTGTGGGTTTATCTCTCGGCATTCTATGCTGTACCATTGATCTATTTTTCTGTTTGTGTACCAGTACCATACTGTCTTGATTACGGTAGCTTTGTGGTATAGACTGAATTCAGGGAGCCTGATTCCTCCAACTCCATTGTTCTATCTCAAGATTGCTTTGGCTATTCAGGGTCTTTTGTGTTTCCATAGGAACTGTAAAATTTTTTGTTCTAATTCTGTGAAGAATGCCATTGGTAGTTTGATAGGCATTGCACTGAATCTGTAAATTGCTTTAGGTAGTATAGTCATTGTCACAATATTGATTCTTCCAATCCAAGAACATAGTATATTTCTCCATCTGTTTATGTCATTTTTGATCTCTTTCATCAGTGTTTTATAGTTTTCTGAGTACAAGTCTTTTGCCTCCTTAAGTAGGTTTATTCCTTGGTATTTTATTTTATTCGTTTTGCTGCAGTGGTAAATGGGAGTGTTTCCTTCATTTCTCTTTCTGATTTTTTGTTGTTGGTGTATAGGAATGGTAGAGATTTCTGTGCATTAATTTTGTGTCCTGCAACCTTACCAAATTCATTGATTAGCTCTAGTTTTCTAGTGGCATCTTTAGGATTTTCTATGTATAGTAACATGTCACCTGCAAACAGTGACAGTGTTACTTCTTTTCCATATTGTATTCCTTTTATTTCTTTTTCTTCCCTGATTGCCATGGCTAGAACTTGCAAAACTATGTTGAATAAGAGTGGCCAGGGTGGACATCCTTGTCTTGTTCCTACTCATAGTGGAAATGCTTTCAGTTTTTCGCCACTGAGTATGATGCTTGCTGTGGGTTTGTCAAATATGGCCTTTATTATGTTGAGGTATTTTCCCTCTATGCCCATTTTCTCCAGAGTTTTTGTCATAAATCAGTGTTGAATTTTGTCAAAAGCTTTTTCTGCCTCTTTTGAGACGATCATATGGTTTTCATTCCTTAATTTGTTAATGTGGTATATCACACTGATTGATTTGCATATGTTGAAGTATCCTTCCATCCCTGGGATAAATCCCACTTGATCATGGTATATGATCCTTTTAATGTGCTGTTGGATTCTGTTTGCTAGTATTTTGTTCAGGATTTTTGCATCTATATTCACCAGTGATATTGGTCTATAATTTTCCTTTTCTGTGATATCTTTGTCTGGTTTTGGTATCAGGGTGATGGTGGCTTCGTAGAATGAATTTGGGAGTGTTTCTCCCTCTGCAACTTTTTGGAAGAGTTTGAGAAGGATTGGTGTTAGCTCTTCTCTAAATGTTTGATAGAATTCACCTGTGATACCATCTGGTCCAGGACTTTTGTTTGTAGGAAGATTTTTAATTACAGTTTCACTTTCATTACTTGTGATAGGTCTGTTTATATTTTCTAATTATTCCTGGTTCAGTCTTGGAAAATTGTACCTTTCCAAGAATTTGTCCATTTCTTCGTGGTTGTCCATTTTATTGGCATATAGTTGTTTGTAGTAGTGTCTTATAACCCTTTGTATTTCTGCGGTGTCAATTGTGATTTCTCCTTTTTCATTTCTAATTTTATTGATGTGCATCCTCTCCCTTCTTTTCTTGATGAGTCTGGCTAATGGTTTATCAATTTTGTTTATCTTCTCAAGAACAAGCTTTTAGTTTTATTGATCTTTGTTATTGTTTTCTTCGTTTCTATTTATTTCTGCTCTGATCTTTATGACTTCTTTCCTTCTACGGACTTTGGGTTTTCTTTGCTCTTCTTTCTCTAGTTGTTTTAAGTGTAGGGTTAGATTGTTTATTTGAGGTTTTTCTTGTTTCTTGAGGTGGGATTGAATTGCTATCAACTTCCCTCTCAGAACTGCTTTTGCTGCGTCCCATAGGTTTTGGGTTGTCATGTTTTCATTGTCATTTTTTTCTATGTATTTTTTAAATTTATTCTTTGATTTCTTCAGTGATCTCTTGGTTATTTAGTAGTGCACTGTTTAGCCTCCATGTATTTGTGTTTTTTACAGTTTTTTTCCTTTATTTCCAATCTCATAGCGTTGTGGTCAGAAAAGATTCTTGATATGATTTCAATTTTCTTAAATTTTCCCAGGCTTGATTTGTGACCCAAGATATGATCTATCCTGGAAAATGTTCCATGTGCATTTGAGACGAAAGTGTTTTCTGCCACTTTTGGGTGGAATGTTCTATAACTATCAATTAAAGCTATCTGATCTATTGTGTCATTGAAAGCTTGTGTTTCCTTATTTATTTTTTGTTTGGATGACCTGTCCATGGGTGTAAGTGGGGTGTTAAAGCCCCCTACTATTATTGTGTCACTGTCGATTTCTCCTTTCATGGTTGTTAGCATTTGCCTTATGTATTGAGGTGCTCCTATTACGGGTGCATAAACATTTATGATTGTTATATCTTCTTGAATTGATCCTTTGATCATTATGTAGTGTCCCTCCTTATCTCTTGTAACAGTCTTCATTTTAAAGTCTATTTTATCTGATATGAGTATTGCTACTGTAGTTTTCTTTTGATTTCCATTTGCATGGAATATCTTTTTCCATCCCTTCACTTTCAGTCCATATGTGTCCCTAGGTCTGAAGTGGATCTCTTGTAGACAGCATATATATAGGTCTTGTTTCTGTATCCATTCAGCCAGTCTATGTCTTTTGGTTGGGGCATTTAATCCATTTACATTCAAGGTTCTTATCGATATGTATGTTCCTATTACCATTTTCTTAACTGTTTTGGATTTGTTTTGTGGGTCTTTTTCTTCTCTTGTGTTTCCTATTTATAGAAGTTTCTTTAACATTTGTTGTGAAGCTGGTTTGGTGGTGCTGAATTCTCTTAGCTTTTGCTTGTCTGAAAAGTTTTTGACTTCTCCATCGAATCTGAATGAGATCTTTGTTGGGTTGAGTAATCTTGGTTGTAGGTTTTTCTCTTTCATCACTTTAAGTGTATCCTGCCACTCCCTACTGGCCTGCAGAGTTTCCACTGAAAAATCAGCTGATAACTTTATGGGGATTCTTTTGTGTGTTATTTTTTTTTCCCTTGCTGATTTTTTCTTTGAATTTAATTTTTGTCAGTTTGATTAATATGTCTTGGTGTGCATTTCCTAGGGTTTATCCTGTATGGGAGTCTCAATGCTTCCTGGATTTTGGTGACGACTTCCTTTCCCAAGTTAGGGAAGTTTTTGACTATAATCTCTTCAAATATTTTCTCAGACCCTTTCTTTTTCTCTTCTTCTGGGACCCCTATAATTCGAATGTTGGTGCATTTAGTATTGTCCCAGAGGTCTCTGAGATTGTCTTCAATTCTTTTCATTCTTTTTTTTTAATTATGCTCCTCGGCAGTTAATTCCACATTTTGTCTTCCAGCTCACTTTGCTCTTCTGTCTCAGTTTTTCTGTTATTGATTCCTTCTGGTGTATTTTTCATTTCAGTTATTGTTGTCGTTCATCTCTGTTTGTTTGTTCTTTAATTCTTCTAGATCTTTGTTAAACATTTCTTGTATTTTCTTAATCTGTGCTTCCATTCTATTCCCAAGATTCTGGATCATGTTTACTATCATTACTCTGCATTCTTTTTCAGGTAGATTGCCTATTTCCTCTTCAGTTATTTGGCCTTGTAGGTTTTTACCTTGCTCCTTAATCTGTGACATATTTTTTTGCTGTCCCTTTTTTTTTTTTATGAGTGGGACTGTGTTCCTGTCTTACTGTTTATTTGGCCTGTGGCTTGCAACACTGGAGTTTGTGGGCTATTGGGTAGAGCTGGGTCTTGCTGCTGAGATGAGGAACTCCAGGAGACCTCACTCTGATGAATATGCCCTGGGGTCTGAGGTTCTCTGTTAGTCCAGTGGTTCAGACTTAGAGCTCCCACTGCAGGAGCTTCAGCCCCACCCTGGGCTTGTGAACCAAGATCCCACAAGCCACGTGGGGTGACAAAAAAAAAAAAGAACAATAACAAAGTAAAAAATAAAACGAGACTAGGAAAATAACAGATATGTTAGACAGAATATAAAAATAAAAATATAGATGAATCAACAACTGGAAGGTCCATCAGTATCACAGTAGTAAAAAAGAGGAGGAGCGAAAAGAAAAAAAACAAAGTGGGGGGAAGGCCTTGGCTGTGGAGGCGTGGGGCCTAAGCAAGGGTGAGGTTGGGTTGGTGGGTGGGGCTAATGCTCAGGACCCACAGGGCTGGAAAAGGCCCTGGAGGCTGTGCAGGGCGGGGCTGAGGCTCAAGGAACAGAAGGGGCCAGGCGTGCCCCCCACCACTGGTCTCAGAGGGTGGGGAACTCACCTGGGAGCCCAGCAGGCTTCCTGGGCTTGAGTGGGCAGGGCATACACCCTCTGCTCCTCTCCAGCTCCTCCCACCTGCCTCTCCTGCTCTCCCCGGCCTCCCTTTCTATGTCCCCAAGGACCCACATGGCCTGGATGGGGATCTGGAGGGCAGGGGACTGGCCTGGGAGCTCAGCAGCCTCCCCAGCCCGAGTGGGCCAGGTGGCACCCCCCACTCCCCTCCCACTCTTCCTAGAGAGTCCCTCCCGCCTGCCTCTCCTGATCTCCCAGGCCTCAGGGGTGCTGATCCTGTCTGGCCTTCACTTCTACTCCCCCCTCAGTCCCCCTATGTCCTACTGGTTCACTTTGGGGTTCCTCCTGTCTTCTTGGGCATCAGAGTCCCCCACCAGCGGCCCGCAGGCTCTCTAGTTGTGTGGAGACTCTAACTCTGCGTCTTCCCACACCGCCATCTTGAGTCCATCCTGTTTTAGGTATTTTCATTATATGAAATTTACCATGTGTCGGAGAAGATTTAATCAATTTAAGTGTTGAACTGGTAGCAGAACTTTTACATTTGTAGTAATTCAGAATTAGTAAGGAAAACAGTTCACCAGTGTCTGGTTTTATATTAAGGTGCTCAGGTTGAAATAAAGTGGTATAAAAAGCAAAACCAACCAACAAACAAAAGTGCTAAAGCATGTAAGTTTAGTCTCCAAATTCCATTCAATTTAAGATTATTTTCTGTCACATACAGTCAGTCAGAACTTGGTTATAAATAAATTACATATTAGATATTCAACTTTAAGACAATTATTTCCATGTTGGAACACATATTTCACTATGTAATTACAAGTTATTTCTACAATCAGTCTATACAACTCTATTTAAGTAATATATATAGCTGAAATAGCTGAAATACATAGCATTATTTCAACTGTAATCAACCACTAAATATATAATTTTTATTGAAAAATATATTTAAAATTTTTGGAAAACAAACTTAAGTTCCTTAATGGTGATGACTTAATGGCACTATTAGAGTCAAGAATTCCATCAGTAACATAATGTAGAGAAAGATCATGCTACTGGATGTTGAAAAGTTCTGTTATCTTTTTAATTCAGTTCAAACTTATTAAATATTGATTCTATTTTGAACACATGGATTCTGCACTCTGCATGATCATAGCTGAAAACAGGAAGCAAATACAACTATAAATAAAAACAATAAAGTGAGTTAAGAATAACAATGGACTGAATACAAGTTAGAGATTACATAGGGAGGAGAAGAGCAAGTGGAGTTGGGGGCTTGGGGTTTAACAGACACTTCACTGAGGAGGGGATTTCTGCAATGCTTAGATAAGGTCACATATATAGGGCATATTTAGGAGATTTAATCTAGAGACAAAAGACATATGAAATCTGATTAACTCACTTATAGTTCTAGCATTTCTCAAAGAATCTGGTAATTAGATTATATCACACCATAAGTATGAGTTATACTGTTATAAATAAATTCCTTTTTGTTTGTTTTGTTTTGTTTGAGTCTGCAATTCTGGGAAATAATCTCTTGAAATTTGCATTTATAAGAATAATGGCCAACATTTGAGCAGTTGCTCCAACCTGAGAATTCTTCTAAGCACTTTACATGCATTATCTTGTTTAAACTCTAACTGCCTCCATTTTGTAAATAAGGAAAATGAAGCACAGATCAATCAATAACTTTCTGAAGCTCGCAGGGCCAAAATTTGAACCCAGTCAGTGTTATTCTACACCTAGTTTTCACCAGAATCTCATACTGTCTCCCCAAAATTAAAATAATAATGGAACTAACATCTACTTTGATATTTTCCCAATTGCCATCTTATTTGAGTCCACGTATCACATTGCCATTAAGGGGGCTTAGCCCAGATGATCCTTTGAAAATTATCTCTGCTTTTGTATCTACTACATATCCCACGACCCGGTAATCCCACTTCTAGGATTACACCCATTATATCCACGTCTTAATATGCTTAACCAAGGCTCATGGCAGCATCATTCACGATACCATCATACTCGAAAATAGCAAAACACCTTTCAGTACTGAAATGGATTTATAATCTGTGGTAGACTCACATAACGGAAGGTTATACAGCAAGGAGAATAAATAGTTACAACCACACACCATATGGATAAATCTCCCATACAATGTTTGTAAAATAAATCAGACACAAAAGAGTATGTACTATATGAATCCAAGCGTATAAAGTGGAAAAAGAGGCAAACGAATCTGAGCTGTTCAAAGCCACGGCTTTTAAGTACCCTGATAAGGTCCTTTTTAAAAAACTATAGGTGTTGATTACATGGATGTTTTTACTTTGAAAAAACGCACTGTGTTCTTCACTTATGATATGTATACTTTTCTCTATATTATACTCTGTTTTGTTTTGTTTTTGCATTACGCGGGCCTCTCACTGTTGTGGCCTCTCCCGTTGCGGAGCACAGGCTCCAGACGCGCAGGCTCAGTGGCCATGGCTCACGGGCCCAGCCGCTCCGCGGCATGTGGGATCTTCCCGGATGGGGGAATGAACCTGTGTCCCCTGCATCGGCAGGTGGACTCTCAACCACTGCGCCACCAGGGAAGCCCTCTATATTATACTTTGAAAACAAATTTTTAAATCAAATGATAGAATTCATCGACCACTGAACAGAGTAGCTATTCAACAAACATGGAAGAAATACCAAAAATTAAACATTGTCTTATTTCATCGAAAATACAGGTTTGGATATCCAACTTCATATATTTAGCCCTCCAACCATAAGATTATTTAAGTAGACATTTTATAATCTTTAAGTAAAGTAAGCTAAGAATTTCACCTTTCTGGTTTGGATCTGGGAAGAGGGTAGTAAGTACACATGAGCCTAACAGTCTCATCAGTAAAACAGGGCAAATGTTTTGGGGATGGGAGCAGGGGGTGAGCAGGAAACAGGAGAAGCAAATCAAAGTCTTCAAAACAATTCTGGAGCCCACTTACTAATCGGGTGTGGCACCAAAGTCTCTCCAGAAATAGTAAAGATAGCCTAGCCAGGCATGAGTCTATAAAGGAGTGAAGGAGGCTTTCTCTGGCTATGACTGCAGGGTCCAAGTCAAGTGTGAAGGGTTGCAATAAAAAGTGACAGTTGCAGTAGACGGTGGTTTCAGGCACAAATCCACCATAACCATCTTAAACTGTGTTCTGTTCCCCTGTTGGTCTTTTCAACAACAAACTATAACCGCCTTTAAAGCCACTGAAAAATCTCCACATATTAAAAGTTAGATATATGACTATATCTAGAGCCAAGCAGTTATAGGGGCATTGACTTTGCTATTCTTCCCCCACTAAAGCCTCGTAACAAAGCGCAAAAGCCTATTAGTCCTTCCATAGACTGTTCACGTGAAATATTTAGAGGGGTCAAATGTCTGCAGCTGTTTGGTATGAAAATGCGAATCGCTGTCCTGAAGCACATAAAATACCATTACAAGTTAGAAAATCTTAATAAATTATTGGACACAAATTGTGTAGCCTGTGGCTCCTCTAGATGATGAAATAGCTCTTATGTCGGGCTTGGCCAGTCATCTACTCACTGGTAGAAGATAAATAAGCAGACCCACCTGATCTCCTCCTTAATCTGTAATTAAGTTAGGGAGCAGCATATATGATTTGGGACTAGAATCCATTTTATCTCCCAACATCAGAATGGTAAATCCCTTCATTAACAGAAACAGGCCACGGTACAGTTATTAAACTTATTATGTTATATTGGATGTTTGTTTCAGATTGCAGTTACGCGTGAATGGGTAGCATCGGATGCTTTGACGACCTTTAGAAATTCTTCTAAGTGCTGCTGTACTTCATTATGACATTTCCCTCCTTGTACTACCAGATTTGATGTATATGGCTTAATAATGCAAGCAGACACGAACGTTAATAACTTCACAGTTCATTGGCTTTGCTGTTTTTTAACGCACATGAAATTTAGTACAAGTTTCGCTGGCTGGAGGCTTACGTGAATCATATAAATTAGAGGGTAACAAAAGAACATATTAGCATGTGTTAGCCTAGATGCACGAATTTTGTACTAACCATTTTAGTATGTGCTACAATTTTTCCACCCTCAAGGTAAAAAGCCTTTCAGTTTTTCAACCAACATCATAATTGAATTGGTTCTCTTTCTGCCTAAGGATGACAACTGTACACTGACGGAATCTTTATTAGGTTCCAAGGATTATACCGATGGTACTGGTTTTTCAAGTCAAACAACTCCACTCAGGGAAAGGGGTATTACAACAAAATCATGAGGAAAAAAAAAAAGTTAAATTTGTCATTTAGGGTTGAAAATGCCTGATTAATTACTATTTCTAAATAAGCTGAATAGGTAGCTGATAATTGATTCTCAGGAGAAATAGCCACACACTGAGAAGGGTGTGAAACCTAAAACTTCATAGAGCATAAATGGCCCCAAACCCTAGCTATGTTTCACACTAGGTGGTGTTTTGTTATTTTCTGATGACTGCATTTTTAAGTTAGTGTTTGAAACAGAATTTTAGGAATCATAAGATAGAACCTTTCTTCTTATAGCTGAGAATTTTGTGTCACCTTATTATTATTTTTTTGAAATAGGATTTAAATCAACAATTTCATACCAAGTTTTAAATATGCTGCACTTGATCTGAATAGTACCCTGACAGTGACCTGAAAGAAAATCTTCAGATGCTCTAAAATTAAAAACTCTTAAGTTACACACAGGACATTAGAGATAAGCTAGATAGGCCCTTGTGTTTTGAACAATGAATCTGAAATTTTGAAAAAAAAAATCAGAATCATATGTAGTACAACCAGGTCATTTTGATGGGTTCTTGTGTATATTATCAGATCTTTCTGTCACCTTGGGTTTCTGGCTGAAATTTGGGAGAAGAGTTGCTGATCATAAGGAAGAATTGAAGAATAAAGAGAATCACCGGAAACGAAGCAAATTCATGTGATTTTCTTCATTACAAGCCATACAAAGAGACTCTAGCTAATAACCACATGCACAGGTGTATACACACACTCATATAAGCACACACAAGTCAATTGGAAGAAAAAAGGATAATTCTCATAATCAAAAGAATAACTTCCTTTCTTAAAAAAAAGAAGATGGGCTTCCCTGATGGCACAGTGGTTGAGAGTCCGCCTGCCGATGCAGGGGACACGGGTTCGTGCCCTGGTCCGGGAAGATCCCACATGCCTCGGAGCGGCTGGGCCTGTGAGCCGTGGCCACTGAGCCTGCGTGTCCGGAGCCTGTGCTCCACAACGGAAGAGGCCACAGCACTGAGAGGCCCACGTACTGCAAAGAGAAGATGAATCAGGGCTATTCTGGGTTTCCAGGTAGCACTAACTAATGAGCATATAATTTTCCTTTCCAGCATTAATGCAATTTTCTTCTGGTAAGAATATCTAGATTTTTCTCTCAGTAACGAACTCCTTTCTCACTTAGCTCAAGAGTGGATCACGTGAGCTTAGCCAAAGCCAATCATAGTGTCACATTTTCTTAACCTTGGTAATTGTCTAAGTATGCACATGTAACCCAACAACATCTTTGTGAGACTTCTAAAGAACACTTTTAGTCTTGCCCCCCCAAATTTACATCCTAGAGGTTGTATTTTCAGGTTTACTGTAATAAGTTATTACCATTGAAAACAAATCACTGAAAGTAGGCAAAAATTTGGAGGAAAATATACACATATGGACAAAAAAACATTATGTGGTAAAGTAACTAATGTAGCAAAACCAAGCCAGATACTTGCTCAAAAGCTTCATAACTCATACAATTTTAATAGAGTGAATGCTCAGTAAATGATGCCTGACCCTGTTCAGAGATTAAATGTACAAAATGTCTTCACTTAAGACCAAACCCTCTGGCCCCGGTCAGCTTGAGTTTCCCGTAAGATCAAGGAAGAAATGATCACTCTAGGCAGGGACGTGAGGAGAGCCGATTGCCTTATCTTGGTGTGCTGTCCACCTAAGACTCTCAGGATGTGCCCAGCTCTACAGAAACCCCACTGGACCGAGAGTGGGAGGTGGGCAGATGGCAGGAGGACAGCTCAGCTCCCGTCATCAAATAAGTACGAATGGAGCGGATCCCTCAAGAATTCTGAAACGTAAGTGCCTGGTATGTCTGTGGAACAGATAGATTTGAGTATTTGCTATATTGGTCTGACGGAAGTATTCATTCAATTAAAGCTGTAAAAATCCACGTGATTAAAAAGGAGAAAGAGAGCCACACCATTCTCAGTAATTTATAATCAGAGCAAAATCACTGGAAATTGGTTGTATTTCATCTTATCTCTTCTACTTCTCAAGCACAGGGACCTCATCCTCCTGCTGTGGCTTTGATGTGGTGAACACCCGCAGCATCCTTTGTTGAACTTGGAAAGTGATACTTATTACTTATTACTGACTTTTAACTTTCATTTAGTTAATTATATGATATTGCTCACTCAAGGCTTTGTATGCATTGTAAACCACCGCGAAAGAGGAAAACATCAAAAAAGAGGCAACACCTGGTAATAAAATGTTTCATTTAAGAAAAAAAAAAAAAAGGAGGCCAAACACTAACCAGCTAACTGAAGGCCTCCACTTCCATTAAGATCTTGGTGATTCTCTGGAAATGGTCCCTATTAAGCCACTTAACTCTTTATCCTTAGCAAAATTTTTTTTTTTTTTTTTTTTTTTTTTTGCGGTACGTGGGCCTCTAACTGCTGCGGCCTCTCCTATCGCGGAGCACAGGCTCCGGACGCGCAGGCTCAGCGGTCATGGCTCACGGGCCCAGCCACTCCGCGGCATGTGGGATCTTCCCAGACCGGGGCACGAACCCGTGTCCCCTGCATTGGCAGGCGGACTCTCAACCACTGCACCACCAGGGAAGCCCTTAGCAAAATTTTTATGTTTAATTAAAAGTAGGAATGATGAAATTAAACTAGAATTTAAATAATCAGTTGAGTTCTAAAGCACAAAGTTATTTTTTTTAAAGCACAGGAATTATTAAAGAAGATTTAAATACCTAAATAAAATATCTATCGGTAATATATGCAAAAGTAGATTCTTCTAAAATTGAACTTTGACAATGGGCCAGTCTCTATACTAGGTAAACTGCAAAATTTTCTCATTAAATCTCCATAATGACTTTTTCAGGTACGCACAATTATCCCTACTTTCAAGTCGAGAGGCAGGGGTATAGCATTAACTTGCCGAGCTGGGATTCAAATCTGAATCTGAGTTAAACCAACATCTTTTTTTCTACTGCCAGCCCTTGTCCTACCTATAGATATCTTTTGATTATATTCATATTATTACAATTTTCATACTGAGTGTATTTTTTTAATCTGTAAGCTCATACTGAATCTCCTTCCCACATTTAGAGCTCAATTTATTACTGACCTCTCTCACGTCAGCTCCCCTCCCCAACAAAAAACAACAGTGCCGCTGGGAGTGTACGTTTATAAAACACGTGACAGCATGTCGTAAAGGTTTAAAAGTTCGTGTGCTGTTTGAAACGGCAAGGTTAATTCTAAAAATATTTCCTAAACGGTTGAATGGGATCAACTTGTTACACTTCAACGTAGTTTCGAAAAGTAAAAACTTAGAATGCAAATAAATGTCCAAAAGAGAACTGGGTAAATCAATTATTGCTTAGTTACACAATGGAATGCTTTGAAGCCATTAAAACTGTTCTCATAGAACAACATGAAAAAGGTCTACAGTACATAAAGCAAAGCATGACACTAAACGTTATGTAAAATATGACTCTACAGAGTTCTATTTTAATATACACACAGAGAAATTTTTGGTTATCACGGAATGAAAAGGATTCTGGGAATTTCTTTGCAAAGGCTGTCGTGTTTGCAAGGAGGAGAAACCTACTAGATCCAGCTTAAGCATAAAAGGTGTATTTATCAAAAGGATCCAGGGGTATCTAAATGCAGTCATGGGAAGAAGTACAATTGGGCTTCAGGAGAGATGGGAAGTGGGGACCTGAGAGCTCTTGGGAAACAAGGCGGTAACATGCTTGGAATCTCTTTTTCCTCAAGACTTTCTGTCTGAACACCTGTTTCCTTCTCCTCTCTAGACTGGCTTTGCTTCTGTGTACACACGGCAGAAGCTGAACACCCCACTGTAAAAAGTTCACATATTCTCACTTCAAGCAACTGGGGAAGGCTGACTAGTACCTCTGAATTCAAACATAATAGGAGTGTCTCATTCATCTACCATGGGATACATTATCAAACCTGGTTCCATAAATGGTGACCGAGGGGACCAGGTCCCAGATTAGTCACCTGAGTTTTAGTGCCAACTCTAGGGATTGGGATTTGGGAAGTCAAGGTCTGGGACGTTACTTTAAATTTTTTCTGTAAGAGGAAAATTACATTCTTGTTTTTACGCTTTTCTGGATTTTGCAATGTGAAAGCATGCCTCTTTTGTACTAAGGAGAAAAAAAAAACCAAAGATGTCTACTAGGCTGAAAGAGGCAATGAACACAGCAGGTGAGTTTTCCCGTGTGGGCAGCAGAGCCACAGGCTATTCATACCCCAGTAAAATCCTCATACAAGTTAGGGGACACTCTGTCTAGGAGCTTGATACAAACCTTCCTTCAACACTACACTCTCTGCACCTTCAGGTTTCATCAAAGATCCGAAAGGTAGAATATATAATGGTAGAGGGAAAGCGCAGTGTGCAGCCCAAGGGGCTAAGAGTCCTGAAGTCCCCAGCTTCATCTGATGCCTAAGACAAGATGAGTAAGGAAAACAGAAGCAGAATGATATCATGTACCATTCACTCCCACCGCTAAGTCTGCCCCACCTTTTGGAAGTTCATCACACTCAACTGATTTTTCAGTTTGTAAAATGAATGGGCTTGAATCACGTAATCTACAGCTCTGAAAACGTGCAGTTCTAAGTATCTGGTAAGAGTAAGTCATAAAATAATGAGCTTCAGATATTCACTTGGTTGTTTACGAGAGCTAAAGTATATCTTCAAGCTATTTTGGCCCGCGTACTCTAAAGGAATTTGCTATATTTGGGGTCTCAGTCATTTATTACAGAATAGGCCTTGTCATTCAGGAACAATCAGGTATGCAATGTGCTGCTATCTTAATGGGTTTTTAAACCCTCCTTCATGCTTCATTAACATGGATGGACATAACTTCAGAGGTCATAAAGCACGATAGCTTTCCTACACTTAGTTGATAAATAGGTCAATCAGCTTACTTTACATAGTCAAGAACATTCCAGATAAGCACAAATTGAAACTCATGCACAACTAATGGCATATGGGACGACCAAACTGTCAATTCAAAAGTAATGTCCACGCATTAAACTATTATCAACTACGTGAGACTGCCTTTCCTTTTTAGTTTACTCTGCCTATATGCCACAATGTTCCCATTAAGAATGTTGTGACACTCCTGTCATTTTGAGAGAGAGGGAGGGTAAGAAGGCATAGTTTTGCATATCCAACAAGCTAAACCTTCCTCGCGAATATGTTTATTATGGGAACTAATTCTCCATATGCCACACTCATTATTCTGCACTGTTTTCCCACTGCCCACCGCACAAGATTATTGCAGTTTCAAGTCAACGTGGCTCTTTTCTTAAAAGATGTGCTACACACCATCAATGTACTTGAATTCCTTCCCTGATAATCAAAAATCTGTCAAGAGGTTTGCTAGCATTCAACTCTGATATTACAGTGTTTGACATCATTCAGTAATGTGTTGCACACTGAACAAACAAGTGTTACTCTTTAGCATCCAACTCAGGTCAAAATAAATGGCTATTTCAGTTCTAGTATTCTCTGAGTGACATTTCTATGTGGTGTCATGCTTTTACTTATTAACCTTGGCTTCCTGGAGTGGCAAGCCTCAAGAACAAAGATTAGCTCTATTATTCCCCAGCCTATTTTTAATAAGTTGTCAAACCCAGAGATCCATTCCAAACAATTTCATACAAGAGATTGTCATGCCTCATCTGCTAAATTGCTTTACTATCTTCTGCACCATTGGTACTCAGACTAGACCCTGTCTTCAAGTTTCTGATTTCATGAACCTTGGTTTCTATTTCTATGTAACTTTTGTTTCCACCATAGCTACAGGTTTCTGAATTGTTAACGCACATTGACAAGATTAGGTCTGGGGAATACAATCTTAAATAATTGGGTTTATTTAAAATCTATCTTTGTAAATTGCTTTATAGACACTGTGGAGACTTACAAAGGAAGAGATTCAAAAACTGAATTAGCTGGATCTATGCCAGGCACTCAACTTCAATGCCAAAGTCTTACAGTAGATAATTAAAAACCGCTTTACCAATTTAGTCTGAATTTCTGTGTTCATTTATTCTCTCTTCCAGTGTATCTGTAGACATGACAAATACTCAGTTACACCGAAATTTCCCTTTTTTCCTTTAAGGATTTTATTGTCTCCCTTTGTAATACGGAATCTTTTAGATATTTCAAGTAATGTCTTTGCCTTCCCCTTTTCCTTATATACTATGTTTGCAAGTGGGTCACGCCGATAGGAAGAGAAAAGGTACATCTATGAACCCTGGAGAACATTCTTAAACTAAAAAATCATGTCAAAACAACTCACATATTAAGAAATCAAAGCATTACAAATGAAGCAGCTGTGTCCAGCTCTACTGCATTCCCCACCCTCTCCCCCAACTTCACAGAATCAACTACTTTTAAACATTTGATATTAAGTCTTTTAATGATTGCTTCCAAATCCCAAATAGGACACTTACATTGACATTCCTAGATTTACTGATGTGAGACACTATTAAATCTCTAGTTAAAATATGAGGATTTTGCTCATTTATTCTGCCTTTCATCTCCTCACCAACCTGTAATCAACATTGTGATGAGCATCTGTAATCTCATCGTCACCATCAGGACCCAAATTCACTGATTCATTCACCTGATAAATATGTATTGAACAACTACTATGCGACCAGACCTTTTACAAGTGCCAGAAACACAACAATGTACACAATACAACAAAGCTCTGCCCTCACTGAGCCTCTATGTTAATGGGAAGAAGGAGAAAATAAACAGTGGACAGAATATACCAGGCACTCGCTTATAACAGCTAAGAATGACAATTGAATGCAGAGTAAGGAGTGGAGGGGACCCAAGACCTATTTAATATAGGATCATCTGAGGCCTTTTTCTCAAGGTAACATTTCAGCAGATACCGGAAAATAATGAAGAAGTGAGCCATGTCAGTATCAGAAGGGATGTGAATAACAGTAGCAAAAGTATAAGTGGTTTAAAAAAGACTCCCAAGAACCCCACGGTCAATGGAGACAGCAGGAGGAGAGCAGTAGAAGAGGAGAAGGTTTGGGACAGTGGGCAGGCGGGGGGTGTGTTGCAGTGCCTGGAAAACCCTGTCAGCCAATAATAAGGAACTGTGTGATATACTGAGTGAAATGAGGTCCCAGCAGCTTCAGGCATCATGATGAACAAAAACATACAATGTCATCATCCACTATGTCTCTGGCCTGGGCCTCTCCAACACAGCCTGTGTACCACATAAGCACCCTGAGATTCTTCTAATAATGTAATACTACTCTTAACAGTATTATGGAAAATGCACTGAAGTAGGGACAAAGCCACGGTAAGAATAAAAGACAGTGAACTTATGTAAATCTGTGTAAGGTGGAAAAAAGCCTTGAACGAAGGCAGTGATACTAGGTACAGAGAACAGTGGGCAGACTTGAAAGAAATTTCCTGAAAGAAACTGGTGGCTATTTAAGTGTAAAGTTTAAAGGAGTGACAGGACAATAAACTGATACCAAAGTATCTATCTTAGGAAGTAAAGAGGTAGAGTTGAAAAATTCAAGACAGAAGGCAGGTTTGCTGAGGTTAAAAAAAAGTTTATTATCGGACAATTTAGGTTTTAGGTATGTGCTGGGTATATGTCTTCACAACTACAACGTGAAAATCATTTCAGGGAGAGGTTTTAACAGTTCTTCTTCAGAATTTACTGTGCACTATTTTTTGTTAGATTAATTATTCTCATTTAGTTTTACTGAATTAAAACTGAGTCGTGCATTTTGAAAAGGTGACAAAGGTGAAGGTTACACATCAGGAAGTTGATGGAAACTGGTGAAACTATTCTGGTAGCAAGGTCACTAGGAGCTGATGAGATTCTAGGTGCTTAGTATATGGGTGGGCTCATTTTGTGCCAAATGAATTGAACTGATTGAACGGTAGGTGATCATCTGTGTACTTTATGTGTGTCATAATACATTAAAAACTATTTTAAGAAAAACAAACTTTTGGCCATCCTCAAAATCCCAACAATTTTGGAATTTCTACTATTTCCAATTTGAAAATCCACTAATTTGTGGAATTTTTCCCTCACAGGAACATCTATGGTACCATTATGAGACATGGCTAAAATCAGTTGCAAGGAAGTTTAAAAATAAAATGTCAGCTCCTGAAAAATAACCCCAGGTTTCCAGTAAAATTAATTTCCTTTTTTCTCTAAATGGACTCCGTTCATACTTTTGTTTCACTTGATTTTACCTTTATGTCAAAATATTATTGTAAATTAAAAAAAAATTAGCTAAGTAAAATTTTGGAATAAAATACTTAAAAAAATAATATATCAAATTCTTAACACTATGAGTTTGAGCATTTATTCGAGTACTTCCTTTAATGAATTGGGAAAACTAAAATATATATATATATATATATATATGGGATTCACGTGCTTTTTATTCTTATTACTTATATAATCTGTTTCTTTTCATACATCTTCCCTATGAGTCATCTAAGACATTTGCTGTTTTTATTGATCATTATTTTTTTGGATGATAAATATAAACCACGTATTGCAGAATTTATCTGGCCAATTCTCAAGTATGTTACTTATGTAATTTTTTTTATATGTAAACCTGTCAATTCAACGTCACTAGGTTTATAAACACAAAATTAAAAGCTATTAAAAAGAGAGAGCATACCTGAGATGATTAGTTTAATCCAATTTTGGAAACTTCATTCTCTTTGCTAATGACTGATGTAGAGGAAGATTTGTGATCCCATTCCTGATTGAGGTAACATGAGCGGAGGGCCGTTGGGGCTTGGGGAAAGGTTTTTTTGCTGCTAAGAAAGAGACACTAGGCGGGGATTCCCTGGTGGCGCAGGCGTTAAGAATCCGCCTGCCAATTCAGGGGACAAGGGTTTGGGCCCTGATCCGGGAATATCCCACATGCCTCAGAGCAACTAAGCCTGTGCGCCACAACTACTGTGCTCTAGAGCCCACTAAGCCACAACTACTGAGCCCACGTGCCACAACTACTGAAGCCTGCACACCTAGAGCCCGTGCTCCTCAACTAGAGCAGCCGCCACAATGAGAAGCCCGCGCACTGCAACGAAGAGCGGCCCTGGCTCGCCGCAACCAGAGAAAGCCTGCGTGCAGCAACGAAGACCCAACGCAGCCAAAATAAATAGATATTTAAAAATGTTAAAAAAAGAAAGAGACACTAGGAAAGGTCCAGGTTTCCTGCCTCTGCTACAATACCTGGGCAGCAGCACCAATATGCAATCAATCAACGAAAGCCAAAACTCACAAACTTTATTTGACTATGATAAGTAAACTGGTGACTATTCATGATTTTACAACTGATTTAATCTGTATTACAGAACAGAATTTACAGAATTAGAATAATGAGCCATCATGAAAGAAAAGAGAGATGGAACAACCTAGGTCCTTGATGATGCTACGCATCCATTGAAATTGCCTCACCTGGAGCTGCCATATCACTGGGCTTCTACAAGTAGATGTGATAATAAATGTGCTTATTTTTAACCAATTTTTTATTGAAGTTATATAAGGAAAATCAAAACATCCTAAGTAATCTAAAGGGACAAGTCTATTCTCTTTAAGACTTCCCCACATACTCAATACAGTGCCCCAAACTTGACGGGTACCTAAGAAATATTTCCTGAATTTTTAATTTGAAATTTGAATTTGCAAATTCAGTTCTTTAAACCTATATATGCTACAGCAGTGTTTCTAAAATTTGTTTCACTATGAACTCCTCCCTTCACCACAGGAGAAAAATTATATTACATTTAAATTTATTGAAAATTGACTAATTTAATTGATTTAAACTAAAATTGAATTTCCCCTTAAGGAGAAATTGTCTTTCTGAGTGCAATATATCCTGCATATCCATTAAAAATACACGTATTTGCTAGCCCCCATGTTCACTACAGCATTATTCACAATAGGCAACCTATTGGTGGCTAAGACATGGAAGCAACCTAAGTGTCCAGTGATGGATGAATGGATAAAGAAAACAGAGTATATACAGACAATGGAATATTATTGAGCCAAAAATAAAGAATGAAATCTTCTTATTTGTGGCAACATATAGGGGCCTTGAAGGCATTATGCTAAGTGAAATAAGTCAAAGAAAGACAAATATTCTATGATCTCACTTATATGTGGGAATCTAAACAAAAAACTCATAGAAACAGTAGAATGGAAGTTGCCAGGGACTGGCGGGGAGGAGGGGGGATGAAATGGGGAGATGTCTGTCCGAGTACAAACTTCCAGTCATAAGAGGAGCAAGTTCTAGGGATCTAAGAAACAGCATGGTGACAAGACTAAACACTTGAAAATTGCTAAAAGAGTAAACCTTGAATGTTCTCACCACACACACACAAAAAGACATACATATGTGCTAATCACTTGAGGTGATGGAGGTGTTAACTAAGCTTACTGTGGTAATCATTTTGCAATATATGTGTATCAAATCATTACACTGTATACCTTAAATTTACCCAATGTTATGTATAAATGATATCTTGATTAAAAAAAGGAATTCATGTGCTAGAGGATATCTTATTATGGCTGAAGTTTTACCCAGCACTGTGTGTGTGGTAGGACTGGAGAGGGGAGAGAGGATAACACCACATTTGATGGCTAAGGAGTTTTCGACAAAAAAGACAATGGCAACGGCTCATTTTTCTAACTATATAAAGTACTGTTCTGCAATACAGAGTCAATAGAACTGCACAGATATAAATATTTACAAGTGTATTTTATCCTATACAAATAAGTGTTAAGCCTAGATTACAAGCTGTTTTTTAAAAAAAATATTTGTATATTTAAAGAAACACATTTGTAGCACCTCTTCCTTGGGTGTACTCATATTTTCTGAAACTTGTTCAAAACACTTCTGTAAGATGCATTATACAATATATCAGCAACTAATGAAGAAGAAATATGATGACTGTGCACAGTAAAATGTATTAGAATACTAATTAGACTATTGCCCAGAAATGCTTACTGGTGTCTTTTAAACACCTGCTGGGTAATTTTGAAGCCTGGGTGTTACTTCATTTAACAATACACGCTTAATTAGGAGACCAAGTTCAGATTAAATAATAAACCCAGGACAGCCCAGCATGCTCTATGCTTTTAACTTTCTACCTCATCCACAAAATGTAAGGAATGATCATTCCATTTACAGAGGAAGCAAAAGAATAGATTTATCAGTTCCCTCAAGGCAGACTCTAATGGCTATTCTGAACTTCATTTCATAGAATGGCAGGGCAAATTTAGGGATGAAGGGGTGTATAGGGATATTGGAAAGACGTTACGTGGAGCCAGGCCAGGTGGGATTTCTCCGGAGATCTGGTAGCCCATTTCCCTGTGCTCAACAGAAACAAAATGTCTTCAGGGCTTCCATCTTGGTGTCCTGCAGTGGGTACCTGCTCTTTTACGCACTTGCCAACTCACTTGCTTATATGCTTTATTTCCCTCTACTTTGACACATGAATGCAGTGGAAGTTTCCATAGTACATGACAATACCCCACTGGACACAGTTGGTGAGTGGTCTCTTGCTACGGGAGTGTTCCATGGACTAGCAGTATTGACCTCACCTAAGAGGTCATTAAAAGTACATTATCTCTCACTCCACCGTAAATCAAAAATCTGAATTTTCGGGTTCCCCGGTGGCGCAGTGGTTGAGAGTCCGCCTGCCGATGTAGGGGACACGGGTTCGTGTCCCGGTCCGCAAAGATCCCACACGCCGCGGAAAGGCTGGGCCCGTGAGCCATGGCCGCTGAGCCTGCGCGTCCGGAGCCTGTGCTCCGCAACAGGAGAGGCCGCAACAGTGAGAGGCCCGCGTTCCGCAAAAAAAAAAAAAAAAAAAAAAAATCTGAATTTTCAGAAAATCGTCAGATGATTTGCACGCACGTGAATTTTTGACGCCCTGTTCCAGAGCACTCTATTTCTCACAGTCTATCAGTTCAAGGTTTTGATTCCCTGCAATACGTTTGGGTCATTGTCACTTATATTCTTTGTCCTTTAGCTAATCTCAGTGGGCTTCGGCTACCTGAGACTAGCAAACCCAAGAAAGCCTCACTTTACCTATTCAATCAATTTTATTTCTTAAAACAAAACAAAGTTTAAATTTAACTTCTAGACAGTTTCCCTCCCCGAAGTAGCATGAAAATAAACACTGAGAAATATTCACATTGGAAGATGTGGAAGAATCATTTGTTGAGGTTTAAAGGGTTGTTCAACATCTTTGAACACAGAATAACTACTCATGTTCAGTGGCTGAATTTATTTGCAGGAAAAGCGTGTCACCACCTATGAAGAATGGTTTTATAAATAATATTGCACTGACAAATTGTAGGGAAAAAAAAGATGGGGACAGAACCCATAGATTAAGAAAAACTTAAAGGACTAAAATAAAGAGGCAAGACTAAACTGAAGTGTCTTGGCTGCACATTTGGGTGATAAAAAACCATTAAAAATGTTTACTATAAAGTCAAGGTAATGGCTACTTACAGGAGAAGGGAGGGGCTGTGACTGAGGACGAGTCCATGAAAGGCACTGGGGTAGGCAGCAAAGTTCTACTTCTTAACCTGATGGTAGCTGCCATGAAAGAATGTATTAGGGCATACATTTCCTTTGTGTGGGGTTTTTTTGTAAGTGTATTTTATTTTATTATAAAAATATATAAACAACAACAAGGAAAAGTCTGGTAGGAGAGTGTGGTTCTACCCAAGAGCTAATATATCACCTTGGGCTTCCCTGGTGGTGCAATGGTTAAGAACCCGCCTGCCAATGCAGGGGACACGGGTTCGAGCCCTGGTCTGGGAAGATCCCACATGCTGCAGAGCAACTAAGCCCATGTGCCACAACTACTGAGCCTGCGCTCTAGAGCCCACGAGCCACAACTACTGAGTTCCCGTGCCACAACTACTGAAGCCCGCGTACCTAGAGCCCATGCTCCGCAACAAGAGAAGCCACCGCAATGAGAAGCCCGCGCACCACAAAGAAGAGTAGCCCCCGCCCGCTGCAACTAGAGAAAGCCTGCACGCAGCAGCGAAGATCCAACGCAGCCATAAATAAATAAATTAATTAAAAAAATAAAATATCACCTTTTCTACATATCAGATTCTTTGCAAATATGTCCAAGGCATTTGCTTTACTAGAACAATACTAAAGTCAAATTAAAAAGAAAAATGAATACCTTTATTAAAAAAAAAAGCCAAAAAACCACCAGGCATGCTTTCAGGACTCGTCATTCTGGATTCATCTGTTACTAACTCATTTTTTTAAAGCGGCTCCGTTTTCTTGTTTTAGCATTGCAGTAATTGGCTAGTGTTTAACAAGGAAGCTCTGGATCCTGGATGCCCAGATGCTAACATGAGCTTGATGTGTTAACACTAGGCCATTTACACATCCTCATCTGGGAAAGAGGAGCAACCATAGTATCAACCGCAGAGCTTTCAGAAGGGTGCAAGTGTTCATACTGAGTCACTGAGCACTGTGCATGACCTGTCTATGAGGTTTAGACCCATTAGTTTCTAGGAGTTGTGAAAAGAGGAGGGCTTATGGAGTCTAATGATTTGGACTAAGTCCAAATCGTTTAAGCAGAGTAATTATTTTCTGCCCGATTTCATAAATAGTATAAAGGTTCATTTAGGAAAAGTAAATTTGTAAGCGATTTTCTATCATTCTTAACATCTGAAAAATGAGTCATATTCAAATCCTAGATAATTGTTTTAGAATAACACCTTAGAGGTTGAAGTTCAAGGTCAAATTTCTGCACATTATGAGTCTCTTGATAAGTACCATATGCTGGAGTCACATCCAAGATTAGGTCACAAAACAACAAAAAAAATGTTTTTGATCAAAATTACTTTTGAATCTTGATAAATGTTGAATCTAGTTAATGGGTATATTCTTCTGTATATTTTTTATGCTTGGAAATTTTTATTAAAAATATCTCCAAACTCAACAAGTTATATACATGAAATATGTACAGCTTTCTGTTTACCAATAATACTTCAATGGAGTTTAAAAATATACAGGTTCAAAAAAGGAATAAAATTTTAAATATATATATATTTTAAATATACATACACATGGCTGCTGTTACAAATCTCTTGTTCAATGAAGCATGTTGAAGAAAGTCTAACATGTAATCTTTCTAGAAGTCCAAACCCAGCTAGTTTTTCCAACTGGGTGAAAATGGATCAATTTTTTCTTTGGTTAAACACCAGGTGATAGAAAGGGCTTGCCAGTTTGAAAGGCAAAACACTGCCTTTTTCTCTTTTAGTTTGTATTTCTTAGAACACTAGTGAAGTTGGCCTTGTTACTTTTTACAGTTATTAGTCCTCTGAAAATCTTCTATTCATATCTTTGGCTCATTTTTCAATAGAGTCATTTATCCTGTAATTATTACTAAGAATTCTTTATACATTACAGATATTAACTTTACTATATAATACATGTGCCACATGTTTCTTTCTAATATTTATCATACATAGAAGATGTTAACTTTTATTCAGATACATCTATATTTTATCTATTTATATATATAATTTTTCCTTTATGTTTTCTTTCTTTGCCTTTCTACTTAGGAAAAAGTCTCCCTTTCTATGTATTTCTTACCTGTTTATATACATTTTTCTCCTTTTTCATTTATTATTAAATACTATATGTCTTTAGTAGAGTATATATTTTAGGATTTAGCATTTTTCCATTTGGCACTTATTTAGATGCATTTTGTGAAATAGAAATCTCAACTCTTTTTTCCCTCGAGTAGTCAAGTATTATTTATTCTAAAAACAAATCCATCTGTACTAATATACTTGAATTGTCTGCATGTTATAATAATTACAAAAAACAGGATGCTTTGTGCACATGGAATCTTTGTTATAGCTGACCATTCAAAACTTGGCAACAGGCAGTCTAAGTCTCCATAGCTGGAAATATTATTCATTTCTCAGAAAGAGATGTGCCTTGAGAAAATCAAAGAAAGAACTTTTAATGTCCCCACCCCCCTTCTTTTTGTTTTTTGTTTTTTTTTTTTTACAAGATGAGTAGGAAGGAGAGAGAGTTTCAACTGTTATACAGGCAGTTTTGTGGCCCTTCTCCGGTGCCTAAAACATAACTTTATGATACTACCACGAAGTCAAAATTATGGTGCACATAATCTTGAAATAATCTTGAAATTCCCATGGGAGGGGCAAAACTCTTCATTTTTACTTTGAAGAGTTTATATCTTGACTTCAGTGAACTTTAGGTATGATACTGATAGAGGGGCCAACCCTGAGAACAGACATTAACGAGCAACTGAAAATCTTGTGCCTGATAGGACACGCTGGAGAAGAAGTTAAATAGAGAATATGAAAAATGGAGCTTTCTATCACTAGTATTGCTACATCCTCCATTGCTAGAAAGGCGATCATATCCTAAGTACAATGTAGCCAACCTTCTCTGGAAGACAGGCAGGTGAGTCCATCAAGAGAAAGCAAGGAAATTGTCTAGGTTGTACATTTCACTTGACCTTTCTGAGGAAAACTCTAAATCATAGGTTGATGAGAAAGAAAAGATAAACAAGGAGAGTTATAAACTCAAGACACCACAATGTAACACAAACACAAATAAATCACACCTGCACTATATGGGGAGCAACCCAAATTCCAAAGAGGGAAATATAATTGTTCCTACAATCAGAGTGGACAAAGCTTATAATTTCAGGGAGGGCAGGGATAACATTTAGTTGACATAGGTGACATAGGTGATAAGCTCTCCTGACCTCACGGGATGTAGTGATTCAGTGGTTAGACAACATCATAATTTTGGTGTGTACCTAGAGATAACCCTTCCCAGGGACACAATGACCTGGATTGATAGAAGCTGAATCTATCAGTTTAACACAGAGCTGAGAGGTTAAAGCACCTTCAATGCAACAAACTTAGTACTTTATTGAAAGAAATACATAAGAATGTTTTTACCCTTAAGCAACAGAATGGTCAAGGGAAGATATTTTCTTTTATGAACAGACAGAGTACTTTTCTTTTCAATTCTATTTTTGCCCTCTTAAATCAACGAACTCCAAGCATTCACCAATGCAAAATATTCTTTTTACAAGAAAGTGAAACACTGCAAATTATGTCTGTGTCTCCTTAGAGCCAGCAACATAAGGTGTTTCACTGCTCTCAAGGTCCTGAAGACAATCTTGTTTCTCCTCTGGATTCCTAACTTACAGCTTAGTATTTCAGAGAGCTTTCCTTTACTCCACTCTGAAATGGGAGCTGCTTCTTCTTTTTTTTTTTTTTTTAATAAAAGGAGTCATCTTATTTAAGTCAACACATATTTTTGGAGCATATAATACATGCCCAATCTGATAATAGAGAAGTCTACCTCCAGCTAAGGAGAAAAGAGAGAGCCTATGTCTCAGAAAGAAAGAGAAAGGGCAAGTTGCTGTGTCCGACACCGCAACCCAAGAGGTGCATGCTGAGTTTATTCTTACAAAATATACAAAATATGAGTGGCAGAGATCAGGAGCGTAACTAACCAACAAGATCAAAAAATGAAGTGATGTTTTAGTGGTAAAGGACAAAAAGGCCACTTTCCCCAAGTGAATGATAGGATTCCCCAAGGAGCACATAAAATGAGGTTAAAATGAACTAACACGAAAATTCAACATGTTTTACATTAGACTGTAGCTTTCGGGACACAAGCCTGAACATGAAAGCGGCAAGAAGAGGACAGGGTTAGTGAGGAGTCTGGCTCCCAGCTAAAATCCTGACTGTGATTTTTCAGACCTGACTATGGGAGATTCCAAAGGCTCTAACTGGCAGGCAGAGCCACTG
The DNA here is from genome assembly GCF_005190385.1 of Monodon monoceros. Taxonomy (NCBI): domain Eukaryota; kingdom Metazoa; phylum Chordata; class Mammalia; order Artiodactyla; family Monodontidae; genus Monodon; species Monodon monoceros. Next base: position 86,181,596 of record NW_021703780.1, read on the forward strand.
CCGTGCAGTCCCTGAAAGGGGATGCAGTCAAGGACTCAGGTCCCTGGCCGGTCGTGCTCTTCACACGTTTACATTTCCAGCCCCAGAGCCCTCATTCCTCAGTCTCTTTACCTGAAGTCTCCGGCAGACAACCCCTTCAGGTATCTCAGCCGAGGCCCCCTTTAAGGGAGGGGTCAGATCCCTGTGACTCCATACCAAGCACTTTTCTACTCCTAGATCTTCCCTTTCCCACTCCCCTCAACTTCAGGGTCCATAAAACGGCCAGAGCCTTTGGGTCCCGGCTCCTTTAAAAGGGGAGGGCCCATCCCTCCTCAGGGCTGACACCTCCACCCAACCCTACACGGATGTGCAGCTCCATGGGAAGGAATGGGACAGGGGAGTGGGCTACTTCTGTTTTAGATTCCTACTGCTACCATCACAGAAAGTGATTAAAGGCTTAACGTTTTCATTTTTGTCTTGTTGCTTTAGTAAGGAGCAAGGCCTTGCCAGCTCCTTCGTAGAAAGGCCCCTTCTACGGGGCAGATTAATTACAAGGAAGCACAGGATCAAAAGGCTGCTCCCCCTCTAGGCCCATGGGGCCAAGGCTTGGAGCCAGGAGCTCAGGCCATATCTCACCCTTGTCCAATCTACACAACCACAGGGGTGCGCCAGGCCCTAGAGTGATGGCACTAGCAAAACACATGGAAGGAGGAAGGGGTGATTTTCTACAGATAGTAGTAAGGCTCCGGGCAGACAAGAGACAGAGCCAATGCCCTAGGCTGAATGCAGCAATGGCTACAGTCAGGACTGGAATCGAGACTTCAGTTACAAGCAAAGATGGAATCTGTGCACAAGTGGAGAAGGCAGTGCCCTCTGTTCCCCTTCAGAAGGCATTGTGTGGACAGAAGCATGGAGAGAGAAATTCACCTCACCGTAAAGCAGTGGAGGTGAACATATTTATAATTGAAAAGAAAATCACGTAAAGGAACAAAGGCTCTTTAAATAAATACTCAAGAGTTCTCACACCCATTGTGTACTTGGAACTGCGATTAATACCTTGAGATGAGAATATTTATCCAGTACTTTGTCAATGTTTGTTTTTTGTGAACCATTAAAGGTTTGGATATCTAGCCTTGAACGTTCTATCTCTATTGCTAAACTATAACTTCTATGCACAAACTAAAGAGTGGATGAAATATAATTAGAATATACTTTTCAAGAAGAGAAATGAATATGTAATAAGAATATGTCAAAACAAGGTTTGAGCTTGAGCAAGGATCTCCACCAAATACTCTGAACGTTTCTCTGCTTCATGTGGTGGTTTGACTCGTGGACCCCTTACTGAATAGGGAGATGACTGAACTCTCAATGAATTCAAAAGTGACCTGGGAAATGATATTTTTTTCTTTGAAAAGGATTTGGAATCTAATCTTTACCCTCTAAGTATAATTTTTCAAGTAAGCACTTTTTCAGGGCAATATAATGCCCCTGAGGTTTTTCTGTTTTGTTTTTTTTTCTTTAATAGATACGTCCTTCCCAGGTAGAATAAACATCTGATTTCTAAAGTGCCTTTAAATACAGCAGTACCATTTTACCTACTTAAAAAAATTCAATATGAATGTAATCCCAGATCCCATTCATTATTACACCTTTAAAAATCCATTTTCACCACTCTAAATTTAACACTTTTACAGTCAATACAGTAGACCACAGACATTCACAGGTTTAAATTTTATGATTTTGACAACTGGCAGTAACTATGAATGTCTATGACATACAGTAATTTGTAATTTGCTGGAGACCTGCATTTGAATTGCCTGCCGAGAGACAGATGCTCAAGAATAAGTCTCTTAGCTAGTGACTGAGCACTCTCATTGCCCAGAAGCTGGGCATCTCACAAACACCTGTCTGCATTAACACAGGTCCTCAACCAAGCTGCTTAAAATGGCCAGAGACGACCATATTCTGACAGTGTGGGCTGTGTTAATGACCTAACACAGTGATTCTCAAACCCTGAGGGTGTTTTAACTCATCCAGAGGAAGGGTGGGAGGGAGGGAGACACAAGAGGGAAGAGATATGGGAACATATGTATATGTATAACTGATTCACTTTGTTATAAAGCAGAAAGTAACACACCATTGTAAAGCAATTATACCCCAATAAAGATGTTAAAAAAAAAACACACACACACACAAATTGCTGGGCCCCGCCCAAGTTTGTCAGAGTTGGAAAAGGAAAATTTGCATTTCTAACACATTCCAAGAGTTCCAAGGTGATGCTTTGAGAACCCTTGAGCTAAAGGATACTATCCATTTATCACTAGGAAAAAAAAATTTTTTTAGCTAAAATTTCCCAAACATATATCAGTCGTTTTACCAATACAATTTTTTGTATCAAATAATTACTAGGGATAGCCTGGGCCAGAAGTGGTACTTTGCTGGTAACACTATCTATACTGGTTGTCAAAATATAAAAACACTTTTGTACAGGTAGTCACTCCATTGAAACAAGTAAATCCTCCCCTTCGCCACCCACACTATTCCTTTCAGCCCACCCATGAACTTAGCAATCAGACGTTAATAACTGGCCTAGCAGGGGACCTCCCAAACCTTTTCAATTGATCATCGCCTTTGGTTGCAGAAAGCAGAACACATTAGGAACCAGAACTTCTCCTTTGTCCAGTCACACCCCACCTTATCAGGAGAGAGGAGGGGAAATGGGAGACCTACTAAGGATTCTTTTTGATTAAAGAAAAGAGTTGACAAGTTGGTTTATGCTCATTCCAGTAATGATGGCTTTTTACCATGGAAAAATTATACCAAGTTTCTATGAATTCTTGAGGCTCTCAAATCATCCAGACTTGTCCAACTGTGTCAAAGATCAGAAAGGAATCTAAGAGGGAGACTCCACCATTAATAGGAGTGCACCTAATTCCAGGGCATTCTCTGTACCTTTAGAGAGCTGCAGTGTTGACAGTGGATGAGGAATCTTAGATTCGGGACACGGCCATCTCAACGACTCAACGAGATGAAAATGTCAACAATAATTTGAAAGTTGTCTCATACATAACTATATGACATAATAATGAATGCATAAGAATTTATCATCACCATATGTTTTTATACAATCATTGGGTTTCAAGATGTCCTAAAGCAGCACTAATACAGATATCCAGGGGAATGTCTTAGTCAAATCCTCAACAGATTTTCCTCCTGTCTGTGTTGGCTAAATTCTTCATGTGTAAATTACTCCAGTTCAAATTTACTCGCTTTTCTCCATTTGGTCCTTTGAGAAACAAATCGTGTCCCTCATAAAAAGCTCCCTAAATGTGAAGCGAATGGTCTAAAAATATCTATCATCTTCTCTTTTCTTTCTCTCTCCTTTACTCAAATCATTAAGCACCTGTACCAGGTACTAGGCTGGGTACCAGGGCTACAGATGAACAAAATGTAACTCCTATCCTCATGACACATGTAATATGAGGGAAATTACAGGCTTCCAGGAGAGGAGATATGAGTGGGTCAGATTTGAACTAGGGAATAATATGGCAAGAAGAAGAGCATGAGAAGGCCTTAACTTGGGAAACTACTTTGTGTAGCAGAGAAAGAAGGTGCTACGTGGCCAGGGTGGGCGAGGTGGGGGAAGAACAAAAAGGTTACAGTATTTGTGACCTTGTTGAAAATTTAAGAACAGAAAAGATCTGAAGACTTACAAATTAGATGTGTCATGAGCACCTTCCATTTTTAAAGAGATCTCTTGGGCCACAGTGTGGAGACCAGATTGGAGAAGAAAAACAGGGAGAAACAACCAACCCTTGTAGTTATTAATACTTCATGCCAGACATGATGGTGGCTTGACATAAAATAATGGTAGTGAACATGGAAAAACACAGACAGATTTGATATACATTCAGAAAGTAAAATAATCAAGATTATTTGGTGGTGAGGTGAATACGTGTGATGGAAGTAGAGGGTGTTATAAGGATATGAGTGGTGGTGGCACTTCCTCCACGTTCAGAGACTGGGGAGATCAACAGTTCACCTTCAGCTTTTCTCGATGCCTATCAGCATGCACAAGGAGAGAGCACAGGTATGTGGATCTCACTATTGCAGTCTGGGGTTCAGAAAAATTAAACTTAATCACGTTGGTCATTAACATCTGTAGAAGCAGTACGGCATAGGGGAGAGTTTAGGCTTTGGATTCAGAGGCCTGGGAGGCAGAACCAAAGAGATCATGAATCCCCAGAGAAGGACTTTGAGCTAGCCTAGGAACTGCTTTCTTTATTTTTTTAATGGTTTTCTGGTTCCAATCCATGAGTGTCCACATAATAGCAAACTTGACTGTATGGTTGACTTGGTTTACATCTTGAAACCAAAAGAAATAAACATAAAGGATTTCCATTTGGCTCTGCTCAGATGACTAACTGACTGGAGGCTGGATGAGGAGGTTAAGCTCAAGGGGATCAATAATCAAAGCAAACAGTACCTCTGTCTTGCTCTGGAGACTTCTTTATATATTTTACTTTTTCACCCTAATTGCTTGGCACCCTAGTTAATGATTTCTATGGGATTAAACCCTGTGATAAATAGTATTGATTCTAGCAACAATCAGCTCTGTAACAATTCCTGCACCAATGTGCTCGGATGCCATCAGCAGAGCCAGTGAGTTCTATCTATGAAATCTACCTTTCCTTTTAGCGTGAAGCAATAAGCAAAATTCTCAGAATATTACCTCGGCACCAAAAGGTATCCATACAATACAAAGAAAATCATTACATCTTTTCAACTTGTATATACACCTTGCTTTTCCCTGTGCCAGCCTGGGAGATATTCTCTCCCTCCACTGACGGACAGTACAGCTTCATACCAAAGTCACATTTGAAAAAGAGTATCTTAATATAAATTGCTAAATTGGCCATGATTAGTAAAAAATGTTTCTTTAACACAGAGGATCATTTTCCATCTATTTTAACCCCTGACTGGGCAAACTCACTCTGCCTTCTGCCTCATCACTTATAAGACGTACACTTTATTGAGAAATTGCTTTATATTTTCTACCCATTAAGGTAAATTCTTTACAGTGCATTACAACTTAACCACTTTTAAGAGGCAAGATATATCTATATTTATGTATCTATATCTATGTTTATGTCCAGGCTATATTTATCTACCTGTGTCTATAAATAGATATATATATTACTTTTATATTATAAACATATAAATATACTGTTTGTTTGTTAATTACAGTCAAACAAGTTGAAGGTTAGTTTATGCTCAAGTCAAAAGCCCAAGGGTCATCCAGCTGGTAAGTAGCATTTCTAAGACTTGAATCTTAGGGTACGTGATCTCCAACCTGAGCTCTTGACAACAAAAAGTGATATTTTCTGAATTACTCTTATCTGTGTAAGATTTCGCAATATTCATGGCATCATACGTCTCAATGAAATTAAAGATTTGAATTAAATACCAATATCTGAAAGACCACCCTCAAAAAAGCTTTCATGCATGATCTTTGGCGTTTCGAGACATATGTAGCTGAGTCTCCAAAGATAGAATCATCTTCTCAGACTAAATGCAACTACTGAGAATTATAGCCACTTGTCTACTTGCAGTGAAATGTCTTTAAAAATGATCAGTTCTCCCAGATATTCAGTTCATTTTTCAACTGTAAATTATTTAGAAAAGGTATCACCTATGCAGTTCTAATAAATCCTATGGACTGTTTCTTATGATATCATATTTATATGAGAATGTGAAAAATCTCCATCTTCTTCTTTTGAGCCAAAATAAAATATAGCAAAGCTGCTGAAAACTTACATTAAAGCACTGGAATTATGTTTCCAAAAAAAGTCAGGAAATATTCAAATAGAGTTTTTTGGGGGTTTTTTTGTACGTGAGTGAAAGTGATTAAGAGCCTAACTTATATTTGTGAGCCAATGGGGATGCCAAACCAATGGCATAAAAGGTTTCAAGTAGGTGTCTACTTATTTTAAGGTGAAAACCATACCACTCACTGTATGTGTATTGTTTTAATGCACCTGTCTTCCTTAATGAGCTCTGAGTAATAAAAAGAGAATTATTCTAGGTATTTCCCGTGGAATTATGTAATGTAATGAACAGGGTTTGCAAATGGTTTCTCTTCTACCCAGGAGATGAAGTGTGTAATTCACTAAAATCCTGGATATTGACAGTTCCTATATGTGGACTGAACAGCTTTAGCTCCAAATGAAAATTTCATAGAAATATAGCTGAGTTTAAAATGTTGTTCTCAGAAGAAGTTGGGAGAGGGAGAAGACAATATTTTTACTTATATTTGCTTCTTACCTTAGGAGGACATGTTAAGAATGGTTTGACTTTTTCTGTATTATGTAAAACACCAGAAATATGCCTAAAGGGCATTGTTCATTTTACCTGACACACAGTGATTTCAGCTTCTTCTTGGGAGTCACCCTCCTTCACTCAGTCATGATCTTTATGTCCCAAAACAAGCATATTGAAATGTCTTAAAAGTCCTTCCTTATAGCACCCAGGAGAATACTGTCCAGTTAAGTTCTAAAGAGCTTCATCTTCAAAAGCTTATTCTAGGGACATGGTGAGCAAGGTGTTTATTATTCACATAATCTTTAGATCTTAGGGTGTTTGACAAAGTGAAAAGTGTTATGAGATAAACCATTTCTCAGATAAATCCGCTAGCAAATCTCAAATATCAGTTCCTGTTAAGTCAACCTTGTAATTCTATCCTGCAGTTCTTTCTAATAAGAAATTGTATACATCATGGAAATGTAAATTAATTTTCAAAAATCTGGGATTCTTTGAGAGCGGTATATACATGTATTTGTGGAAATGAACTCTGTGTATTATCCTGTATTCACTTTTGTAAATTCTGTCTTATACTAGCATCCTCAGAGACAAAGGAGGCTTCAACACTTGGACAATACTTGGGAGACTTAAGCAAGTAGAAGATGGTATATTCTAGAATTCAAGACACAAAAGCCCTTTTATTTTGTTCCCAAGAGGAGCTGATAAGCCTAACTTTCCTTATGACTAAATTTAGCATGGTATTCCCTCCTCAGACAATTCGAGCCTAAGGTCATTAGACGGAAGTGAGCAAGGTTAAGTGTCCAAGAGGGGTTCAGGGGACGGGAGGTACAAGGGTGACCAGAGACCAGATATCAGAGATAAGGTGGGGTCTTCATGAGCAAGTCTGGGATGGGCTGGAGGAGGAAGCCTGGCCTAGTGTGTCGGAGTCCTAGCAGGGTAGGGAGGGCTACCTAGTGTGGGGAGTTACAGCCCAGGAGGGGTTCAGAGGGCATCCAGAAGATGGTCTATCACAGGGGTGTCTGAACCCGAGCAGACTGAAGTTGTCATCCACATGGGAAAGCGGCTTGGTTGGGCCTATTCTGGGTGATGAAGGCATCTGCGCAGGGGGCGAATGCAGTGAGGTAGTGTTTGGGGACACAGTGCTCAATACAAGGCACAGGGACGTGGACAGGGAAAGGAGAGGTGGTGGGGTTTTAGCAGGTGATGGTGGCAATTCTACCTCAGTTACACACACAGAGTGAGCAAATACGTAAATACTTCAAAGGCCATGAAAGCGGGGTTCTCATTGTCAGAGAATGCAGAAACCAAAATGCCACAGACACTAAGCAGGTACCACTGAATCCCTTTTATGAGAGGGTCATGAAGAAGCACTTGAAAAGCTCTAGTATCTGATTCCTTGAGTCAGTGAAACTATACCGCTAGCTGACAGGTGAGTCTCAGATGAGTCCTCAGATTTTCCTGAGACCTAGTGAGTAATTATGTAACAGAGACCCAAAGGCATGGATTGAAGGCCCAATTCACCCACCTGGAAACTGAGGAGCCTTAAACCTGATAAAGGTGGGGACAGGCGATCTTCTCCTCTGTAGGGTACAGGAGAGCAAGTTACTCTGTCTCATGGGAGTGGCCCAGGAAAAGGAGGAACAGATAATACAGCTAACAAGAACCAACGAATTAATATGCTGAACTGTGATACACTGTCTACACGTTTTGTCTCAATTCTCACGGCAACTCATTATGGGTATTGGGAATATGGATACTGTAAGGCTATTTTGCAAATGAACAGCGTAAAGGTTCAAATTTAAATACACTGCTAGTTGGGACCTTGAGCAAACGTAGTACACGGTAAAAGATCTTAGTCTGATTTTGAGCCCGTGTTTTTGGCCTTTTTACTTCTTCCCTAAAAAGAAAGAAAAGTAGTCTCCCAGGTATGGTAGCCTCTCTGATGTGGCACCATTCCCAACCTTCCATAAGTATGTTACAATAAATACTACCTTATCAGTATACAGTAGCATTGCATATTCTAAGGAAAAAATAGTGAAGAAATGTTTATGGCTATAAGATAATCAAGTGTTTTCTAAGGTAATGAGTTATGACTTTTATCCCAAGATGAAAACTGACACACTTTATAAGAAAGGTGAGTTTAATTGTTGTTTCTCTTACTTCTACCGGCTTTCACTTATGGTGCCTTATTTCCTTATGTGTTTATCGATTTTTAACTGCTTTCTGCTCATTTTGTTTGTAACATTACATACGAAACTTCTTTGAGCCATGAGACGCAGGTGGGTACCTCCTGGGAGGATTTTGTCATCTGGTCCTGCCACAGGTCTTAAATGTACTCCTACATGAGAAACACGTATCTAAATTTCTGGCTTGAAGTGTTTTGGGACTGACCACATAGTATGAATTTATGTCACAGACTTGTTCAAATATCAGCTTCTGGTTATAGGCAATCTCCCTATTTTCATGTGAATTCACAGTTCTTTCTAATTCACCTTTAGATGGAGAGTATAGCACTTTTGAGTTCCAGCTATAAGAAAAGAGGATCCCTGCTTTGGTTTTCTCATTTCGGCTCAGGCTTAGGAATTTTTTTTTTTTTTTCTTCCATAGTAGCACCTTCCCCAGTCCTGTGAAATACCAAGAAATGGTACTCGGTAAAACTGAGATTCCCACGTGCCCTCAAGGTGAAAGCGGGCTGCAGTGTTCCAATTATTCTCAGGCTCTTGCCTTCATTTAGCTATTGCTCTAAATTCTTTACTTTCTTTGTTTTTTTTGCGGTACGTGGGGCTCTCACTGTTGTGGCCTCTCCCGTTGCGGAGCACAGGCTCCGGACGTGCAGGCTCAGCGGCCATGGCTCACGGGCCCAGCCGCTCCGCGGCATGTGGGATCTTCCCGGACCGGGGCACGAACCCATGTGCCCTGCATCGGCAGGCGGACTCTCAACCACTGTGCCACCAGGGAAGCCCGAATTTCTTTACTTTCTTGTTAGACTACATATGCATCTCTTTTCTTTTCCATTTTGTTTACTGTTTTCAGAGGAAAGATTGGTGCTAGATCCTTATCTGCTAATACATTACTAGAAATGGAACCATAGGGTAAGTTTTTCATTATCCATTCAGTTATTTAAACTTTAGAGTTCAATGATATGCCTTGCTAAAATTCATCTGGGGAAAAACTATTATAGATGACATGGATTATCTCATAACTAAATTTAAAGAAGAAATTTAACATATCTTAATCTTCCCCTTGTTAATGGATCTTCTTTTTATTGAAGCTCAATAATTTTCTTTCTATATTTTAAGCGATAATGATTTATTGACAGGCTCACACGGAGACTTGCATTCTATGCTAGTTTCTATACTAAAAAACTGTATCACTTGGTAAGTGACAATCTCTCTGGACTACAGTTGCAAGAAGTTAGTAACCTCAAAAGGAAAGTTTTGTATTTCCTATAGTACTTAATCATGGATAAGAATAATACGTGTACGTAAAGATTAAGTCACAAAGAGGCTGTTCTGGGACTAAAATCTCATTTGTAACCATAAGATCCTTGAGTGTGTTGATTTTAAATCAATGCATAATTTCACAGCAGACAACTCTCTACTTATAATTCTGGTGTCACCTGCTCTCACAAGACCTGATCTAAAGTTGGTAATGCTTATTACATTAAAACTTACCAATGCCACTTGGAAAAATTAAACTATGTTAATTAAAATATGCAATATTTAATACGGTGTTTCAAATTATTACAGATACTTGACAGACATACAAGGGGTTCAACGACTTGTCTTTTGGAATTCAGTGAATGAAGCTGCTTCTTTTCGTCTTATGTATAATCTTGCACTCCACAAAGGAAACACACTGGAATGCAACAAAAGTAACCCCACAGTTTATTTTTATTTCTACTTATTTTGTATGAAATATAGGTTTCTAACAATTACATAGCCAAATCCTCTTGTTTCAGTCCTGATAAACATAAGAAGCAAATTTCCTCTTGTTTAGTTAAGTCCTGATAGAAACTAGAAGGGGTGATGCTTAGTAAATGCACAAATGTTTGCTTGTAAACTTTATATAAAATTTGGCTCAGGGACTTCCCTGGTGGCGCAGTGGTTAAGAATCCACCTGCCAACGCAGGGGACAAAGGTTCGAGCCCTGGTCCGGGAAGATCCCACATGCCACAGAGCAACTAAGCCCGTGAGCCACAGCTACTGAGCCTGCGCTCTAGAGCCCGCGAGCCACAACTACTGAAGCCCGCATGCCTAGAGCCTGTGCTCCACAACAAGAGAAGCCACCGCAATGAGAAGCCCACACACCGCAAGGAACAGTAGTAGCCCCTGCTCGCCACAACTAGAGAAAGCCTGAGTACAGCAACAAAGACCAAACGCAGCCAAAAAAAAAAAAAGTTGGTTCAGTCACGATGCTCCATTGATTACTTAACATACAGGTTATGTAATAAAACCAATCATATAAAAAAAATGTTTTGAGAATAATAGTGTTGCCTGGCACAGTGTCTGGCACCTAAGAGCATTAGTATTTAGTAAAACATGTGTGGAGTAAATCAATCACTGAATGAATAAAACGTATAATAGATTTATATATTTAAAATAGTTCTATAAATATCTAATAGCACATTATCCTTAATCCTATTAACTTATCTAATAGCTGGTCTAGGTTAATAGCTTTTAGCTCTGTGGATGGACTAGAGATGGTCCTTGTGCTTTTGGAAATTATGTATAAAATTATGATTTAAAGGCCTAAATGGATTGTTCCCTCCTGGGGAAAGGACCACTGCTCTCAAAAGATCCTTAAAGTGTCTGAGATGAATAAAGGTGAAATATCAATATCTTAAACAAAGGTGGATCCATTATTTGGGATCAAGGTATTTCTCTAATCAACACAATGCTCTTTTACTAGAACACCAAGAAAAAAATACTCTGATGTAGCCAAGTCTCGGGATTTTAAAAGAACAAAAGCAGTATTAGGCTTAATCATTGTACTTCCTGTCATAAAATCTCGCAAGAGTGTAAACTCCACAAGGGCAGGAATTTTTTTTTTTTTTTTTTGCTTTGTTCACTGGATGTGTTTCCCAGCACCTAGAGTGGCACCTAGCTTACAAAAGGCGGTCAAATTCTGTTGAGCAAATGAGTTAAAATTCAAATAAACGTTGCTTTCTTTTTTTAAAAAAAGAGATAGACACTAGTTATATTTCAACAATTAAGTGATCTATGATTGTAAATATTAATAAACTCAAAGTACAGGATGTATCCTCAAAAACACCAAGTTATATACATTTTAAATATTATATAAGATTTATTTTATGTGCTCAGATTTTGGAAAGCCCTTAGTTATTAACTTCAGAAACACCTGAAGCTACTGTTTAAATGACCTACCATAATTTCTGACAACCTTCCTAGTGTATGGTAAAAATAAAAAAGGAAGAATTTGGCCAAGTGAATCCCTATTTGTAATATGTGTGATGTTATCTTCAGGTTTGAAATCAAAACTTAACCTTCTGGTTTGCGTAGCTTCCAAAAGAAACAGGCTTAATTTTATTTAGATCAGGAATCAGCAATCTTTTTTTTCTGTAAAGGGCCAGATGATATTTTCAACTTTGAGGGCCACGTGGTCTTTGCTGTAACTTCTCGACTCTGCCATTGTAGTATGAAAGCCTCCAAAGGCAATAAGTAAACGCACAGGAATGGATGTGTTCCAGTAAAACTTTATTTACAAAAACAAGCTGTGGGCCAGATTTCACCTAATGGTCCTGTTCGCTGAGGCTTCTTTTAGATCACTTTTTAGGATCCAACGCTACTTCCTAGTCCCCTAAGCCAGACAGCATTTACGTGAATTCTATAACCTCGTGCAAACTCATACAAATTGGAGATCTCACACAGACTTTTAATTTTTAAAGGCACACAACTGTCAAATGATGAGTTAAACACTGTCCTAGGTCAAAGGAAAGGCATCTTGAATACAACTGGTCCCCATGGATAGAATCCCATCAGAGAGACTGTTATTTTATAAAGAGAAAATGGCACATTAAGTTACTCTTCATTAAATGAAAAAACAAAAGCTACTCAGGAACTATTAAAAGCATGTGGAGATTGAGTGAAAAGAGAAATAATGAGGTATGGCAGCAAAAAGAACATGTCAGTGCATTTTATTGATCATTAACCCTTACGATATAGGAGGCATTTGAAAACAACAGAGAAGCGTGCTATTGGTTTGGCATGAAACCTCTAATGATGCATGAGAATATATGCTCAAAAATGTCAGAGGTCACCAGAATCACATATTGGCAGATAAAATGTTTTTGATATTGTGTTATACAGAAGTAAAAGGGCAACAAGCTGACTTCTATTGTAATGCTGGCTGGGGAAATTTTGCGGTATTCAGTAAAGTTAAAACTGAATGTAGTACAATATAATCTTGGCCTCCTTTCTATACACCATCAGATAAAACTGTTGCTAAAATATCAATGTTATGGATATATTTCTTATCAAGTACGCATTAAAGATGTCAAGGATTGACCAAATTTTTTATATTAATGGTGGTTCAACAATTTGCCAGTGTAGACTTTTTGCTAAAAATTGGAGAACCAACTCCCCTATAGACAGAGACAGTCTTAGGCATATAAAGCTCTTCCTCCCATTTTACTCATTCTGTGATTTCAAATGTCTAAAATATTTCTGTGAGTGGTATCTTAGCTATTGAAATATTAGGATAAAGTTGATCGAACCTATTGTTTTCTAGAAAAAAAGGGTCTAAAAAAAACTTAGCAGGGATCTGAAAAATCTTTAAAGTTTGTACTACTGCATATTTTTTATACATCTCCAAATAAACATTAGTATGCTAAAAAAAAAATCCTACCATACTCAGAGCACTGTGCATACAGGACCACATCTGAATTTTTTTAAGCTGCTTTGTTTGGAAAATAATTCAACACTACCTTTCAAAATAAACTCGATTTACAAAGTTAAGCTTTGCAGGTGTGTTAATTTGATAAAAATAAACTTCAGACCAAAAGTATGAACTTGGCATAAGGGTAGGACGGATTTCTTGATTTTTGTTGACAATGATCTACAATCTACCTAAAGAGAAAACAACATTTATAACATGTGGTATAAATGTGAGGACCTAGTACACATTAAAGGAAAAGTATCCTCATGTATTCTCCTGCAGAGACTTTTTTAAAGATCTAAAATGAGACGGCCTATGAGTTTTACTTCGGGTGATCAAGCAAAAGCAAAACAAAAACAAAGTAAGAAGTCATCCTTTATTTCTAGTTTCCCATATCCTCCCCTATTGAATCCACTACTACTAATACTGATCTTGCCCCCAGAATCTCACAAGTGTTCCCATTCTTCTCAATCACCGTTCCTTTTGCTACTCCAGCCCACGCACCAGACGTTCTCATTGTCACAATCACACTAACCTCCAAACTGGCCTCCCCACTGTAATCCATTTAATGCACAGTGGCCAGTTTGATTTTTTTCAAAAACTATTTAGATCATGCCACTCTTCTGCTTAAACATTAAATTGCTTCCCATTGTACTGCCTATGAAATCCAACTTTCTTATCATGACCTAGAAGTCAACAAGATGTTTTCCACTTCATCTGATACCATTTTCTCTTCTCCAGACTCTCTTCTTGCCTCAAAGCCTTTGACTTAATGATTTCTGTTTGGAAAGATAATATTTGTGAAACCAAGTCCCCCTAAAACCAAGTGCCTCTGCCCAGTTTATGATAAACCTGTCTGTCCAAAACATTATTCCCTTTCTTGTCTAACACCTTTTCCCCTCCAGATTGAGAGGTATAAAAGAAAATGGGGGATTGAAACCAAGCAGGGTACTGCGGGGTCCTCCTGGGTACAAAAGCCTCTCCATGTCCCTGTTTATCTGTAGGAAAAAGACTTCAGCCTCCTAAACCACCCGAGTGCCAAAGGGCAGATTCAGACACAAATTTGGGAAAGGAGGGAATACAGAAGCAAAGGAGAAGCAGTCAAGAAATAATAATGCAGTGATAAAGCAGGGTCCTCATTCCTCCTCAAGGGATACACATAATCTGGTACAGATCTATGAGCTCTTCTATAGGAATTAGGGCCCCCGCCCCACCCAGGTGGAGGTTGGTAACTTCAGGCTGAGCAAAATCACTGGACCCTAGACTGCGTGGAACCAGAAGGCTGATGACTAGATTCCTGGAACACCACCCTGTTACCTCCTCACCAACGAGTCAGGAAGGTCACACGCCCTGCAGTCCTCCCCCTAAATTTTGCCTATAAAAACTTTTCCCCCAAAACCATAGGGAAGTTTGGCCTTTTTGAGCATGAGCTGCCCTTTCTTCTTGCTTGGCCTTTGCAATAAACCGTTTCCCTTCAAACTCTGACATTTTGCTTTCTTTGGCCGCACTGTAATCGGGCACATAAACTCGGATTCGACAACAGTCTGAACTCCTTTTACGGAGAGAAAACTCTCATCCTTTAGCTCTTGGCTGAAATCTCCTCCTTCCCCTAACTTCTCATTCTGTAAGGCCCCCTTTCCTACCAGTGCCATTATTAGTTCTCTCACTTTATTTTCTTCTCAGTCTGTAGCGATTCAGTTCATTTTTTGATCACTTGTCTAATGCCTATTACTGCTTACAAAATGGAGGCTCCATGAGAACACAGGTATTGCTTTTCTTGCTAACTGCTATATCCCAGTGCCTAGGATGAAGGCCCACTCAGAATAGTGTGAAATAAAATTTCTATTTTATGGCAAGACAAGAAAAATTTAAACATAAATTCTTCTCTGCCCTTTGGCCTCCTCTCTCCCCCTTACTGTGCACTGTGTATCTGCATTATGCACCAACCAAACCTCCCCCATCAGCAGGAATACCTTGTCACCCATAAAGAGCAATGTTCTTCCAGCATCAAGACAACTCCTTAAAGAGATAACGTTCCTTCTTGATCTTGTAAGGGGTCATGTGACCCACCAGGTTGACACTTAGATCTGGATTATGTAAACTGTCAATAATGCATCATTTGACGTACAGCCCTCTACCTCAAAAAATCTTACATAACTGTGCCTTGATTTCTAACTGGTGGAACAGTTCTCAGAGCTTTCTGAGATGCTCTTCTGGGGTTATAATCTTCAAATTTTGCTCAAATAAAATTTTCCATTTCTTAGACTGATTGATTTTTTGTTTACAATAGATAATCAGACATTAATTACTGAATGAGACCCATGTTACAGATGAAAGTTCTGCAGATCCAAGGATAAAATAATGACAATATATGTAAAGCACATGCACACAACACTAGATGCTTTATAATTAAAGCCTCAAGTCCTTATTAGGGATTTCTTGAAAATGTCGTAATTATAAATGGAGATTAAACGTAGAGACAAGGGAGGGAAAATATTATAGTAATAAAATTTCGAAATCCCTTTCTTTGTTTATGCTGAAAAAGCACAACACAGCTTAAGAACAGAATGATTTTGTTTACGTTACTGACTTTCTGTCCCCAAATTCAATAGGAGCCTGATCTGAAGCACTCCTCTATCAAAATGTCAGGTCTCAGTAAATGACAACTATCGATATTTAGTGCACTCCTAACAATACCAGACTATGCACCCTGTTTTATGTGTATTCTATGTTAATCACTTCAACAACTTTATGGAGACGCTAAGACCATTACTCTCATCTTGCAGATTAGGGAATCTTGAATCTCTTATCTCAACAGGCCATAGAAATAAGAATATTTCAGCAAGTCGTCTGCTAGGCTTACAGAAAAAAAAAAAAAACACTGCAGATTTTACTGCTGTGCTTAATCATTTATGAATCTTGGTTTAACTTCTGTCTCTTGCTGGAGAATGGAGAGACTGTGGAATGTTCACTTAATTAAGAGAAAAGACATTTCGTGTCTCTTCCCATGATTCATGCAGAAGTGTCAGTTATTAGAGACTGGCATAGGAAGCAACAGGAATGAGAGGATTACATCTGACTGCAAGATGGGAGAGAAGGCTCCAGAACTCTCATTTATTAATTTATTTCATTAATTATTTGATTTACTGATTGTCTACCAATTACCAAGCAGAATGCCTCTATGCCAGAGATACAAAGACAGATAAAATACATTCCCTGCCCTAGACTCAGTTACTGTCTTTTGAGTGGAGAGACCAGCAAACCAATGATAAAAATATGCTGTGATAACTTCTTTAATAGATGGTATTTATAGAACACTTTTCAAGAGTTAACTATATACCTAACTTCTGAGTAAATGAAACAGTGCAAAACCAATCAGTGTCAGATGCTTTTATGAGACAGTAGGGAAACACTGAAAGCACAATTCATCAAATAAATAATTAATTATACACATCTTAGTATATAGATGCATAACTGAAAAAAAGTTTTCAGAAGGAAACAGAAAAACCCATATGACCGTAAAACAAGAAAATTTAGTTTCTTAATGTTTGACTATTTACAAACCTATCCCACTCCACCAAATCATATCATATTGTTATTTATTTTAGACATAAAGCTGTCAGATTAATGCATGCTCTCATGCAAAACTTCATCTTTGATTGTCTGAAGTTAATTCCTAAGTGCCACTGCCTGACAGATGGTTTCAACTTTTCTATTCTCACAATAAATAGACAAGTTTACCCTTTTCAGGTAAACTATCTACATGTGATTTCCAATAATTCTTAAGGATAAAATTAGTGTCTAGACGACAAAGCTATAAAACATCCAGCATATCTATGCAATGTATTTGACAGTCGATTGTCTCGTAAACCAAGTGATATTTTTACACTGACAACTCAAATTTAAAGCATCTTTTCAAATTAACATTGCTAGGAGTATAAACACATTATTGTAAACACAGATACCTGACAAAAGCATTTCCATTCCTGGAATATTTATTTTTATTTAAGACTTTTACAGTTTATTTCCTTTCTTACCCTATAGTCAAATACATTTCTCTGCTTTGACATTCATATAACACTAATTATTATACACTCCCATAGTTAAAAACTTTGTTTAAATTTCATTATAATTTCTATGTTCAGTTTTCAATATTCTCTTTTCTTTTTCAAGTATGCTTGTTTTACATTATTCCACATTTTTAGAGATTAAAGTTTAAAAAGTTAAGGAATATAGGGGCTTCCCCAGTGGCTCAGTGGATGGGACATTGAGCTCCCAATGCAGGGGGCCCAGGTTTGATCCCTGGTCAGTGAACTAGATCTCACATGCATGCCACAACTAAGGAGCCCACCTGCCGCAACTAAGGAGCCCATGTGCTGCAACTAAGGAGGTGGCAAGCTGAAACTAAGGAACCCTGGAGCCACAACTAAGGAGCCTGCCTGTCACAACTAAAACCCAGAACAAGCAAATAAATAAATATTTTTTAAAAAGTTAAGGAATATAAAGAATATGCCTATTTTATAATGTATACATGATCTATATACACCATACATATTACACAATTATATTTTATATATATTCTTTAGAAAAAAGAAAAATGAAACAGAAAGATATATATACAACAACAAGATTTTACGAAATACAGCTTTCCCTCAGGCTCTAGCTAGTAACCTTAATTTGATTTCAGGGCCTCCTCCCAAGCAAGCATTTCAGAAACTCCTCTGACCACTTCTGATTAATCACCCAATCTCTCCCTAAGTAACTCCTCCATTTGTAGCCCCCGTCCTTCACCTACGTATGCAAATCAGTCCTGTGCTTTATTGTATTATTCAAATTCTGAGCCCATCCTTGTCCTGTTTTATTTGGCTCCAAGAATGATTTAAGATTAGAAAAGGTAAACTTTCCACTTATATCCTCAAGCATTTGTCTATGTGAATCAAAGGAGAAAACCTACATTTGAAGTCCAACTTGCTGGCTCTAAGGACTGGGGAGAACGAAGTACTGATATTTTGTCCCTTAAGACTCTTGCATGGATTAGCGTTATTTCACCCACTGCCATGCCTATGGGCCCATAAAAGAAAACACGCTCAGGCCACCCCTGAGAAGACAACGCTATGGTAACTGAATCTGAAACAGAAATCTGAGATGAGGCCTGAGGACACCAGAGTCCACATTTTTGAGTGTGGAGCTCAACCCCCAAGTGAGACTTGCAAACTGTACTTCAAAAAAAAAAAAAATTAGGGGCCTTCCCTGGTGGCACAGTGGTTGAGAGTCCACCTGCTGATGCAGGGGACACAGGATTGTGCCCCGGTCCGGGAAGATCCCACATGCCGCGGAGCGGCTGGGCCCGTGAGCCATGGCCACTGAGCCTGTGTGTCCGGAGCCTGTGCTCCGCAACAGGAGAGGCCACAACAGTGAGAGGCCCGTGTACCGCAAAAAAAAAAAAAAAGAATAAAAGAAAAAAGAAAATTAATAATTTAAAAAGCCCAGCATGGGGCAAAACAGGTTTTATGAGTCAAACCCCTGACTCATGCTAAAAAAGCATAAGAAATTTATGGGTGAGGAAATAGAGAAAGATTTTTTAAAATTAATTACTTAATTTTACTGAAGTATAGAAGACTTACAAGTTTCAGGTATACATAATAATGTAATATTTATATAGAATACACTCCATACAAAGTTATTAAAAGATTTTTGATGAGGCTTTTGGGTCTTATTATCACAAACACTCATTTCCCTGAATTGGGAAGAGAATGATTTCTTCCTCTTTATTTCAGTTTGAGAGGCTTCAAGGAGATCACTTTGTGTGTCATCTGTATTTTGAGGACACACTGGATTGATATGTGTGTGACTGAGTAGGACCCTATGGTGCCTTCCCAGGACAGAGCCCTCCCACTGTGTCCTCTGCTTGCCTCTTATTTGTAGAAAAGCTGTAGTCTCCCAGGCCCCCTGACTCACAAAAGCATGGCTGAAGAATTAATGACTGAAAAGCAATCTTGAGAAAGAAAAATGGAGCTAGAGGAATCAGGCTCCCAGACTTCAGACTATACTACAAATCTACAGTAATCAAGACAGTATGGTACTGGCACAAAAACAGAAATATAGATCAATGGAACAGGATAGAAAGCCCAGAGATAAACCCACGCACATATGGACACCTTATTTTTGATAAAGGAGGCAAAAATATACAGTGGAGAAAAGACAGCCTCTTCAATAAGTGGTGCTGGGAAAACTGGACAACTACATGTAAAAGAATGAAATTAGAACACTCCCTAACACCATACACAAAGATAAACGCAAAATGGATTAAAGACCTAAATGTAAGGCCAGACACTATAAAACTCTTAGAGGAAAACATAGGCAGAACACTCTATGACGTAAATCACAGCAAGATCCTTTTTGACTCACCTCCTAGAGAAATGGAAATAAAAACAAAAATAAACAAATGGGACTTAATGAAACTTAAAAGCTTTTACACAGCAAAGGAAACCATAAACAAGACCAAAAGACAACCCTCAGAATGGGAGAAAATATTTGCAAATGAAGCAACTGACAAAGGATTAATCTCCAAAATTTACAAGCAGCTCATGCAGCTCAATATCAAAAAAACAAAAAACCCAGTCCAAAAATGGGCAAAAGGCCTAAACAGACATTTCTCCAAAGAAGATATACAGATTGCCAACAAACACATGAAAGGATGGTCAACATCACTAATCATTAGAGAAGTGCAAATCAAAACTACAATGAGACAGCACCTCACACCAGTCAGAATGGCCATCATCAAACAATCTACAAACAATAAATGCTGGAGAGTGTGGAGAAAAGGGAACGCTCTTGCACTGTTGGTGGGAATGTAAATTGATACAGCCACTATGGAGAACAGTATGGAGGTTCCTTAAAAAACTAAAAATAGAACTACCATACGACCCAGCAATCCCACTACTGGGCATATACCCTGAGAAAACCAGAATTCAAAAAGAAGCATGTACCACAATGTTCATTGCAGCTCTATTTACAATAGCCCGGAGATGGAAACAACCTAAGTGCCCATCGACAGATGAATGGATAAAGAAGATGTGACACATATATACAATGGAATAATACTCAGCCATAAAAAGAAATGAGATTGAGTTACTTGTAGTGAGGTGGATGGACCTAGAGTCTGTCATACAGAGTGAAGTAAGTCAGAAAGAGAAAAACAAATACCGTATGCTAACACATATATATGGAATCTAAAAAAAAAAAAAAAAAGGTTCTGAAGAACCTAGGGTCAGGACAGGAATAAAGACGCAGAGGTAGAGAATGGACTTGAGAACACAGGGAGTAGGAAGGGTAAGCTGGGATGAAGAGAGTGGCGTGGACATATATACACTACCAAATGTAAAATAGATAGCTAGTGGGAAGCAGCCGCATAGCACAGGGAGATCAGCTCGGTGATTTGTGACCACCTAGAGGGGTGGGATAGGGAGTGTGGGAGGGAGATGCAAGAGGGAGGAGATATGGGGATATATGTATATGTATAGCTGATTCACTTTTTATAAAGCAGAAACTAACACATCATTGTAAAGCAATTATACTCCAATAAAGATGTTAAAATTATAAAAAAAAAAAAAGAATTAATGATTGAAAGGGTGTGAACATGTAGTGACAAAAACAGCAGTTGGGCCAGGAGAACTGGTAAGAATTTAAATAGTAAATCAGCCATATGTCAACCACAGAATCTTTAGCTCCTCCCTGAAGTACACAGATAACTGTATCTGATGAGTTGTTTTTCAGATGCCAATGCCCCCACCAAATGGAAGAAGTTAACTGCTTGATGACCATGAGCACATAGCCCCCAGAGTGGAGCCTGAGGATTGATAATGTTAACCTCTGTGACACCACCCTTGTTACCTCACCATCAACCAATCAGAGAGTTGTGCAGAGCTGACCACATACCCTGGGACTTCCCTCCCTCATTTTGCCTTTAAAAATGCTTCCCTGAAATCTGCTGCGGCTTTTGGGTTTTTAGAGCATGAGCTTCCTGGACTCCTTGTATGGCGCCTGTAATAAACGCTGCACTTTCCTCCACCACAACCCTGTGTTAGTAGTTTAGCTTTACCACATGAGGGCAGATGGACCCAAGTTTAGTTCGGTAACATGTTTCCCATACAGAACTATATGAAGGGCAAGCTGTCCAGCCTGCCTTCCTGAGTTGGAATATACAACATGATGGCAACAGATAACAACGCCATTTGATGTATATGAATGTTGTTAAGAGAGAAAATCCTGAGTTCTCACTGTAAGAAGAAAATATTTTTTATTTGTTTTTTATCTATATGAGATCATGAATGTTAACAAAACGTGCAGGCATCATTTCATGACATATGTAAGTCAAACCGTTATGCTGTACACCTTTAACTTACACAGTACTATACATCAATTATATCTCAATAAAAGTGGAAAAAAACATAAAACAAGGTGATAAGACAAAAATAAGATGCTTTATAGTTATATCCCATGAGGATTGCTTGTTTGCCGTAACTTTACAACAGAGTTACGCCACTTTGTTTTTTATATACACCTAAGCAAATTATAAAGTATGCAATACATTATTTTAATTAAGGTGAATATTTTAACAGAAATAGCATGGATAAGGCTAAATAAATCTTTGACCACAACTCCTAATCTCAATACTGCCACTTCATTCCCTAAGTAACCACTATTACTGATTTAGTGCCTTCTCTTCCAGACCTATGGTTTTATACATGAATGTATAACAGTGAAAAATATCATTTAAATTTTCACACAATTAGAACCATTCATTTTTTCATCTTATATTTGCCTGTAACACCCAAAAACCTGTGTGGGAGGAGGTCATCAAGAAGACTCGACCGCCAGTTGAACTACAGGCTGGACCCAGGCCATTGGAGGCTTCCCATCCCACCTCCACTGTCTTGGGATGTGTGTTCAGCTTGCGTTCCTTGCTCCTAGAAACTGCACCAAGGAAACAGCCTTGAAATAGGACTGGGTATGTTACTAAACCCAGTTAGGGGCTCTATATAAACATTTCACCTTTGGCTGGTGAGTATGGAGATCTACTCGTCTTGCAGCCACACAAGACAAGCGTTCTTCTAAGTGAGCTCTCTTGCTTATTAAACCTGCCACCTAGCAATCTGGAAGGGTATGCCTTTTTCTTTGGTCTCTCTTGCCCTCTGCTTACCGGGGGTCCTTTTACACCCAGGAAGCTCCTGAGGAGGTTATGAAGCAACAACCTGTCTTGCATATTTTTTACTTGCAGATTTCTTTTTAAGTACTGCATGCTAACCCACAGCATCCATTTATCATATCGTATTTAATTTGTCTCCTTCTGTGGACATTTAAATTGTTGTTAACATTTGTTTTTCTTTCACAGACAACAGTGAATATCCTTCTTATACTACTAAGAAAGCATTTTGATGTAAATCTCACAGTTTATAAATTCTTAAGGCCAAAAGGCTGTGCTTTAATCAGATTCATTGTTTCATAGATCTTAATCATGATGTCTGATTTTACTTTACACATCGTCTTATTAAGAAATGTTTTTGTCTTGCCTCAGATATTTTTTACTCATTTGTACTTTAGAACATTGGATACCAAATCTGATGGCTCATTTTAATCAGCTCATTAGACAAAAATCTGTGGATTCCTTGCCTTATCCTGAAAGACTCTGATTCAAGACAGCTGGGCAGGAACCCAATTCTGATACTTTGGTTTGAAAACCTCTAATACAGAAAGAAGACCTGAAAACAAACTCCTCCGCCTTCTATGAAGCTTTACTTAAAGATAATTCTCAGGATAAGTTATTTCCATGTATACTCCATGCTCTGCCATGGCAGCAGTATCTAGAGAGTAACCTCTGATGTCCTAATACAGAAAATTGTGGGACTTGCTGGTAGTTCTAAACACCAAGATCATCTATAAATCACAAACAGCTGTGTACAGGGTCTATTTCAGCCTAGGAAACACAGGATTTTCAAGGAAGAGCCAAGAAAAGAATCTGTAGTAGATGCTGATAGAAAGGCACTCAAAGGTTTTCTATCTCAAGTTTAGTGGCTGAAAAGCTTCCTGGGATTTTTCTGCTGTTGGAAAAGTGACTACTCTTTTATTAAGTGACAAGTGATCTTACATTTGTCCAAGAAAAAAAAATCCAGATCAATATGTTTAATTAAGGTACTTTTCGCCTTAAAAATCACAACGTCATGATTAAACTCTGTTTTCATGTTAGAGTCTTACTCAAATTCTCAAAAACATGTCATAAATAAGAATGAGTCTGAAGGTATTCCAGGATGTCATACACGTTTTACTCATAAAAATGTGAAGGTATCTAAGAGTCAAGTTTTTCCATTATCTGTATAGAAAGGCTTTAAAACAACTGAAACACTCAGATGGGAATATGCTATCTGAGAAGAGGGAGAAAATATTTTTGATGCCATTTTTTTCTCTTGGAAATACCATTTAGTTTTAAGCAAAATAATTGAAATCGAACACTTAAGGATGCAGAAACCTATAATTCTTTACATATGACCATTTTGGGAAATTTTTCTGAACGAGTAAAGGAAAGAAGGCTTTTTCTTTTTATTTATTTTTTGCGGTACGCGGGCCTCTCACTGTTGTGGCCTCTCCCGTTGCGCAGCACAGGCTCCGGACGCGCAGGCCCAGCGGCCATGGCTCACGGGTTCAGCCGCTCCGCGGCATGTGGGATTCTCCCAGACGGGGGGCACGAACCCGTGTCCCCTGCATCGGCAAGCGGGCTCTCAACCGCTGCGCCACCAGGGAAGCCCGACTTTTTCTTTTTGACCTCCCTTTTAAGCCCAAGAAAAAACCGTTCAATATGGCGTTTTCTGTGTCAGTTTTCACCTTGAGCAATAAGCAAGTCTACACATGCGGTCAATGAAAATGATAAACAGAATGAAATTTCAAGAATTAAGAAAAATTAGCGCTAGCCTTCTCATTCCTGCAATACTGGAGATGGGAGAAAAGTTGAAACTGAGTTCGGAGCCGTGAGGGCTTCCTTCCTCACGTAGAGCAATAACCCCATTCTGTGTATTATTTCATTTATTTATCACGCACTAGAGGCAGGCATATCCCACCTCCGTTATATGGGTGAGGAAAGGGATTTAGAGCGCTCAGGCACTTTGCTCAAAAGCCCCAAGCAAGTGAGAGGCAGATTCAGGCATTACAGGCTATCTGATTCCAAAGCACACCATCGTCATCTTTCCCCAAATCCTCCTCTACCATCCCTTCTAAAATACAATTTAAGTGTACTTACCAAGCCTGGATGCTTAGCTCACAGCTTGCATCATTTCCTTCCACCGGCGTGTTGCTTAGATCTGGAAGCTCTTCCCCGAGGCAAACCACCGTCTGCTGCAAGTCCCTTCCAGTTGCCTAGTTCCACGTCCCCACTTCTCTCCTGAGCAGCTGGGGCTCATCTACCTTCACAACACCTGTAGCCACTAGCTGCCTTTTCAACAACACAGGCTGTCAGCAGAAAGCTCTCCAAAGAACTTAAGTCTCTGGCTAGAAGTATGGGTACGTGCCGTTTTAAAGAAAACTCTCTTTGAAGGTATTCAACGACCTTTCAGTGAAAGGTGAATGTCCCTGAACACAAGTGAAATGTTTTCAGTTAGCATTACATTGGAAAATATACCTAGCGCTTACTCTACCCCTTGCCTTTTCTTTAAACTGAAATCTTGGCCTAGATTTATCGTTTTCTCTCTCTTTGAGATCATTTCATTACTGCATAATGAATCTCCCGAGCTATGGCAGGAGGCAACTAGAATTTTTTGCCCCCCATTCTGCATTCCTTAGCATCTCCTCTTATAGAAGCTGAAAAACCCAAGGAGAGAATGGCTTTCTCTCCTACAGAAAGGGCCTAGTCAGGTGTTGCAAATTTAGACAAACGTGCTTAATCTCACAAGTAAGAAAGGTTTTTTTTTTTCACATGGTAGCAGTAGCCAGAGAAATCTCCTTTGGCACTTCCAGGGCCAGCAGGACTTTGTCACTTATGGGCAGTGGTCCTGGCAGATGACGGTAACCCGCTCTAGGTAAGAACACTAAACTAAGTACCGTTCTCGAAATGCGGCTTCTGGACACTCTTCCCATGATTTCCTTTTTTCTTTTCTTCTTTATTGGAGTATAATTGCTTTACAGTGTTGTGTTAGTTTCTGCTTTATAACAAAGTGAATCAGCTATACATATACATATACCCCAATATCCCCTCCCTCTTGCATCTCCCTCCCACCCTCCCTATCACACCCCTCTAGGTGGTCACAAAGCACCGAGCTGATCTCCCTGTGCTATGCAGCTGCTTCCCACTAGCTATCTATTTTATATTTGGTAGTGTATATATGTCCATGCCACTCTCTCACTTCATTCCAGCTTACCCTTCCCCCTCCCCATGTCCTCAAGTCCATTCTCTACATCTGCGTCTTTATTCCTGCCCTGCCCCTAGGTTCTTCAGAACCTTTTTTTTTTTTTGATTCTATATATATGTGTTAGCATACGGTATTTGTTTTTCTCTTTCTGACTTACTTCACTCTGTATGACAGTCACATGATTTTCCTTTGCTCAACACATTCCCCTCCCCCAAGCCTCTCTAAAAACTCTCAGCCCCTCATGTTCTTCAGTCTAACATCTAGAACCTTCTCTGTAGCCAAACGAGCTCTACCAGGCCAGGGGACCCAGTTTTCAACTTAATTACCATAATTCGTGAGGAACAAGTATGAGGTCATGAATAGGCCTTATTGATTAAGGCAGAAGCAGTGAAGCTTTTAGTCTGAGATTTAACATCTTTCTGAATAACATTCTCTGAATAGTATTGCAGGCTTTGACTGTGGCAACATTTTGAGCTATCCGCCATTTGGATCTTGTTTTGAGAGAATAAGGATTGCAACCAGCAGAGGCTGAGTGCCTGACATGTGCCCAGTATTTTGCTAAAAGCTCTATAAACATTACCTTGGTTCTCACAACTACTTGAGCATATATTCTACAATATCGTTCTCATCCTCAAATTACTCTGTAGTCCTTTCCTTTGCTTTATAACTTGCATGTAACCTCCTGGAGACGAGACATCTTGTCCCAAGACCAGTATCTGAAACTCTGGAAGAATTAATGAACTACCCTTTGAGGTTTAATACTGTCATCCTGTGTATTTTACAAGTAACCCTTGAAGAATAATTGAGCATTTAAAACCCAATAATCAGGTCAGCGCCGGGTGCCGGCCATTCCCGGTGCTCTCCCCCGCGGTCGCGGCACAGGCCAAACAACCAAACAGAAAAGTTTAATAAACAGCAGGCGGAGGGGCTGGAGGCGGCGGCCGGGCCCAAGCGAGCAGGAGTTTGGTGGCCTCACCTGTCCTCATTCACCAGCGGCGACCGGCGGCAGCGGGCAGCACGTCAGGCGGAGAGAGCCGCCGCCAGCCCAAGCAACAGCAGGAAAGACAACCTGACATAGGGAAGTGGGGACTGCTATACAGAGAGAGAACTACAAAGCATCCTCAGTGCAGTAGGAACCCTAATCCAAAGTCCCTACACTTTCATCAGAGTGCGCAACAGAGGAACATAGCTCAAGAAACTAACGAGAGCCAAGTGCCTATACTTTGT
Organism: Monodon monoceros; assembly: GCF_005190385.1. NCBI lineage: Eukaryota > Metazoa > Chordata > Mammalia > Artiodactyla > Monodontidae > Monodon > Monodon monoceros. The sequence goes on from NW_021703780.1 coordinate 86,208,415, forward strand.
TCCACTGGCTGCGGATTTTATGGAAACCCTCGTACAAATGGCATGTGTTCAGTATGTTATAAAGAACATCTTCAGAGACAGAATAGTAGTAATGGTAGAATAAGCCCACCTGCACCTTCTGTCAGTAGTCTGAGTCTTTACCAGTTCAGGGCACAGATGGCAGTGTCCCAGAAGCTCAGTTGGCATTAGATTCTACATCTTCATCTATGCAGCCAAGCCCTGTACCAAATCAGTCACTCTTATCAGAATCTGTAGCATCTTCCCAAATGGACAGCACATCTGTGAACAAAGCAATACCTGCAAGAGAAGACCTGCAAGCTTCAGGATCAGAAACCGCACAGCAGTCATCTGAAGAGCAAAGTACGTCTCTTGAAAAACCAAAACAAAAAAAGAATCGCTGTTTCATGTGCAGGAAGAAAGTGGGACTTACTGGGTTTGAATGCCGGTGTGGAAATGTGTACTGTGGTGTACACCGTTACTCAGATGTACACAATTGCTCTTACAATTACAAAGCTGATGCTGCTGAGAAAATCAGAAAAGAAAATCCAGTAGTTGTTGGTGAAAAGATGCAGAAGATTTGAACTCCTGCTGGAATACAAAATCCTTTGACCATCTGCAAACCAAAACTTGACTTGAGGTTTTATTTCCTAGTCATTGGGAATGTAGAGCAATGTTTTTGCATAGACCTTTTAATCATGCGTGTCATCAGGAGAATAGATTTTTGTTTCTGTTTTGAAAATGACTCTGAACATTTATTTACATTGCAGTTTCTGTGGCTGAAAAGACTTAAGTAAACTTTACAAGTATTATCCTTTTAAGATCATTTTAATTTTAGTTGAGTGCAGAGGGCTTTTATAACAAACGTGGAGAAATTTTGGAGGGCTGTGATTTTTCCAGTATTAAACATGCATGCGTTAATCTTGCAGTTTATTTTCTCATTGTGTATGTATATATAGCTTTTCTCTGCAGCACTATTTCTCTTCTCATTGTATATGTATATATAGCTTTTCTCTGCAGCACGATTTCTCTTTTGATAGTGCCCTTTAGGGTACAACTAGTTATCAGTAACCGGATGTATCTTAATCATTATGGCCACTTCTGTTTTTCATTAACAAAGGTTATACATATGTTAGCATATAGTTTCTTTGCACCCACTATTGATGTCTGAATCATTTGTCACAGGAGAGTGTGTGCTGATGAGATTCTAAGTTTTTAAATTTTTAAGTATGTTTTTAAATTTTTTTGAGTGAGGGAAGGAAAAGCTGTATGCATTTCATTGCTGACTGCAGCTTTCTTTCAGATTACGTTCATTGGTCTGTTTGTATACAATATGAAGAATGATCTGGAGTAACTGTGCTGTATTTATTTATGTTTATTTATGTTTAAAAATATGTGTATTTATGTTTATTTAACATATTATATCATGTTCATTCTTTAATTAAATAAAAAGGAAAACCATAATGTTCCCTTGTAAAAACAAAACAAAAAAACCCCAATATTATTATTATTAACTTATTAGACTTTCTGATTGAGTACCTATTAGCCAAACCATGATAAAAAGCTTTCTATGGTTAGATCATGTCCTCTTACCATGACAGTCCTCCAAGGCGGGTCCTTCCTTCCATTGGTGTCTTTTTAGAGATAAGCATTGTGTCTTAGAAAGATTAACCTGCTTGTCCAAGATCACACAGTTATTTAGGGACATGGCTAGGATTCCAACCCAGATCTATGACTGGGAACAAATGCTCTTAACCACTATGCTATACTGTTTCATCCCAATTTGGTCAACTTTCCCAACATAGATGATCTACTGCTTATCATTATTTCAAACACATTTTAAAATACCTCTTCGTCTCCTAATCATCATATCTTAATAGCTTCACGGGTCGCACAGGAGGAAAAATTAAGCAAGCAAAATCGGTGAGGGTTAAGACAAAATGGTGATTAATCCCGATTTCACTCAACAGTTAGGTACTGAACAGATAAATATGAGCTACACACAATGCGTGTACTTACTGTGCCACAGTTTACGATCCCAATGAGCATTTCCATATGTGATCTTGAAATTTAGTCTTTCTAAAGGGCAGCCATTCTTGCCTGGATGCTTTGGAAAGGCCAATACGCCAATCACACTGGATGGACCCTTCACTTCCTCATTAGCCAGTCTCGATAGACATTTTACATTAGCATTGTCATTTATATTAGACTGTCCCATTTTACTGTCCGATGGTAAAATAATTCAATTTGCGGTTCTTATCATTTGTGTCTGTTTTTTTCTGAGTTTTCCGAGGTAACATCCAATTGCGCAGGATATAATTCTTTCTCTTCCCCACAGTATTAATGACCAAGGTAGAATCATCAGGCTATAAGATAATTTCAGCAGGCAGAATAAGAGTAAAGAATAAGAATGAATGCTGACAAATAACAGAAGCACCCTCGCTTACAACTTAAATTCTGTATCAGGGCATTTATTCCGCATGCAAGTTCAAGAGGTAACTATCACCTACATGTAAAGCAAGACATGTTAAATTAGGGCACAGGGTTCAAATAAAAATCACAGCAGAAACACCTAACCATTTCAATGAACCATAGTCCTCTCTGTTTACATATTTTCTTTCAAAAGAATGGTACAACTTACTAATTGCTAAATTTGTAATAGCCGCTGTGGTGATTTTACCTCCAATATTTACTGAAGTGATTCCAAATGATAATGAGTATCGGCACAATTTTCATTTTTAAAAAGGGTAAAATACTTCAGAAAAAAATGAACCCAATGAAGATTAATGTTAAATTTAAAAAAAGATGGAGCTACAAGAACATGAAATGACAGGGGTGATTTTAATTGAAAAATAAGAACTTGTAACATTCTAATCATTTTTCTTTATTTAATTGAATTATACTGTTAGGTTTTCATTGTAAATGGTAATATTAATGAAAATTTAAAAAAACAAAAAAAATTTAAAAACAAGAAAATCAACAAACCATCTTCAATTTTTAAAAAAAAATGTGTGGAGAAAATTAAACATAAAACCTAAAAATTATTTTTAAAAAACAGACAGATATTTTTATAATTTTTACTTAAAGAATACTTACGCTTGGTCAATTTTAGCTTGGATAGCCTTCCATGTAAGAATTAGAGAATATCAAAATTTATGATAGACAAAAGAAGTCTTTCCAGGTGTTCAGTTCTCCAGTTTGAATTATGATCAATAATAGAGGGCAGAACAAATTATACTACAAATTGACATTAGAGATGCTTATTCAGAATCTCTAAATCTAATGGATCTGATTTTGAAAGGGATTAAAAACCTCTTCATGCCTCAGACTCAGGGGTTACAGCCAGATTACCTGGGTTAGACTCCCGTTTTACTATGCCCTTGCTAGAATGACCTAGTACAATGTCCTTAATCTTCCTGACCCTTAGTTTCCTCATCTGTAGAATGGGTTTGATAATAGTACCTAACTAAGAAGACTGTTGTAAAGATGAATTTAGCAAAGGTACAGTGCTTAACTCAGAGCCTGGCACATGGAGGGTGAAGATATGTTGTTTAATAGGATCAGTATTACATTACTATGAAAAATTAATCTCATACTAGCATTACTTTACCCTCTCTTCTAGGAACTCCTGGAATCATATACCTTTCTTCTCAGTAGAATGAGATCAAAGGAGAGCTCTAAATGTATACAACAAAGCCACCTTCGAACGATGTCTTCTGTCTTCCAGTGTCATATAGTTACCTACTGATGGGAAGAAGAATGCTAAGAGCATGGTTCTAAGCACTCACACATCATCTTGTTTCCTAACTCCCAGCCCTCTAAATGGGTAGCACCAATAACCTCCATTTTCACAAAAGAGGAAATTTCAGTGCAGAGGAGTTTAGTAGTCACTGAAGATCTGACAACTCTATGAGGATAATACCACCATAGTCCTATTCTGCCGACAGGGAAATGGAGGCTTAGCGAAGTTATAGAACTAGTACAAGATCACAGGGCCACTAACTGGTGAGGATGCAATTCAGATCAAGGCAGTATGACTCACTGCTGACCTGATTGTGCCATATCAAACAGCCCTGGCTTCGGGGGAGAGGACATCAGGGCTGGTTCTGGTGTTATGATCTGTTTCTCCATATTCCCCAGCTCTTTGCCCTTTATTAGGGTACCCTAATGCACCTAGTACAACTAGACTTAAATTTACAGCCACCCCCCCACACATGAACACACACACACGAACAAACTCACACACGAACACACACATACACATGAACACACACACCTTCATACCGTGGTACCACCCCTACACATACTTTTCTCACTTAATTCTCCTACTTCTAAATATATCTTTGAATTTTCATTTAAGAAAATGATTATTATTTTAGCTCTAATTTTCCTTACATCAACAATAACTTTTAACACTCTTTACTAATTGAAAACTAATCTTTTTCTAGTATACATTTTCAAACATTTAGAATATATTATACCGCAAGGATTGTTTAGAAGCAAGTCTCTAACACTGATACCAAGGAGAAAGTCAATGAAAGAGCTGATAAGTTGATATTAATCTTAAGAGGATATTTGTCAGAAAAGTGGGAGTAGCCACATTAACTTCAGAAGAAGTCAGAAGAAACTAGATACCGTAATTCTATGAAGTGAATTTTCTGCTTCTCTCTCCTCTCGTCTCCCCAGAGCTGAAATCCCTTTAATAGAGAGGGTGTTGTCTCAAACTGCTGATTTTACTCAGTCATTAGGGTATAAAAAAAAAAAAAGATTAAAAGATGGAAAGACTAAAAGTAGGCTGAAGAATATAAGAAATGATAGCATCAGCATAACTATTATGGTGCCCACTTATTTCCCCCTTAAAATGTTCTTTTTGACCATACCACAATTCAACATGCATGGGAATTTGATTTTTATAAATTTTATTAGAATAATAAAAAATAATACATACAGATAACCATAGGATACACACACAGGAATTTAAAGGTAAATTTTATACTTTTCAATATGAAACAAAGTACATATCTCATGGAGATATATTTCTAGAAACACCATGAAACAATAGAGTAATTGCCTTGAAAATGAAAAGTATAGGAACATATTATAGGAATTACCAAATAATAAAAAGGTACAACTCCATTACATGTAGCATAAAATACAGGTATTGGAGAAAGTGTTTCTCCACTTTTTGACCTGAAATAACAATGGTCATATGAAATCTACTCGTCATTCAGAATTTTTCTAGATATATACAGTATATACAGACCTTGAAGAGAAAAGTTATAAATATTTTTCTTCTTTGTGTATAATGACTTTATCTTAAATGTGATCTCTAAATGTAAAGTAACACTCTATGGTAATATCAGAATTTTGCTAATATGTATTCTCTTGTGATATCTGTTGGTTTCAAATTCCGATATCTTTGCAAAGAACAAGTTCCTGTAAAATGTGAAATGGACAGGAAAGAGGTAAAAAATTGATTTTGCAATGTGTAACACTCAATCTGCTGATTTTCATATATTTTTTACATACTGCTATGAAGTCATGTCTTCGACAATCCTTTGAACACCATGTATTGAGAGACTGAGTCATACATATCTAAGTCAGCAGCATGGCCATGGTTCTATTACAAATTTAGCTCAGGAACTAAAAAGCCTGCCAGACTCACTCTCATAAACGGTTGGATTTCATTAAAAACCATCTCCACCATCCAAAAAAGAGAGGGTCCCTTGATGGAATCAGAGATTGGAAATGAAGGATCACGTACATTTTGTTTAATATCTGGATTAAGATTCAGGTTGTTCCTAATTTTCTCCAACATGTTTTAATAAAACCTGAAAGCTTTTTCTTAGGTGTGAAGGAAACAATCCCTTTTTACTTTATTTCACTTTTTAAACCTTTTGAGAGAGGATAAAATGTGATCATTTCAGTTTTATAATATCATGGAATGAAAAGGAAAGCATTACCTAGAATGGAGTGCAAACTTTAAAAATGTGGCTGGTCCTCAAGACTTCAATATGATTAAATAAATTCATACTAATATATTGCACAGGCCTAGTGCATTAGGGCTAACAAAGCACTTTCACATTTCCTTCTTTATCTTTTAGCAAGTAATTCATGGGGGAGAGGCAGATAAGATGGGTATTATTATCTCCACATTTTAAGGGTCAGTGCTTGAGAAGTAGAGAGAGCAGTGATTTGTAAAGAATCTCACAACCACGCAGCAGTATACCCGGACGAAACAGCACTCTTCCAAAGTCTACCGTAGCATCTCCAACAACATGCTTTTGAATTACATGCACCCTCTGCCCAACAGGGTAATTTTAAAAATGTATCTTTCACCCTTGAGTATTTCAAATGAGCATTTCCAAATAACACTAATTATGTCTTCCAAACAGTGCTGTTACAATGGGAGCAAAGCATCTGGAGTAAATGAGTTTTTCTACGTTAAAAAAAAAAAACAAACCCACAAAAGTATGTGTCTGCATGTGGGTGTGTATACATGGAAGCATGTGAGCCTTTATCCACAGGCAGTGCTTAAAATCATAAGAATGTCTCTATCAAAAACCGGATGTATGTAATATGTAAATTCCTTTGGTGTATCAAGTAAATATTAAGGCATTTCAGATTCCCCTAAAAGGATTTACTGGGTTTGTTTTTTTATTATATTCATATTTTACCTATGTAGAAAGTTAAAAATACAGAGTTGGAAAAAAACATGCATAATCACTGCATTTCATGAAAGCACTTTTTTTGTAACCAATGAACTTTCCGATAAATAATAATAAAAAAAAAAGTGACTATCACCACAGGGTGTTTACAATAAAGAACAGTACTGTAGAGATATAACTTGACACAGGGTGGGCATTGGAGATGGCTGACGTACAACCTCTTGCATCCGTATCTGTCAAAGAGGATAAAGAGCTCATTAATAAGGACTGTATCAATTTAAGTAACTAACTTAACTACCACAAGTTAACATTAGCCTTCATGTTATTTAACAATGGAGTATAGATTATTTGCCAAGAGTATCTATAAACACTCTTATATACTTAAGTTTTCTTAAGGGATTCTGGGCTTTGTTCATCTAGTATTATTTAACTTTAATTGAAAGTGGAAAAACAACTTCATCAATTTGAAAACAATTATACTCCATTACAGACATTTTTGAGATAATTCAATGGTTTAATTATAGAAAGCTTCATTGGAGAAGGGTTATGAAATATGTTTGTTTCTCTTCTGTACATTTTTAGATAAGTTATTATGTATAATATATCATCTTAAAAAAGCAATCAATAAAAGCTCCATTTTCCTATAGTTGGCCTTTGTCTGCACCAATCTATACAAACTCAACAAGAAGGCAGATGTCAGAGGGAAAGGCTACTCTTGACTCAGCAACCCTCAAATGCTAAAATCTGTCTGTTCCTGCAAAAGCACAGAACCTACTCCTTTTAACAGTTCCACTTTGGCCATATTGTAATTTTACCTCTGAACCTTGAGCTATCTTAGGAACAAGATAGCAGGTATTAATTAAAAACCTAAATAATAATAATAAGCTTAAATTAATTCCTGGTTTTCCTCTATTGAAGCACATACAGTTTTAAAAATGTCTGTAGTCCTAAATGGTTTTTACATATTTTTATGTTGCAGAACTCAGTTCTGAGATAAATATTTCCCATTTTCTCCATTTAGTTACTTGTTTGTTTTGGTCTAAGTATTGCAGTCTTCATGATTTCATGAAGAGATAAAATTCCTCCAAGTTTCCACATCTCCCTTTCTCTTTACTTGCTAATGATGTCCCTCATTTTGTTTTCCAAGATTACAAATAAGGGTTTTAATCTTGAATGCCCAAGATTATAGATTAGGCCAACCTCAATGAAAAGAAACAGGGAGCAAAGTAATTTAGGTTACTAAGAACCGTAGAATAGCATGGCTTCTGCAGTACTTAAATTGAGGCCACAAAACTCCACCCTTGAGATTTAAAAGATAAAATTTCTTCTAACACGGTCACTGATAAAATACGTATGAAAAGTCTGTTTCCCTGAACTCTAAAAGTACAATTTCTATAATACAATAGGCTTCATTTGGATTTTGAAAAGAAAAGCAAGTATGAAACTCCACTGAAATCAGAAACTAAGAATTTTTTTAAAAAAGTGTCTTTTGGTTTGGCCAAATGGGTTCTGACCTTAATTTAACAATGCTAAATTTTCTACTTGGTAAAGAACTGATAAGATTCATCTATAATTTCTCAGAGGCAAACAAGTGGAATATTAAAGATCTTAAAAACACTTTGTGGGTTCAACGTTGCCCTTGAGAAATGCTTAAGGAATTCTGTTTTATGACAATCCAAAGGCAAATTTATGCATAGCTCAGAATGAGAAAAAAATTAAACTAATAAAATTTGCTAAATATTTCTCAATGTTTTTTCTGTTATTCTGTTCTTATCATTCTTACTTTGCACCACTCGTGAGGAATTCCTCCTGCCCTCATCTCTCATATTCCAAGACCTTCTCAGCATTCAGATGAAAGAAGTGGTAGGAAAACAGTGGAGAGGGAGGCACTGATTGACTCTCTCTTGGGGGCTCATAACTGATGCCGGGAAGTAAGGAGATGTTGACGTCGACCAACTTACTGGTTATTCTTGGAATCCTGATCTGTTCGCTACTGGTCCCATCCCCGCCATCCGTTGTGGCCTTAACTTCAATAATGTAGTCCTCTTTAATGGGCAGCAGAAGTTCAGCTGAAGTTTTGTTTGTGTTTAGCACTTGCACATTATTTTGACTGCTAGTCCTATAGAAAACCTAAAATGCATGAACAAACACATTGACTTTTTTACAGTGCCCTCTTTTATTTTTTTCATAAACGTATTACTCTGATGTTACTTCATTTATATTGCTTGTTTTCCATACCCACTAAAATACAGGCTGCATTCATAGCTCTGTCACCTTAGACTAGGGATCAGCACGCGGTAGAATCAGCAGGTGCTCAAAATGAAGGAGGTGGGGAAGAAAAAACTTCTTCTGTGAAAAGTCCAGCTGCTTGGGTATTTGTGAGGATGGAGAGATGGGGGCAAGGTCCTACTGTATAGATCTTGAACAGGAGACCAAAGAATCAGAGCCAATGCTATTAGTTGTTCTTTTAAGTAGTATATGGGTGAGCATCAGAAATAGGAAACTAACATAACGAACAACTTACCAACATTTGGTCTAAAATTCCCACGTGAGCAGAATTATGTCACTTAAATTTATATTTAAGAAATCAGATGTTTTGGAAAAATACCCTTTTCATAATCAGCTTGACATCTGTATGTCAGAAGTAGTTTATAAAGATCACACCATCAACATTTAGAAAAACTGTTCAAATCTAGCTTCCTTTGAAAAGTACTGCCAGAAGTAGGAAAAGAAAGCATTGCAAATGATACAACTTACTTTGTACCCTGTTACTTCTGATTCATTCTCCATGGCTTTCACTTGCTCCCAATTAAGTAACACTTTCGTGTCTGTAGCATTCCAAACAACATTTCCTGGTGGCTGACTGGGAGCTTGAAATGCAAAATGAGAAATTAAAATAGATTTGAGCATGGAGTGATATTTTACATAGAACAGATAAATGACAGTCATAGGAGGCAGCCAAAGGAGAGCAGAATCTCTTTGGTAACACATAGTGTATATGAAGAATCCGAGAAAATAACAGAGTAGCTAAATTTCCTTTTACAAAGGCATTTCCATAACATTGTGAGACAATTTGCTTTATCATATTCATCATATACTTTAGGGCATTTCTCACTTGTTGACATGGTCTCCTGGAAAACTTGTTGATAGTGGAGATAAAGAAATTCTTTTATCCACCACTAGAGGGATGCTTGTGATGGGCTAGGAAAGGCAGGCAGTGTGTCCTGTTTGACACATCCAGAGGCTGAGAGAAATTGCCAACTGAGCAGATTAAAGTTGCAGGAAATGAAGTGTGGATGATTTTAAAACCATCCATGTATGATGAGATGAGCAAAATAGGAGGCAATCAAAAATAAGGATTACTTAGATTTATTCCCAAGAAGTAATAGCTATACACATGAAAAACTGCAGCACAGACTCTATATTTTACCTTCGTTTTCCAAGTTTAAATCAATTTTTGAGAAAAATAAGTCAAAACAATGAAACGTTAATGAGAGCTCCATTAGATAATTAATGAAACTCTCTGAGGTTTAAAAACTTGGATTCATAATTTAGCTCTCTCTCATGAACACTAGATGCCGGCCGGGGGAAGGCGGTTTGATAGCATTTGTCAAGAGCAACATAGGACACTGAAAATTCAGTTTCTTGTCAATTACAAAACAGCAAACATAATATTATCCATTTGGCAACATCACAACTGCCCAAAACAGTGTTGAAATATGTTGTACTTGTGGATTTAGCCACAGAATGTGATTTGGTTAACTGAATTTGTCATGGGAAAATGAAATAAAAGATTGGCTAGGCTGAGAAATTTCTCAACATCACTGACTCATGCCATGAGGGAGAGACGGCTGGACTTACAGATGGGAAGAGGGCTCAGATACGTTCATGTGACTAATGACGCCAAACAAGATTGTATTCCCTGCAGATATTCTGGCTTACTGTCTGCTCTTTAACACAATTCTACATTGCCTTTAAAATTTGTGATCTGGTATTAACAGTGAGCTTAGGTCAGCTCAGAGCACTCTTAAGCTGCAATGCTTAGATAACAAAACATAGATATGGCAGTGACTTAGGGCTGAAATACTGATGACTGTGTTTTGCGGGGCTCCATCCAAATGCTATGAACGCACGATTGTTAAAACAGTTTCCCAAAGTCTGTGATTTCCTGTGGCCTGGCGGCACCATAAAAGGACAGGTTCCATTTGAGGCAGCTCAGATAACATGCTTCAGCATGGTGTGTCCTGCCGAGAGGTGTGTGCTTGTAGATTATAGAAAACTTGAGTGATTTTGGTTGAATCACTTATTCCAACACTAGCCTTGCAAAAAAATTAACTGCAAGGTTAAAACTTGGGCTTATTTTGTATGAGTCCCAAGACAGATGAGAGTTCAGCCTGAATTGAATATTTTTTGAATGGACAAAAAGAAAAAAAAAACAGGAAATGGGAAAGGGGAGAAAAATAAAAGCTTTGTTCTGGGTCTGATCACTCTTATTTTCCATATCGGTGTTTCCAAGCCTCAGATAGTCACGTCCCGTTTTCATCATTTTTGCTATTTTTTAAAAAATGAACTTGACTTAAACATCAACTTTAGTCTTGTCCTAAACACTAATATGCACACAGTCATGAGCCTTGGTATGCTTGTTACATTCCTATGGTACTCTATATAATAAATGAAGCATTATTAAATTTTCAAAAATATTTGTGGACTATTCTAAAATCATTTTTTATCGCTACTGGTAAGAATAACATCTTCTGGAAAATCCTAGATCAGATAAACTTTCCTTCCAAATTTAAAATTCTATTATTGTTAGCAACTAATGCCTATTAAAACCTATAATATATTAGGCAAGGTAGAATGTGGTTTTATATAATATAATTTACTTAATCCTCATTACACTGCATTATAATAAAGCCCATTTTGCTACATGGGTAATCTGAACCCAGAAAGTTTAAAAAGAAGATTGTACATTCATGTTCATAGCAGCATCATTCACAGCAGACAAAATGTTGAATCAACCCAAGTGTCCATCAACAGGTGAATAATCAAAATGTGGTATATCCATACTAAGGAATACTATTCAGCCTTAAATAGGAAGGAAATTCCAACACATGCAACAACCTGGATGAACCTTGGGGAAATTATGCAAAGTGAAATAAGCCAGTCACAAAAAAGACAAATTTTCTGTAGGATTCCACATATACAAGATAGCCAGAGTAGTCAATCCATGGAGACAGAACGTAGAATGGTGGTTGCCAGGGGTGGGGAAGGGGACAATGGGAGATGCTGTTTCATGGGTACAGAGTTTCAGTTTTGTAAGGTGAAAAGAGTTCTGGAGATCGGCTGCACAATAACCAAGCCCAACACTAAGGAACTGTACATTTAAAAATAGGTAAGATGGAAATTTTATGTCATGTGTATTTTTATCACAATTAAAAATTAAAAGATTAAAGACCTAAATGTAAGGCCAGAAACTATCAAACTCTTAGAGGAAAACATAGGCAGAACACTCTATGACATAAATCACAGCAAAATCCTTTCTGACCCACCTCCTAGAGAAATGGAAATAACAAAAATAAACAAATGGGACCTAATGATACTTAAAAGCTTTTGCACAGTAAAGGAAACCATAAACAAGACAAAAAGGCAGCCCTCAGAATGGGAGAAAATATTTGCAAATGAAGCAACTGACAAAGGATTAATCTCCAAAATATACAAGCAGCTCATGCAGCTCAATATCAAAGAAACAAACAACCCAACCCAAAAATGGGTGCAAGATCTAAACATACATTTCTCCGAAGAAGATATACAGATTGCCAACAAATAAATGAAAGGATGCTCAACATCACTAATCATTAGAGCAATGCAAATTAAAACTACAATGAGATATCATCTCACACCAGTCAGAATGGCCATCATCAAAAAATCTAGAAACAATAAATGCTGGAGAGGGTGTGGAGAAAAGGGAACACTCCTGCACTGCTGGTGGGAATGTGAATTGGTACAGCCACTATGGAGAACAGTACGGAGGTTCCTTAAAAAACCACAAATAGAACTACCATATGACCCAGCAATCCCACTACTGGGCATATGCCCTGAGAAAACCATAATTCAAAGAGTCATGTACCAAAATGTTCATTGCAGCTCTATTTACAATAGCCCGGAGATGGAGACAACCTAAGTGCCCATCATCGGATGAATGGATAAAGAAGATGTGGCACATATACACAATGGATTATTACTCAGCCATAAAAAGAAACGAAATTGAGCTACTTGTAATGAGGTGGATAGACCTAGAGTCTGTCATACAGAGTGAAGTAAGTCAGAAAGAGAAAGACAAATACCGTATGCTAACACATATATATGGAATTTAAGAAAAAAAATGGCATGAAGAACGTAGGGGTAAGACAGGAATAAAGACACAGACCTACTGGAGAACGGACTTGAGGATATGGGGAGGGGGAAGGGTGAGCTGTGACAAAGCGAGAGGGAGGCATGGACATACATACACTACCAAACATAAGGTAGATAGCTAGTGGGAAGCACCCGCATAGCACAGGGATATCAGCTCGGTGCTTTGTGACCGCCTGGAGGGGTGGGATAGGGAGGGTGGGAGGGAGGGAGATGCAAGAGGGAAGAGATATGGGGACATATGTGTATGTATAACTGATTCACTTTGTTATAAAGCAGAAACTAACACACCATTGTAAAGCAATTATACCCCAATAAAGATGTTAAAAAAAAAAATTAAAAGCAAAGAACTTGCTAAGATGCACAGCTGGTAAGAGGTATCATGTGGATTCAAATCAGTTCCGGTTAATTCCAAAGTCTATGCTTCCCCTATTATGTTGTGGCAACTATCTGTGACTTTAATTCACTCTTGAACCATTGACAAATGATTTGTCAATGATGTAAAAATGAATATTAAACATGTTCATCTCAAAATATACTCAATTTTCACTTTCCTAGGACTGCTCTTCCTGACTTCTCAGACTAAACGTACAATGGGGCCTCTTTTCATATACCAGGTTCCCTTTCTTCATCATTTTCAGCAAAGGTACATTTTACATTTATTTGTGCTTTTATGTTTATTATCCAATTTTCCTACTAATTCATAAGTTCCTTGCAGACAAAATGTCCTATATGGTCTCTGACATCAATAGGCCCATATGCTAGTTTTTATTCACTAGCCTAATGTCTTGTTAAAGGTAGATATCAAATTAGATTTTGTATGTAATTGACTGCTATTTTAATGCAAGAAACACAACCCAAGGATGAAGAAAACGCTTCTCTAGTGTTATCAAAAAATAAGTTTGATCTACTCCCTACGTGTCCCTAAGGAATGATTCATGCAATGACAAAGTAACGCTGAATGGGGAAAGATTCAGGACAAGTATCAGTAGCAATTCACCATGGTGTCAGCGGGGTAACATTTGGCTGGTCACAGTTCTCAAATGTGGCACCTCAGAATTTAGAATGAATTTTCTAGCTCCATGGTTTTGAAAGTCCTCCAAGACACATCCCAATAAATGCATAAATTTCACAAAGACAAAACTGGGACATTAACACTGACCATCAGCTTGAGAGCTTGAATATGGCTGATTATATTGAGGCTAAGACGATAAGGAACAAAACACAAAGAAAGAACAGAATAAGAAAGACAGCAAAACAACTAGTGTATTCATTCAATACTTAAATGATTTGTTTACTAAATATTTATGTTTTAAGTGTTAAGGGAAATATGCATAAAGAGGTGACAACATCTCGAGTAGATTTTGAAAGATGAATGTGAGTTTCACATGTAGAGGTTGGGGGGTGGTAACCCAGGCAGAGGGATGACACACGCCAAGGCACAGAGGCAGGAACTAGCATAGTGCCGTAGGGAGCTCAGTTCTGACGGGTTACAGGTAGGGATGATGGGAAGGAACTGCAAAGGCAGTTGGAGAGACAGGTAGCAGCCATATGCTTAAGAGTCTAGAAGGCCAAAGGAACTAGAAAAGGAATTTTTTGGGGCAGGCAATTGGCAGGGCACTGAAGAAGGATCAGACCTGTGATGCCATCAGGTCTGTGCTTTCACAGATCTTTGTGGGGACAGAGGGAGAAGATGGAGAATCTTGGTGGGAGCTCTGTAGGGAGTGCACTGCAGCACTTTGTATAAAAGATAATAAAGCTCCATATGCAAGTGATGGCAGTAGAGTTGGAGGGATGGAACAGACCTGGAATTCGTGAATAGGTCATGATGATGGAGGTCATATGGGTGGTGGTAATAAGAAGGCAGGCTAATTCTAGCTCGGCAGCCCGGGTGAATGACACACACCTTGGGGAACGATGTTTCTATCCGGAATTCCCTTTCAGTCACTACGTAATTAATAAGCATTTCGCATGGGTCAGGGATTCTCCTGAGTACAGTGAGCACAGAGATAAAGATGTTCTCTGACTTCTAATCATGGACCACATTAGTGGTTCCCAGAGACCAGTACTTGGACAAATACGATGGTTTTAGGTGGATAACATTTTTCATTGTTTTAATTGTTAACTGATTCATAGATATAATTCTTTTGGATGAGGCCAATATTGGTACATCAGTGGTAATCTACTTTAAACAAAATACATAGATTAAAATTAGGTTCTAAATAATGACACAGAAAATAGGGTGTTACACAAACATAAATAACTCAGATGCTTTCAGTAGCACACAGATGTCTGGTAAACACCCCAAAAAACACAGTCATAATTCAAACTGACTCTGACCTAAGGATATATTTACAGTAAATAACTCATCTTAAACTAAGTGATCAAGAACAGAATATCACTCTATTAATAACAGCCATCAACACTCTGGTTAGCTCACCGCAAAACTTATTTCTAGGTACACGTTTTTGGCAAATCAAGTATGTTTATTTTTGCTATTCATTGTAGTTTTAAGTTGTAAACTTTTCTCTAAGTAACTGCTTTGCTTTCATTTTTATAGGAAGAAAATTAAAACAACTATCTTGTAAGGAGAGAGTATTAGTCGTGTTCTGTTTATAGTAATGATACAAAGCCTTTTAAAATAAATATATTTAAGTATTAAAGTAAATACATTAGGGAAATAATAATCCAGGTTGTTCAGTATGTGGCTAAAATCTTGCAAGGATCATTCAGTGACTGGAGATTGCAAAACACTCGGCAAATTATGAATAAAGTAAAGTTTGATTATTGTATGATCCAAACTTCCCTTTAGTATCTTCATCCCTACTTTTGGTTTCCATCCTTACCAACCTTTAGTTACCTCGTATTAAGCCTTAAATGCCCTTCTTTTCTGTCTTACTAATGTCAAACTTCAAATATTAATTCTTTCCTTCCACAAACTCTATAAAAACGATTTACCCTTGTGCACCAACAAACAGCAAGCTTGTATCACCACACACAAGGTCTACCTAATATACTTAAGGCTTCATGTACTAGAAGCAATGTGGCCACTTACAACTCACCTGTATTGATTTTAGTCCCTTAACCTAGCAGAAGCCACAGAGTCTCAACTGCAAAAGAAGGAAAACAGCTGGTAGAGCTGTTGCTGGATTAAAAAACACAAGATAGTGAAATGTTTATAACTGTAAAGCTTCACATCAGAGGTTGCAACCTGAAACTTCAGCTAGATCCAGCTTGCACATATTTTTGGTCTAACCCAAATACTGTATTTTAATTTTGTTTAGTTACCAACATTTAAAACTTGGGAGCTTTCATTTAAGTTCCAGATTTCTGGTTTCTTGTGCAAAACTAGACGATCAAGAACACTCGTCCTACAATGATGGATAGAAAGCATGGGATGGAGCAACAAGAGACTGCCCCACATACGCACCGCTGCTCATTTAAACCTGCCTGGCCATTGAAGGCACTTGACTTTATTACTCCTTTTTTTTTTTTTTTTTTTTTTTTGCGGGCCTCTCACTGTTGTGGCCTCTCCCGTTGCGGAGCACAGGCTCCGGACGCGCAGGCTCAGCGGCCATGGCTCACAGGCCCAGCCGCTCCGTGGCATGTGGGATCTTCCCGGACCGAGGAGCGAACCCGTGTCCCCTGCATCGGCAGGCGGACTCTCAACCACTGTACCACCAGGGAAGCCCTTACTCCTCTTTTTCAATAAAGAGTCATTTGGGGTAGTTTTTACATATTTTGAGGATATTTTATTGACATATTTATATAAGTAATCTATCTGGATGGAATAAATTACCTTGTTATTTCTGTAAAGGCTTGAGGTAGATGCTGAAGGAAGGGATATGAAGGAGGAAGGTGCAGACAGTAAAGGCAGATGAAAGAACAACTCGCAGACCCCTAGGGATCTCTCAGGACCTGTGATTTATTCTTAGATCCTCTGGAAATATTTTTAAATGATCCTTATTATTGGCTGGTAGGATTGACTGTATTATTGTTTAAAAATACTTTGGGGTAGATTATTGGGGGTGTATTATTATTTAGTCTTTGCAAGTCTTCTGTCCTTCATCCTCCATGGAAAGATTACGCTTCCCTGCCTCACTCTCACTGACATTCAGCTTGGCCATGGGACTTGTGGTCCCATGCCTTTAGGAAGACATACTTCCCCTTCTCACTGGCATATCACAGACATCAGGTTTTGTTATATGGCTTGTTTCAGCCAGTGGAATGTTAGCAAAAGTGAAATGACAGCTTTAAAAGCAACTGAAGAGCACGGTTCACCATTTTCCCTTTGCCATGAGACCAGCATGGCCCAGAGAGTGGCTGCTTCTTCAGTCAGGGTTCTGAAGTGAAGATGCAATTGGTCAGATCTGAATCGCACCTGTGATGGACATGTAGTATGAATGAGAAAGAAACACTTGTAGTTTAAAGCCTCTAGGTTTGGGAGTTTTGGATACTCTACCCATACTAGCCCAATCTGACTAATACAGCTATTAAACAGTAGCCTAAGCTTCAATGTAACACAATGAATTTTTGTAAAGGCATTGAGTCACATACTGAACTGGAAATGGGCAGGCGAGAGTTGACAGCATATCTTTTAGGACTTCCAGTTTCACTTTTCATGTTCTACGATGTTGGAAGCCCAACCCAGAAGGCTGGCTGAGTTCCACACCTTATGAGAATTAACTTGATATATGGTCTACATTTTGAAATTTTTTGTAAATCATATCTCAACTTTCATATCCTGTAGATTTTTCCTCTGTCAACTCAACTTCTAGTGTGTTGACAGTACACTAAAATAGAAAAAAATGATAAAAACTAATTTAATTCTAGTAGAAGTGGCATATCACTATATTTATAGCACAACACTAATTGACAGGCTGTAACATTATTTCAATAATTTCAAATGGTATGTGACAAGAATAATAGTACGTCGAAGGCTTTATTATTGTCATTCTTTTAGCACCTATCCTGACATCCTCCGTGTATTTGATTATAAGACTCCTCAACAACAGCCCTGTAGATTTTACTAAATCTACAGCCACTTGACTGCAAATAGGTGATTATTGCAAGGGTGTTGAACGGATGAAGCTGGGAATATAAGACATGTCTACCAATAGGAAAATGGCTAAGTCGTGGTGCATTATCACAATGGAATGTTATACACACACTAACATGTTTATGAAAATTATTAATGACCTGGGGAAAATTCTGATACCAGGTAACTAAATATATGGCATAACCTCCACTTTCTAAGAGAAACATTTTATAGAACGTAAGTCTGGAAAGAAAGATCAACAATACTAACAATGGTCTTTCTGAGGGACAGGATTATGGGTGATTATTTTCCCCTAATTTCAGCAGTGAATACATTTTCCTTTACATATAAAAAGTAGAGGTTGTTAAAATAAAGAATATTACTGTCCAGAATTTTCAGTAGTGATATCTGCACAGTGCTGAGGGTGAAGTTGGCACTGACTTTCAAAATATGGAATTTTAAGAAAATATATTTGCCGTGACTTAATTATGTAAAACTCAACAGATTTCTTGACTACCTGATGGTAATGAGCTGACTTACATGATAAGTGGTAGCTTGAAGGTACACTTTCCACTTGGACTTCGCTTGAGTTAAACATCAACATTTGTCATGAAACAGCTTAAATATTTGACACTGTGCAGAAAACAAGTTACCAAAAGCCACTTTTTCCCAAGTAATGAGATATACTTGTCTTGACATCACTGAAGTTATTATAAATTAACTTATCATAAGAGATTGACTCAATTTAAAAAAACAAGACAAAAACACGTGCTTCTTAACGCATCTAAACTCAGAAAAGACCTTACTTGGGGTCTAATCTAGAATGTCAGCGAAGAAAGCCTTTCTTCAATTTTAAATGAATGGGAATTCCCGTGACCAAAATCTCTCTTTCTTCGAATAATAACAACATGAAAATTTGTAACCTATAGTAAGAACATTTACAAGCTTCTAGAGAATTCATGGGCAAGGTAGACAAAAGTACCAAAGCTCCTACTAAAGTTCGTAAGATTTATACATTTGGCCAAAGTAAGTATTTGTTTCTATACTAGCTGAAACTTCCTAATTGGATTCTGATTAAATTCAATATTATATTGCTATCTTGCTTCAGAGCTTACAAAATCAGAGATCACTTTCTTGAAGTCCACAGACAGGAAAAGAAAACCCTTCTAAATCTGAAGAATGTGCATTATTAGTAAACAGTGTATTCTAATGTTGTATGTGTGATTTGTGGCGTATCAAACACAAACACGAGTGGGTGACATATATCTGTGGTATGTGACACACAGAAAAGCCAACAAATAACATTTAGTCACCTAGGGAGGAATTAATTCCCTTTTAGTCTTCCCATTAGTTTCAAGAGAAAGCTGGATTTGGGGGCTACTAGCTCTTTCATATTCCTTCAGTGCTAACATCACAAACAAAGAGGAAGCAGGTTCAGTTGTCTCAATAGGCAAGACCACGTTGCTAATACTTAAAATGGAGAACAGCTTATTTTTTCATTATATTTACTATTATTGGCATTGTTCATTGTTTAATTATTACTTTGTTAACATCTACTTATGGCAATGATGCTGGTTTTCATACTCAGGAAATTAGTTTCCATTTCCTTTAGGTTTATATAAGTAAAAATGGTAAGTTAGTTTTTAAGAAAAAATACTAGGTACACATTAGCAGAGAAGGCCCACAGAAATGGCAAAAACTGAGAAGGCAGATCACCATCTAAAATTTGGGAAACCTTGTACTGATATGTACCTGACTCTTAACTTAGAGTGGATGATTATATAATGAAATCGTACCTTTGAAAACTTGAAAACTTCTACATTAGGTGTTTGAGGCAGAAATATTCATTTTATCAAAAACCTCTGAAATATTGACTCACATTGTTTCAGGGCTTGTTTTATTCACCTTTCCTTTTCATTTCCTGAGGACACACTTAATTGGTTTCCTTAAATTCAGACAATTAATTTTGGCTCAACCTACATGGATGAACATTCCACTTGGAAATGCAAACACTCAAGTGAAAAACTGATTTCACCATTTAATATCACTATTTTCTCAAGTAGATACTCATGTATAATCATTGGTGAAGGCACTAAAAAATAGGATGCTCTTGTTCTAGGGGAGAATCTGGGCATGTGATGCAGGCCAGGCCAATCTAGGGTTTCCACCTACTTGCCACAAAACCTGGCTCTAGAAGAGCCAAGACCCCTCCTTGGCTCTGAGTGGAGGGATGAGGAAGGAGCTGGCCCTTTTCCCAGCATGTTTAGTTGACAGGAATAGGCTTTGAGGTGCTTAATGGCAATACTGTTACTCTGAAGAGGGGACCTGGTGAGAATGACGCCACCATGGAACAGAGCCAAGAGATGAAGACATTCTTGATTGTTTAATAAATACTTACAGGGCACCAACTGTGAGTACTGAGACACTGAAGATAGAGCTCTGGGGATAGAGTAATGAGGAAAACAGGCAAAATCTCTGCCCTGAAGGAGTCTGGCCTTCAGTCAAAGCAGGCTGGTGAGACAACAATAAAATAATTACAAACATGCTATAGCATGGGTGGTGGCTCTAAGTGAGATGCCCAAGAATAAAGCAGCAAAGGAGACAGGGAGTGTCGGGAAATGAGGGGCTGTACTTTTACATATGGCGGTCAGGTGGCACTGAGGTTACGTGTGAGCATGGGGGAGAGTCCCACTTGGGCATCTGGAGGAACAGCCTTCGGGGGAGAGGGAACAGCAAATGCACAGCCCCTGAAAGGAAGGTGGAAGGAGCGGGTAGAAAATAGTAGGAAATGAGTCTAAGTAGGATTTCGGGATGGACTGTAAAGGCCTTGTTGGGCATTTTAAGGATTTAGCATTTATCTGCAGTGGGATGGGAAGTGATTGGAAGGTTCTGAGCAGAGAAGCAACATCATCACTACCACTCTGGCCTAAGGGAGACAAAGGCAGATGGGCTGAATGATAAAGGGCCACTGCCCTGATCCATGTGAGGGTTGTACCAACTTGTACCAGGGCGACTGCCGTGAATGCCTTAGGAAGTGGCAGATTCTTGTAGCAGGCAGATTCTGGACCAGGTGCAGGGTATAAGAGAAACAGAAGAGTTGAGGATGACCCCTAAATTTTTATGGCTGAGCGACTGCAATAACGGGATTGAATTTACCAAGATGGGGAATATTGATAGGGTAGAAGGGCCAGGTTTTAAATGGGGTGGATGATTTAAAGAACTTAGTTTTAGAAATAATCAATTTGAGATGTTAGGTGATTGTTGAGGATGTTGAGTGCTAAACTTATCCATACTGAAAGCCACGATTACCACTTGACTTTTCAGTCATTCAAAGCAGAACATTTGCCCTCCACATTCTTTCTTGCAATCTCCGAACATAAACTTCTCAGTATGTTTCCTTTTAGAAGCCGTTCCATTTCGTCATTTATATGCTATCTGCAATTTTTCCTCATCAGTGCCTTTAGATAAAAGATGTTCTTAAGAGTTAGCTCTCTTTGGGTTGCAAGTAACAAAAATCCATCTTTGATTACTTAAAGAGGCTAATTAGTGTTTAACTTAGAAATGCTTTAAAAAAACACAAGTATTTGGATATCAAAAATTGTTTAATGGAAGCTACAGTCCTTAACCTGAGAATCCTTGTATTATTTACATTAATCAAAAATATCACCCAAGACCTGTATGGATGTAAAGCCTCGCATACAGAATTCCATGATTACAAGTACATGAAACTTGCATATTTTAAGTAAGATGGTGAAGGACTCCAGTAAGTGTTCTGAACTCACCATGTTCAGTCAAGAGGAAGTATACAGGATTAATAATAGTACTTCAGGCTGGCCTGCTTCTTTAGATTTCATTCATCCATCTAGCTACCCATTAAACATTTAATGAGTGGCTCCCAGTGCCAGGCTGGGCACTGGGGCTGGGTGAACAGACACAGAGGGACTCTTTCCCCATAAAGTTTACAATCCAGAGGGGAAGACAGATAGCAAGCAAAGACTCAAAGATGTTATCTTCGTTCTTTATGCCTGAAGCATGACAATAATTCTCTTCATAGTGATAATCACAAAAGCCTTATTAAAATTCGTAACTAGGATTTGAAGCTAACACCGTGTCAAACGTTAGTATGACTATTAAGAGCTGCCAGTAAAATAATATTAGAAATAGTTTTCAAAGATTGTCTTACTTGTATTTTGGTACATTAGAAAAATTATGAATGTAAAATTTAAAACTTAACAATGGTCTTTATACACAATCTTAGAATAGTTAGGGATTTTAATTATCTCTATGAATTTCCCACTCAAAGTAGGAAACCTTTCTTTAATAACACCTACAGCCCCACATGCAGACTCCAGTTAAATTGGGGCGATAGGAATGTATCATTTGCAGGGGGGATTTTGTTCAATTACTGGAATTCCCATGAGACTCCAGGTCCATGAGCACAGAAGTCCTGTCTATCTTTGATCACCTTACCTGCTTCCTAAACACAGACTAAAAACCCAATAAATACCGGTGTTATATACGACATGAACATTCGAATTATACGGTTGAAAGAGAGGCTAGCACAGTGGTTAAGACTATGTCTGGATTTGTATGGCTCTCTTGCTACTTACTCTGTGATCTCAGGAAAGTTATATGACCTCTATGTGCTTCCACATCGTCTCTAAAGTGAGACTACTAATAGTTTCCAAGTCACGGTGCTGCTGTGAGAATTAAGAATCAATACATGAAACATACTTAGAACAGAGACTGGAAATTGCTCTGTAAGTGTTAGTCATTAAAATCATAATCACCATCATTACTGTAACCTGCAAATTCCTACTTTAGATTGGGTATTTATATGCTATCTTTAAATTTTAAAGGGTTGTGCTTTTTTATAATTCTATTTCACTCACTGTACATTACCATGAAACTCCTATTGATTTACAATCAATCTCTTCCTTCTGTCTAACCAATTCACTAAGCTCTTCACTGGTTTCATGATGATGTCACACAGTCTTTTACAATCATAATTTCTTAGCGAGTAATCACATCAATTATTAAGTCGGAGGAAAGAGCCAGATAACCTTGTATGCATGCATCAGTGCAATCAGAATTTTTGATTGATGCTGTGCTTTGAACATATAATAATTATGTATATTTAAATCTTACTAATTCAGAAGCACTACTGGGAATACCAAATATATTTAGCGAAAAGTTCTAAACGCAGAATATATTCAGTTTATTGGCAAACCGACACGCTCCTTGGTCTAACCCCAACCATGTGTTATAAGAGATGGCGTCAGGCTTCTCCTAATAATTAGTGAAGGACAATTAATTACCACATTAGTTGGTTGCTTGTAAATATATGCTACTTAAAGGGATTAAAATGTTTGGTTGCTAAACTTTCTCTCCAAATTCTCTTTTCAATAGATAATACAAAGGTAAAAATATGAACTTTCCTGATCAAATGAACACTGGTTAATGAAAATCCATAGTAGAATTGTGTTTTATATATATATTAACTTACCCATAAATAACACTAGTAATAAAATTAGATTTTATACTATTGTTGTTCTTAGCAATTTTCGCCAGCCAACTGCACGTTCTCACGAAAGTTTGGGAATTATATACGGAAACAGAAATGCATTAATGAAATTGGCAGTCAAACACAGTAACTGTCTCATTCCCATATAGGGCCAGTTAACAAAACATTTTTACTGGGTTAATTAATTTTGAAAATAAATTAAGAAGAAAAATTGTTTTACTGCACCATTGTTTTAAAATTAAAGTTAATCCTGTCATGCCCACATTCCTCATCTTTCAAAAAGAAGTAAAAACGACACCTACCTCATGTGGTAGGTATGAAGTTTAGGTGTGGGAATACATGTAAAGCATGTGAACATAAAATGTTCTAATTGCTATTAGCTAGGATGATGATGCCAAGAGTAATTCAAATGGTTGCATTGCGAGAAAGTAGCAATACAATACAGTAACTAAATATACACTGGGGTTATCAGTTTCATGGAAATATACGTGAAAGACTACAAAATTGCAAATCACTGATTTTTCTGTAGCCTAATTTAAAGCCAGGTTAATATATAGCTCATAATTGGTGCTTGTGAATGTATCTGTGAATACACAGCTAACAAAGACTCAGCTTTGAAGGCAACACTGACATCTCTGGTCAGATTTTTAAAAATATCCATATATTCATGTGGAGCAACATCTTTGGCTGGTAACCTTTTTTTGTACATTGCCCTCTTTTGAATAAGTAGGAAAGAAAAGAAGAAAAACATCACTCTTGATTCTTTGGCCTAAACTTTAAGTTATTCATGCTTATCAAAAATCCTCAAGCTTTGGAGAACTAAAAATACATGAAATAAACCAATTAGCTTGATCACATTTTAGAAGAAAAGTGGATGGACGTGACTAAACATCCCACTCTAAAATTTTTCAAAAGATGCGCATTCATTTTCACATGGGGTTTCTAACTGAAGATTTAGGGGTATCAGGAAGACATGTATGTGTGCCTCTGAGTTTACAAGGGATTGGAGTTGGGTTTACATCATTCATTGGGCTTACTGACTTGTGTTGTCCATCTAAAATGATAAAGAAGGCTACCATTTTAAATGCAAAGTATTTTTTTGACGTTAAAAAAAATCACAAGATACATACGAGTTTTCTTGGTGGTTGCATTAACTGTGGCACTAAAGGGACCGGTACCAGCGCTGTTGAAAGCCCGGACAGCCGTGTAATATTCCAAGTTGCTCTTCAAGCCATGGAGTCTGGCCGATGTCACATTTCCTGCCACTTTCAGTTTGCTCGATGATCCCTCTTCTCCATTATTCCAATACCGCACCTGGTGGACAGAAAACATAAAAGATGAGAAGGACTGACAAAACAGCATCCTTTAAATTAAGTGATTTTTATTAAAATGAGCACTGTAATTTATTTACTTTACAATTTGTTCCACAAGTAGTTTTTAAGGACCTACTATGTGCTAGGTGCTGCATTAGGCTCTGGGCCACAGACGTGAAAGAAAAGGGACTCCTGGGGGAGACGGGTAATAAGTACACAAATAAACCAGATAAATTCAAAGACAGTAAGTGCTACATGCTACTAGCCCATAGCCTTATAAATGGGAAAATGAAGGGAAAAAATCTGCATTTCTAAGAGAGTGAGCTGCTTCTCCTTCCCAGACCCTAATCAACCTGGCTCAGGCTCAACGCTGGAAGGCTGACAGCTATGCTTAAACTCTGAGGGATGGTGAAGATGCTTTCTGTGAAGAAAGGGACCTGTCAGAGCAAAGACCACTGAAAAGCCAGCTGGCCACTGGCTCGTCCTACAGTGATGGCCAAGTGTCACCAAGACCCCTAAGTAGGCAGAGCTACTGCAGAGAACAGGAAGGCAGGTAACACAGGTTAATATATGGATATATTGAAATGTTTTACTTGTATTTCATTACTGTGAATTGTGCAAAATGATCTGAGACTGCTTATAAAGATATATACATTTACAGTATAAAAATATAAAAATGTTTTGAGAGTATTTGACAAAATAAAGAAATAAAAGTAGAAAAATACAATAATAAGACATGTTCCCCAGTGAACTCCGATTTATGCTATAAAGTCCTACTATGCTTTGCTAGACAGTTTGGATCGTTCATAAAATAAAAACAGCAACAAAACCACCAAACAAATGGCTCATGAAAAGTGCAACTATTCCTCATGCTGAGACCAGATATCACCATCTGACCATCTAAAGCAGGGGTTGGACATGTAACACAAATACGTAAAGCAGACTGAGTACATATTTTTTACTTTCCTAAAGAAACAGGCACTTGGGGCTCCCCTGATGGCGCAGTGGTTAAGAATCCGCCTGCCAACGCAGGGGACGCAGGTTCGAGCCCTGGTCCAGGAAGATCCCACATGCCGCAGAGCAACTAAGCCCGTGTGCCACAACTACTGAGCCCGTGTGCCACAACTACTGAAGCCTGGGAGCCTAGAGCCCGTGCTCCACAGCAAGAGAAGCCACTGCAATGAGAAGCCTGCTTACCGCAGGTAGAGAAAGCCTGCGCACAGCAACGAAGACCCAACACAGCCAAAAATAAATAAATTAAATGAATAAATTTATTAAAAATAACAAAGAAAGAAATAGGCACTTTCCTGTTTTTCTTGCAGTCTTTGCCCTTTTGGTTTGACTTTCATTTATCTACTTCGATAGCAAAATATGAAAACAGGAAACCATTTCTATAATTTCTGTAAGTAAACGGCTGCTTGAGCACAATGAAAACGGCAATCGATGCTCAGCCATCAGAGTCATGAAGGCAGCAGAGACGTGTGGGAACTGCGGCAAAGGAGACAGGCACGTTCCATCTTCATAATGGAGCCTCTACGCAGCTTTGGTCGATGGGGGGAAGATGGACCCAGTGTTTACAGGTCTTTTTTTAAAAGAAAGCAAAAATCCTGATTTTAATGTGAAATGTCCCAAATTTAGAGTTGGCCCCATTTGTCTGTGGGCTAAACAAAACGTGTTTATGGGTTGCATAGTGTAAACCCATTTCAGGCCTCTGAGAAAAATACACCTAAAGTTACTTTAAAAAAATGAGTAACTATAAAATTATTTCTTTAAAAAAGATTAACAGCAAAATATAGAATCTCAGGTTTTTCGATAATAATCCCAAATTAGCATATTAATATCATGCAAGATCAATATTTTCCCTATATATGTGCATGTATATATGTGTGTGTATATTTATATTGATATCAAGGCCCCCTTAAATTCATGCAAAATGCTGGGCTCATGTATGTGTACATGTGCGTTTTCCCTGGAAAGAAGTTATTACTTTTCAGAAAAACCTTGAAAGGAGGACGTAAACCCAAATAATTAGGACTGAATTGAATATGCACCTCCTACAGCTTTAAAGCATCAAATATAAATTAGCAAAACACATCCACAGATATGACAGATACCATTTACCATTATCAAAGAAGACCACATAGATTTTATTCACTAATTAAGGATAACATGCTAAACTGTCTTTTATAAAGCCACACCCCACAAATTGTCAATGGATACCGAAAACTCACAAACATTCTAAGTCCACCAGCTGTTAACAGCGGAGGTACTGCTTAGGTTTAGATAACCACCATGAGAAGACGCTCCCTGCTCTTTAAAACACTGTCTAGTTATGAAACTAAGATGACACATAATCGATAATTATAATAAAACACTGTAGTCAGCCTGAAAACTTGTGGCCTAGGATAGAGCATAGACTGGGAAAAAGATCACATAATTATGAGCTTTAATAATTGTCACTCAACACATGGAATGGCAAACGCAGGGAGAACTCAAGTAACTCAATCAAGATCATCCTCTGATACACACTGGCCTCTTAGGTTTCCATCCATGCGCCATTCTTTCTGTATTCAAATTACTTCAATATAAGTTGCCTAAGAAATCATTCCTTAGGAGACTGATTTAAAGAAGAAATAAAAATAATTTTCAATTAGCATATGGATTATCTTTTATAAATCAGTTCATAGAAGGTGTCTGAAAGCTCTTGATAGCAGTTTGTTTCTGAAGTACTTTAACCAATCTCCATGTATCAGAATGAGAGATTTATTTTTAGATATTAGTTTCTGACAGGTATTAGAAATATTTAATCATAGAGAAAATTAGTGCCAAAATTGAGCATGATATTAGTTCAAACTTATTATATAATCTTCTTAAATAGCTTTACTTTAAAAGTTGAATAAATATGCATATAACTAAAGCATAAAGAAATAAAGCAGTGACATATATATTTCCAAGTAATAATCAGTTATGTTCTATAAAAATTTTGTTCAAAAATATTTATACAAGGATAGATATTTTTTATTATGTAAGTAATAAATCAGTTATGTTCTACAAAATTTTGTTCAAAAATATTTATATGAGGATAGTCTTTTTTTTTTTTTTTAAATAGAGGAAAAAGCCAAGAAGAAAAGACACCATTTTTCCTCTCAGTTGTGTTCTGGGTTTAAATGGTAAAAGTTCTACACTTGAGAGGACAGAATATAACTCCACACTAATATGGATTTTATAGGCACAACCACAATACAGGGATGAAGAAAGGAAACGTGTCCAGGCTGAAGGA
The DNA here is from genome assembly GCF_005190385.1 of Monodon monoceros. Taxonomy (NCBI): domain Eukaryota; kingdom Metazoa; phylum Chordata; class Mammalia; order Artiodactyla; family Monodontidae; genus Monodon; species Monodon monoceros. The sequence goes on from NW_021703780.1 coordinate 86,236,646, forward strand.
ACAAACTCTGAAAATACAGTTGTGCAGAAAAGAGTTAATATAACATTGCCAGAACATGAAGGCAGCATCTACAAAAGATGAGCAGAGAGAGAACTATTACAAAGCACATGAGGAACCCTGCTAACAAGAAAGTAAGTCAGCAGACTGGACCACAGGGGACTGCCTATTATACGTTTAGGTGACATGGATCTTAAAATAAGTATATTTAAAATGTTCAAATTTACCAGAGAAGGGACTAAATTTATAATGCAAGAATAGGAGACGAAGAAAAAAGATGGGGCGAATCTAAAAAATATCAAGTAGAATTCTGACACCTGAAAAATACAATAGTAAAAAAGAAATCAGTGCTAGGATTGAGCTGAAGACTGCAAGGTAGAAGACAGAATGAATAAATCCAGAACACGGAGAAGGAAAGAAAAATTATGAAAGCCAAGTTAAGAAACACTGAGGATGAATGACATTTTCCAACCAGAGTTCCAGAAGGAGAGGTTAAGGAAAAGGCAACAATAAAAGAGAAAATGTCTCAGAATTTTCCAGAACTGAAGAAACGCAGATATTTTCATGTTGTAGATTCACTCTGAGTTCAGAGGGAGGAAAAATAAAAGGTAAATCAACTCCAAAGGAGAAGGTGGTTAAGACTGAATTGTGGCTCTCAACATTTTTTTTCATCACCCAGCCTGAGAGACACAGGCCACTCTCTCCATCAGTAGCGGGTCACCCTGCCTTGGTTTGCTAGTGCGAGTGTGCACCAGTGCCAGCAACTGCATCCCTTGGCACAGAAAACAGCAGGAGGGGCGAATGCTAAGGTGGAATCATGTTCTGGAGGCAGGTTTGTCTTGGTCATCACCATAGCTCTGCTGCTTGGGTCGAAGCTTGTACACACTAAGTACCCAATATCGGTGAATTCTTGCATGACTTAAACACAGACAGTTTAAAAATGCCTCCCTTCTTCCCACCACAGAGACACATAAGAAATATGTATTTGGTCTCTGCACCAGCTCCCCCCAAACCCGTGGAATCTCAGAAGTGGTAAGTGTGTTTTTGTTTTTTTTTTTGCAGTACGCGGGCCTCTCACTGCTGTGGCCTCTCACGTTGCAGAGCACAGGCTCCGGACGTGCAGGCCCAGTGGCCATGGCTCACGGGCCCAGCCGCTCTGCGGCATGTGGGATCTTCCCGGACCGGGGCACGAACCCGTGTCCCCTGCATCGGCAGGCGGACTCTCAACCACTGAGCCACCAGGGAAGCCCCGGTAAGTGTCTTTTGTATGCTAATGAGACATCTGGTGGCTGCGGTCTCCTGGGTGCCTTCAGGATGGAGACTGGTTGCCGGGGTAACCAACCTTGTGATTAGAGGGTTGGAACTTTCAGGTCCACCTCCTGACACAAGGCTGGAGGTTGATTTAATTTGGTTAACTAACGGTCAATGATTTAATCAATCGTTCCTATGCAGTGAAGCCTCCATTAAAAAAAAACCTAACTGAAGAGGTTTGAAGGGCTTCCAAGTAAGTGAACACATTGAGGTGCTGGGAGAGTGGAGGGCATGGAGAGGGCATGGAAGCTCTGTGCCCCTTCCCACATACCTTGCCCTACACACCTCTTCCGTTTAGCTGTTGCTGAGTTGTATCCTTTACAATAAATGGATAATGGTAAGTAAAGTGCGTTCCTGAGTTTTGTGAGCCATTCTAGCAAGTTATCAAACCCAAGGAGGGGGTTGTGAGAACCCCTCAGTTGGTCAGTGGAGGGCTGGACTCCACTGTGTGTGTGGTGTGGTGGGGGGGGGCAGGGCAGTCTTGTGGGACTGAACCCTCAATTTGTAGGATCTGAAGCTAACTCTAAGTACAGAGGATCAAAATTGAATTGAATTTTAGGACCCCCAGCTGGTGTCAGAGAACTGGCTGGTGTAGAGAAAAAACCCCACATTTTTGGTGTCAGAACTGTTTTGTGGATAGAGCAGAGAGGAAGATTTTTTTCCCCTTAATTCACCAAGCTAGTTACTCAAGTCCTAATATTCTATGTGCCTATGAAACACTGGGACTCCAATTTCTTGATAATAATTTTTTCTTCAGAACCGTAATACCCTTTCACAAGCTAATATATTTTTATCTCGGTAAGTAAACAGAAATAAACTTGAGGAATGTCAGGATTTAAAATGCTATCTCTATTTCTGCAAGTAATTTGGTTATTCCAAAAACGAATGCCCCTGCTGTGAGGAGTCCTTCATATCACAGTATCAGAGATTTCACTTAAGCTTAAAATGAAATGCAGTTTATAAAAATAATATATTGAAAAATGGCACCTTTTTTAGCCATTAAAGTACAGGTATTTAGTCAGAATAGACTGAAATAATTTTGTGTATACTTACAGATTTTCAGGAAGACAAATATTTCATCTTAGCTGCTAGATGGAACACATTTCAGTAAATATCGGGCAGGCAAATGCATTCGACAGGTTTTAGAAGACACATCCAGATCTATCTCCTACTCTTTACTTAGCTCTCAGTCCCTGGAGGGCTGACCTATGTGAATTACATACCAAACTTGCTGACCCTCTGGCTTCTCACCGGATGGAGAGGAAATGGAGCAGGACCCTGTACGGCCCTCCCAGTACAAATCCTTTCTGTATACCCAGTTTCTTGTTTGCAGGAAATAGGCTTCATTTAGCCTCCGTGACCTACCCTGAGTTCCAAAGGGAGGATTCAAATAACTGCCTATATCAGGGAAGGGAGGGAATACAGAAACAAAGGAGAAGCAGGCAAGAAATAATAGTGCATGGGGTGGGAGTGGAGGCGCAGGGTCCTGCTTCCACCTCAAGGAATATACATAACAATACCTTTGAGTTCTTCCGCAGGAACTAAGGCCCCCCGCCCAGGTGGAGGATGGTAACTTCAGCCTGAGCACCAGTTTCCTGGAGCACAGCCCTGTTTACCTCACCACCAACCCATCAGAAAAAAGTCTGCACACAGTGGAAGATAAATGAAGACCCTGAAGGCCTCCCCAAATCATTCTCCCTTTAAAAACTTTCATGGTCGAGCAGAATCTTCAGAGTTGGTTTTTGGACACAAGTTCGCCATCTTCCCAGTTTGCTGGCCTCCTGAATAAAGCGACTTTTCCGCTCCTACCAGGACTTGTCTCTTGAGTACTGGCTTTTGAGAGGAGAGCAGTGAACCTGAATTCAGAAACAGAGAAGCCAGGAGACGGCTGGTGCGAGGAGAGAGAGGCTGGGATATTTACTCCCCTGGATCCCTCAATGCTGAGCCACAGTCTGGTAGGGACTATATTTGCCTAATAACAAACCCAGCTTTGTTTGGGTGGCTCTCACTCACACACATACTTACTGCTCTCTCCAGCATAACAAATCCTTCCACCACCTCCAGAAAGTCTGCATTTTATTTACTCAATTCATTTTTGCTGCCTTCCTGTTTATTTAAATGGACCTGAATTGTCTCTATCCAATTTTCCTACGTACATGTGACTCGTTCTAGAGTGAAGTTAATTCTCTGCCTGATAGTAAGGAATTAGACTCTCTCCATATGTCTTTGTTTCTTCCAGTAGAATTTTCGTATTCTCAGAAAAGTATTCAAATATTTGACGTCTTTTTCCATTCTAATTAAAATGTTAGGAGCTAAACACATTCTGTACAGCTGTTTAGAACAGGAGGTAGGATAGAGGTATCTGTGAAGTTTTAGTTTGGCCTTCTGTACACATCTTTAGTTATGTTCCCCTGCTACACATGAAAAACAATAAATCTACTATGTTCCCCTCCCTCCCTACCCAAGTTCTATTTCACTGCCAAACATTTTTAAAAAATCTAGAACTCCCCCTCGCCCCCCCTCCCAGGGAAACACTGACTGAAACAGCCCGCCCTGGCCAGGCACGACAGTGGCCACTTGCATGAGTTATCTTCAACAGGAGGTCCTGGTAAGGAATGCGAAACTAACAAGCTACCACCAACCGGAAGAATTCGGGAAAAGTCACAAGGAAAGAGGAGACGCCAGCCCAGATGTCCTGCCAACTTCCCAGAATCCTTCTCGCTGGAATCCATCTTGGCCGAGCGATGCATGCGCCACCAGGAAGGACCCTGAGTCAAAGTGACTGTCCAGAGATAACCCCAAAACTAACCCCATTCCCATAAAACCCGAGACTGAGCCACGTGGGCAGAGCGGTTCTCCTGGCTTCCCTTACCCTGCTGCTCTCCACCCGGGAGCCACTTCCCAGCAAAGTCTTCTGCTTTGTCAGCACGTGTGTCTCTCCAGACACTTCACTTCTGAGTGTTAGACAAGAGCCCACTCTCGGGCCCTGGAAGGGGTCCCCCTCCTGCAACAGTCCCACAAATATGCTTACCTGTAGTATTTCACAAGTATAGATTTTTGTTTCCATCACTTATCAAGGTCATTCTCCCAAGTTTTATCTTCTCAAGACACAAGATGACTTTAAAGAAATGGACTGTATATACCAAGCTAGAACTTTGGAGCTTTTGTTCCTCAGGCACCCACTACCCATGAACTTAAATCATCTGTATCCTCTTTATCTTGTCTGCACGTATCTCTTGTTCCTATGCAAAGGGCACAAGAAAAGATCTGAGCCTGAGTGTTGTGGCTTAGAAGATGAAATAAATTGGAGCCCAGGGAAATGAGCCCCTCGACGACTACTTGGTCAAATCAGAAAGAAAATTAGTCTAGATGCTAATGACGATGTGTGCTCAGCACGCCACGTGGCACATGATGAGACGAGAGGGAAGCAGGTGCCATTAACAATTATGAAGCCACACTGGGGAAACTGCAACCCAGAAAGTTAGCCACATGCCTGATAGTTAAATACTCTGCTAAGTCATTTATTCTTCCAGGTTACTGTTTAAATCATTATTCAGACTATGAAAATACGTATTTTTATCTTGGCATAATTATATAAATTATTTCTTAAGTTGCCCCAATTAGTATACCTTTTCCTGAGCTTGTTTCTTTCTTTTCATACATACCTAGCACTTGGGGAACAAACTTTCACTAGTTGTTTCCTTTCAATACTGTATTCAGGCTCCATTTGGATGTTAAATTTGGTACTCTTTACACAGATAGGCAAGATGTCATCATTAATGTCGAGCAAAGTCCCATATGCTCATCGCTCTGCATCTTTTTGCCCCCCACCTAAGAGCAACACCAGTAGCAACACAAACAACAGCATTGAGTGCCATACTCAGATTGTGCTAAGTGTTTCTGTATTACTTCACTGGTTTTCAAATTTCCCCTTTCAATGAAATCTTATCCCAATGCCCAATATTCAAAACAGAAAAGGAGAAGCTCCCAAAGTCTCTTTGGGCCATTTTCACAATGGCTGCTTTATCTCACTTAAAGTTTCTTCAGTGACGCTGAGAGTTATTTACTGTTTTAACTGGGCCTTGGAGAGCATTCATAATGTGCTCAAAGCCAGAGAGCAGTAAGATAATGGAGCCAAAATTGCATTTATTCAATCAACATGAACTTTTTGCCTGCCTCCTATGTGCCAGATACAACTCTTGGCACTTGGAATACATCAGTGAACAAACAGGCAGAATCCCCTGTCGCTGGTGGAGCTTATATTCTGTCCCAGTGGATTTGAAGGCAGGTTTGTCTAATTCCAAAATGGTGTGGACTTCATGGGATACTACAGTGGCACTACTTGGATTCTTTGGTTTTCTCTCTTGTTCATTCAACCTCTCTCTGCTGACCTGAGCCACAGTGGTATAATTCTACGTTCTTAGGGAGTATGCATATCTGGATGACTCATGATCAGCTTAAACTGATACATTCTAAAATCAGCATCTACCTGCCGCCAAGCTGTCAAAACAATCGCCAGTGACTGGTAACATTCCTGTGGTGCTTGGAAGCCCACAAAGCCCATTTATATAGAGTCTCTTGCTTATTTCTCTTAACTACTTCACAAGCTACAACCAAGTCAGAAATTATGATCCTATCATACAGTTTGTAAAGGACAAAGTTATGAATGGGGGATGTGTACTTCAGTCTGCTGTTGGAGAGATGCAAAATGTGCTCATTTATTTTCTTTAAGTAAATTTGATTTAACACTGAATTTCATATCCGGCTCAGCTAATGGAAAATTCGACTTCAGTCACTCCTGGGGCTCCCTTCCCAAAGCCTGGCCAAGATAACTTACTGTTACATTGGTCTGATCCCTTTAGGCCCAGCAGTTCTGCCATGCTTGGGGAATAAGAAGTCCTTGCTGAGTGTGGGAAGCACAGCTGTTCCCTTCTGTGGTCTGGCCACCAACTTGGGCACTGCCAGGTAGAAAGCTGTGGGACCCACGAGATTTCGTAAGCCTCAGATCTTCGTTTCCTCCAAGGTCACCTGAAATTTCTCTTGTATTTTTTCCTCTGTGGCATGTTCTCTCTCTTCACCCTCTAGGATACATGAAATAATCTCCTTAAAGGCTTGAGCTTTGGAAACAAAGCAAGGAAGGAAGGGATCTCACAGGCAACCCCATCTTGATAGCTGTCACAAACTCTCATGAGGCAAAAGAGCTTGGAGTCGAAGAACTGCTTGAGAATAGTTACTGGGGAGAAATCTATAAATTAATATCTGAAAAATTCTTCTGGAACATGGCTCACATTTATTCATTACTTATTATTATAAGCCAGAAACTGTGAGAAGCACAGGTGCCTAATCTCATTCAATCCTCTCAAAATCCTAATTAGGTTAGGCCCATTGTTCCCATTCCGCAGGCGAGGAAAATGAGGCTCACAGAATTGATGTAACTCTTCCAGCACAGTGAGTGGCAGAGTTGGGGTCTGGTACAGGTTTGACCTCAGGATTATGCTCCTTTACATCTGTGTTCCTTCCATCCCACTTACCATTCCTGTCAATGCCATTTCTCTAATCATTGGGGAGCGACTATTGGTTGCCCACTATCTTTCACTGCTTCTACTCACTGTCAGGGAATTAAAGGAATTTTCCATCCAAGTGTTCTTGGCTTCCTTTAAGATGCTGATCGAGTTGCTCTGCTGTATTTATGTGGTGTTTTGCTTCTTCAGTATCACTTCGGTTTCCTTAAGTCTGGACAGCTCTGTCTGTGATCAGGTTCTCTGTCAAGACCAGGGCCTCTGTGTCAAGACCAGGGCTTCCTATACATACATGTGCAGGAAGATGTTTCCCTATGGGAAACATAAAAATGCACATTCACAACACCCACCCCTAGATGTCTGGGTTCAGTGGGCCCAGGGAGGATTCTGGGGGCTCATCTTCAGCAGAAATTTAGGTAATTGTGGTGAAGGTGGCTCATGGTGCATCCTTTGAGCACCACTGCTCTAGCCAATCCTTTCTCTACTTTATCTTTAATTTATTCAAGTCACTGCTTGTTTGGTTACAAGGACCAGGAACTCTCTCAAGTTCAAATGTAAAGGGAGCTGATGGCTGAAAAGGAGGACAAGGTGACATTATGAGAAAGAGAAGAGCCAACTCAAGAACTGGACAATTGTCAAAGAGCTCTTCTACTTTGCTCTTTAAGCTCCATGGGTCCTTGTCGCCTCTATCCTTTCGGGCTGCATGAAAGTATGTCTGCTCCATCTCATCTCTTTAAATCAGCTTTGTCCTATCTGCCCATGGCCTTCACTTGGGAAGTCTGAACTGGGCCCTAAATTTGACATATCACTGCATTATACTCACTAAACACAATCTCTATGCTGCTTGCTTCAATACTTCAAACAAGGATCTGACTAGGGCTTCCCTGGTGGCACAGGGGTTGAGGGTCTGCCTGCCGATGCAGGGGACACGGGTTCGTGCCCCAGTCCTGGAGGATCCCACATGCCGCGGAGCGGCTGGGCCCGTGAGCCATGGCCGCTGAGCCTGCGCGTCTGGAGCCTGTGCTCTGCAACGGGAGAGGCCATAGCAGTGAGAGGCCCACGTACCACACACACAAAAAAAGAATCTGACTAGCTCAGCTTAACTGTCCATGGGTCAGCTGCCTTTGAGCAAGTGGCCACCCTCGTGCAGTCACTGAGGTTATGTTGGCAAGTGGCAGGGTACACGGTCCTGTATTGCAAACACGTGCATGTAAATATGCCACTGAATCAGGAATTAGAAGCAGGAGGGAAGCTTGCTAAGAAGATAGCTGTGGGTCGGGGTGAAATCACAGCTGTGGCTACCACAGTTTCATGGTCACAGAAACCTTCTTAAGACTTCGCTTTTTATCTTGTCAGCTCTCAGCTCAACTGCTCCCACTTTTCTCTAACTGCTCCGTCCTAAACATGGAGCCCAGTCCAGAATGGCTCTTCTTAACATTCAGAGCCGTCTGTGACCTGGCCCCACTGTACCCTTCTACCGTCACCTGCCCTACAGGAACCACCTGCTGCAGGTGGACCTCTACTCCTTCCACTCTTTCAGTGTGCCATGCTCAGTCTGGAATGTTTCCACTTTCTCTACGTTTACTTATTTTTTTCCTTGAAGTCCTGTTAAACCTTACTACCCTTATGAAACCTTTCAAGGTCACTCATCCCTCAACCACTTTCTGTGTGGCCTATTCTGAACTTCATTACATTTGGTCTTGTGTTATGCTGTTTCAGACCTTTCATCTTATTTCACCAAAGGCAATGATTTGAAGGCAAGAATTACATTCTACAAGGCTGACTTCTCTAGAGCCTAGAAGTAGCAAGGCCACCAAGAAAATAAGACAAAGCACTGGAAGAGCTATTAGCAGATATACCCAGTGAACTTAAATACTATGTTTCGATCTCACTCTTATTTTTTCGCCAAACTAGCTACAGATTAGGCCCACAGGATACATGATTTCCTTTCCTTTTATTTTTTTTTTCTTTTATACCTCAACTAAAGTCACTTTCATTCAACTGGCTGAGTTAAAGTCAATATCCGTTGACAGTCACACAGAATAGGGTGATAAAATTGAACAAAAGTCAGACTTTAGCTAAGATGTCATTGTTAAGAAAACTTTTAAATGAAAGCAGACAAGGTAGCATGGCAACATACTTACACGAGCTAATTAATTTTAAAAGACATTACCTCATAGCCGAGTAAGTGTCCATTGCTCAACTTCCAAGGAACAGCGTTCCAAGAAACTTCAATTTCTGAGGAAGACAAGCTATTTGCACAAACTTGAGATGGAGCTACTGTAGGTTCTATTTGGGAACAGAGAAATATATTGAAGTTCTTATTTTTTTAAAAAAAAGCATTTTAACATATTTGAACATGTAAAATATTCTGTAAAAATATTTGAAAACATGAACCATGTCTTGGTCACTTTCCATTTCCTAGGAAGAGATAGCATCACAGCCGCAGGCTTTTCCTTGCTGAACAGCCAGGGCAACTTGCTCCCTCTCTAGCGCTCCCTTCTTGGCATCCTACTTTTCCCCCCATCATTATTTCTCTCCTCTCCGTCCCACAGTGCCTACGGGAAATCCTATGCCCACAAGTGCTACTTATTTTATGTTATTTTTTGTTTTTCCAAATAAAGGTCAAGGTCTACAGAGTTCATTTATTCAATAAGCATTTAGTGAGTGCCTTGTCTAGCCAGGCCCACAAGAGGGGCAAAGTTAAATGAGATCCTGTACTCTTCTGGAGGAGATAAGCACACACAGAGCTTAGTACACAGGAAGAAATCCCCTTTGTAATGGAGAACTCTCGGGGCTTCATGGATCTCACAGTGATTCTTTCCTCTCAGGAGCTCTGAGCAGAGATGCGTCCTCCCCCAGTATCCATTTCTACGTTAAAGGATCCTGCCCCCTGGCCATGGATGATGCATACTGAGATAGACCCCTGGTCCAAGGATGGGCCTGTTAGATTTTTTTCTCTTGAGAATTTGAAATGTGCTTTGGAGAAACGAGGAAGACTTGAGGCCAATCAATCCAGCCCTGGTGCCCTAGAGAAGCCCTAGGTTTCTGAGGGCCCAGAGCTTCTCTGATTAAGGCTCTTCATGAGGTTTGCTATTTACCTCTCTCTTTGATTCAGTGAAAGGTGTGAGTATATTTCCAATAAATCCCTGCTTTTTTTTTTTTTTTTTTTTTGCGGCACGTGGGCCTCTCACTGTTGTGGCCTCTCCCGCTGCGGAGCACAGGCTCCAGACGCGCAGGCTCAGCGGCCATGGCTCACGGGCCCAGCCGCTCCGCGGCATGTGGGATCTTCCCGGACCGGGGCATGAACCCGTGTCCCCTGCATCGGCAGGCGGACTCTCAACCACTGCACCACCAGGGAAGCCCCAATCCCTGCTTTTTTAAAAGACAAGTCAAATCAGTTTCTGACATTTGGAACAGAAAGACCTTTAACCAAATCATCAGTGGTGGCAAGAATGGAAACAGGAGAAGGAAAGTGCAGGAGTCAAGAAGATATTACAAGGCTCTGGCCATCCCTCCTTCCCAGCTGCCGCCCGCCCCCAACCCCGTCTACCCAAACTCCCTGGTTAATTGAATTGGCATCAACCCTCAGACTCCTGACCTGCTCTTGTAATGATAATCCTTCTCAGCAGCTCTTGGAGATGGGGTCTGGCTATGAATATAAAAGCTCTTGGTTTTGCAAAAAATTTAAAAATCCTGCTCCCTTTTTCTCTCAGAACTCAGTGGGAAAAGAGAACAAAAATAGGAGGTGACAGCATGACGAAAAATTGAGCCTCCTTACTGTTTTTAGGAATGACAACTGTGGACCCACTTTCTCAATTTACTGTAAGGCTTGGAGGATAGAGGAGATGCTGTGAAATCGTATTTCGTGAGCTCAAACTACTCAAGAGCAAAGGCCCGGGGTTAAAATACTAGCTCAGTAGGTCTGTATGGATTTTGGCAAGTTCATTAATTTCTTTCATCAAGCTTCCATTTTCTCCTGTGTAAGTGGGAAATAACAAACGACAAGTACCTACTTGTCATTCCTCCTTGGAAAATTCAAATTAGGTAATGTCTGGCTGATAGTAAGCATCTAATACATGCTAGCTCCTGCCATTCTAACTAGCTAGAACCACATGAGATAGCCAATAATTCAGCTGCTTTTGACCTATAAAATGGCAATTTCATAGGATTCTCCTAACATTACTATTATGTTTACTACTACTTTCTGGGACAGAAAGGCAGAGAAAGGGAGTGAGTCCAGAGTGGAGTATGTATGAATCTATACCGACTAGAACTGGTGAAACCCATCCTCAAACCTCCATATTCCATACCTCCCCAATGTCAGGCTTCTGGTCGTCCCTCTCCATCCTGCTAAAACCTCTTTCTCAGGTCTAGGAACCACTATAAAACTTCAGACTACGGCACTTCAAAAAGAATATCTTAATCTTACCTCCCAAAGAAGAAATCTGTAGAAGGCTGTGCTGTCCCCTGCTTCACAGACTGGAACTCAATGTATTCCTCATAAGCACATTTGTAACTAATTATTACCCCCTCTAACTAGCCACTGAGTCTCACACTTCAACAGGGCATGGTTGATCTTTATTACCTGGACTAGTAACTATGACTTCAATCATTCTCCTTTTCGAGAACTATTATCTGAAGTCACAAAGAACTTCCAAATGGGTTTTTGGAGCACAATTGGTTGATTAAGTGTGGAACTGACATACACATCTTCCTTGACTTATGATGGGGTTACATCTCGATAAACACATCTTAATTTGAAAATATCGTAAGTCGAAAATGCATTTAATATACCTAATAGAGCAAACAGCAAAGCTCAGCCTAGCCTACCTTAAACAGGCTCTGAACACTTACATTAGCCTACGGTTGGGCAAAATCATCTAATACAAGGCCTACTTTACAATAAAGTGTTGAGTATCTCCTGTAAGTTATTGACTACTGTACTGAAAGTGAAAAATAGAACGGTTGCATGGTTCAGAATAATTTTAAGTATATCCATTGTTTACGCTTGTGGTTGTCTGGCTGACTAGGCGCTGTAGCTACTGCTGCCCAGCATCCTGAGAGATCATTTTACTCCGTATCACTAGCCCAGGAAAAGATTAAAATTAGAAACTCGAAGTGCAATTTCTACTGAAATGTCTCACTTCACACCACTGTAAAGTCAAGAAATCATTAAGCTGAAGGCCATCTGTCTAATCATAGCCTTTCCATACCTTCTTCTGCAGAGAGCACTGTTGTCACTGGGCTAAATGGTCCTTCACCTTTGTTATTATAAACACCCACTTTAACTTCATACAGTGAAAATGGCAGGATGCTTTCATTTCTAAAGACATATCTTGGGGTATCAGGAGATGTGACCACTGTCTGGATCCAGTTGCTTACTCCAACAGGGCGGAAAGCAACAACATATCCAAAACCTTCACCATTCTGTAGTTCTTCAGGGACTGGCTGCAAAGGAAAGGCATATTAACTCACGCTTTCACACGAGAGCAAGGCAAAAATAAATGCAGCTCTAATGCGGAGTCTTTTGTAAAAGCCATCAAATAATAATCCACATTGTATTAAGTGGTTGGATTAAAAAAGGAGAAAAAGGTCAGGGGGACAGTCAGCTGCTTTTAAATAAACATATGGCACTCTTTCATAGCCATCAGATAACTAACTGGAATTTTCCTAAATTATTGAGATTTTTGAGCATCTTGCAGCCCTAATTTGAGTTCTGAATAATAAAGATACACTTTCAGTTGAAATACTGCATCTCTAAATCAAATAAAAATCATCTCATCCATAATGTTGATTTTACAGAAAAAAACTACACATTGACATGATAATTCAGAGCAAGAGTAAAACTTTAAAAAAGGAAATAAAAACAATATATTAAACTCAAAGCTGTATTTGCATCATGCCAAAAATTCCTATTGACACTCCATAATCTCTCGACTTCTTATTTTTCCATCCACATCTTCAAATAATGTAGACAATTCTAGTGCCTTCTGACTTTGTTAATTAATGTTTTTCCTAATTATGACTTAAAGCAAGGGCTGAGAGAATGGCTAGGACGCAGCCCCCGCTGGAGAAGTGGTGCGTGCATGACCAGCGGGGGAGCAGCTCCAGAGGTGCTGCTCCAGAGTAAACAGCCAGGACTAGACTCTCACCCCTATGTTTACCAGCCAGATGACCTCGGGCAAATTATTTAACATCTCTATGCCTTAGTGCTTTCACCTAAAAAATGTTGCGAGGATAAAATGAAAAAAATATGCAAAATGCTAGGAACAATGATTAACACAGAGTGAACACTCAAAAATATTGGCTACTAGTTCCAGCCACCACCACTAGCACCACCCAGGATGCCATGAGTGTGGGAAGGGCGTCACCCTGAGGGGCAGGCGCTGTGCAGACACTTACATCCCAGGTGATCACCAGTTCAGACCGGCTCCCACCTCCTCCACTGGCATCTGAAGGAGGCACTTCCGGCACTGAAAGGTTAGAAAGAATGACTGAAACCCTGCTAGCATCTAGTAAGATTTATCTGAAAGAAGACTCAATGTTGTTTACTTTTGCGTGTGTGTGTGTGTGGTATGCAGGCCTCTCACTGTTGTGGCCTCTCCCGCTGCGGAGCACAGGCTCCGGACGCGCAGGCTCAGCGGCCATGGCTCACGGGCCCAGCCGCTCCGCGGCAATGTGGGATCTTCCCGGACCGGGGCACGAACCCGTGTCCCCTGCATCGGCAGGCAGACTCTCAACCACTGCGCCACCAGGGAAGCCCTGTTGTTTACTTTTAATACTTAAAATAATTTGATCATTGGCACATTACATGTGTGTGTATGTGTGTGCACGTGCACACGTGGGTGTATATATGCAATTATATGTGTGTGCATATATATGTGTATATATATATCTTTGAGGGAGATCATCACATGCTTTATATCTGCATAAAATTATTAAATATTCAAAATATCTCAAACAGTAAGAAAACAATGACTCAGTGTGAAGGTTAATAAAACAAGAAAAAGTGATTCATCAGGGATGATGATAAATCAATCCCGTATGGACATTTTTTTTCCCCCAGTTTCAAAGCGATTTTTTAAATTGAGGTATAGTTGATTTACAATTGTTCAGGTATACAGCAAAGTGATTCAGTGTTTTTATATATATATATATATATATATATATATATATATACACATATACACACATATATATATTCTTTTTCTGATTCTTTTCCCTTATAGGTTATTACAAGATATTGAATATAGTTCCCTGTGCTATACAGTAGGTCCTGGTTGTTTACCTACTTTATATATAGTAGTGTGTACCTGTTAACCCCAAATTCCTAATTTATCCCGTCCTTCTCCTTCCCCCTTTGGTAGCCATAAGTTTGTTTTCTATGTCTGTGAGTCTATTTCTGTTTTGTAAGTAAGCTCATTTGTATCATTATTTTTTTAGAGTCCACACATAAGTGATATTTGTCTTTCTCTGTCTGACTTGGCTTCACTTGGTATGATAATCTTTAGGTCCATCCACGTCAGCATGAACATTTAACTTGTGACTATTTCAAGTACAGATTTAGTTCTCAGAACAACATTGCCTCTATATAAAGATGACCCATACTTAAATCCTCAAATCCTGTTATGAGATAATCTTTATGAACCTCACACAGGCTTTTATGCTGAGAAATTTATGCTTAATAAATCCCATGACACACCTAGAACGTAAGTTCCCTGAAGATGGGTCTTTGCTGCATTCAGAGCTGTACCCACTGTACCTAGAAAGTGCTCAGTGCACAGCAGGTACTTCCTGAATATGTGTTTTGTGAATAAATGAACTGAGCACCAAGACAGACATGGCTCCCCGATTTCTCACAATACCTGGCATAAACATTATATGCATTGTCCCGTGTAAAAGAGCATCATTAAAATTACTGAAATGTATTCCATGACTTCTATCTTGGCTTTGTTCCAAAGTGATATATTGGCTGTATTTCAAACATAATTTTAGTTAGTCTTAATTAATACTGTGGACTCTGAAAAGGAAAGTCTTAAGTCCTCTCTGATGCCTCAGTAACGTGATACCATGTACACTTTCTACTTTGCAGTTTCAATGTTAGGCTATTTTTAGCATTATAAAAAGAGTCTTATGGTTAATATTAATAGTTGCCCCACATGGAAAATTTTAACAATAATTCTCTCTTAATTTAATACTCAAGGGGCCAAAATATACCTATTCATCAATCGCTTAAGCTTGGTGGCAGAACGAGATTTCCTAGCAGCTGAACTCCCAGAAGTCATTATCCTTCCAATTTGTCAATGCTCGTTATAAATGAAAACAGCACTTCCCCTGTTAACAGGGTGACTATATCAGATAGTAATTATAACCTTAAGTGACAAAAACATATTCACTCTACATGCACTAATGAATGCTGACGATGGACTGAACTCTTGCAAATGTCACACTACATCAGAATCACTTACACGTGTCTTTTGACAAATGCCATATGGCCAGTCTGCCGTTAGATAGTTCAGATAATTGCGACAATGCATTATCGAGGCTGGAGATCAAGCGCAAGAGAAGTGGAAATACACACCCAGAAAAACCTATGAAGCCATGACTCAGAAAACAAAAAACACTAACCTGCCTCCTCAGTTCTTACTTTTTCTGAGGGTAAACTGGGTTCTCCACCTCCGATTTTGTTATTGGCTACAACCCGAAATTCGTATTCCACCCATGGATTTAACTCGACTACCGTAGCTGTGTGTGTTTTCCCATCAATGACCTCAGGCACTACAAAGGAATATTTCAGAGAGGTAAACGTCTGCACGTCTTAGGGTTGACCTGCAATCCATACATATGTACCGGTGGCATTTGCCTCTCCCCCTTTACCTGTTGTGGCCGTCTGCCAACCCACGGAGAAAGGGGTCCGTGCCTGGACAGAATAGGATATAACTGGGCTGTGGTTGTCTGTACCTTCTTTCCAAGAGAGTTGGGCTGTTGTATCTGTAATTTCATCTACCTTTACGTCTTCTGGTGGTCCAGGTGAACCTAAGGCAAAAATGCAAACAATATTTAGCAGTTCCATAAATGTCATTCTCTTCTACCAATGTGAAGAACATGCCCCATAGCACTTGAACCCCTTCAACGGATCCCAATTTCAAAAGCGCTTAGGGAAAGAGGACATTTACCTGGCAACAAAACTTCCACTTTTTTTCTTTCACATTCCTGTTGCTAGATATTAAATCTGCATTCTGAGCCATGAATTCCAAAGGCATAATACTCCACAGTTGCAAATGAAACCTGCTTTTTGAGACCTCTATTCAGCAGGGTTCCTGCCCTGTTCCAAATTCAATATCCTTTACTTTGGGCGCGAAACCTTTTTCTTTAATCTCCTGGGACATCTCTGTAGTTCCCAGTTTGTAATTCAGAGCTGTTTTATTCTACCATGCACGCTGGGTGATTTTTCAGCTCAGTAGCAAATCAGTACTTTGGCCGGTAGCTCAGACTGGCAAATTTTCTCAGGCATCCTAGATGATCCTGTGTTTTATTTTGGAAGTAGACACACACACCCACT
Organism: Monodon monoceros; assembly: GCF_005190385.1. NCBI lineage: Eukaryota > Metazoa > Chordata > Mammalia > Artiodactyla > Monodontidae > Monodon > Monodon monoceros. The sequence goes on from NW_021703780.1 coordinate 86,253,038, forward strand.
ATCACTACTCTCTTTCATATTAAACACTACTGCTGTATTAATGACATACTCAAAAACACATCAGCTTGGCAGCAGCTGTGGAACGCTTATTACACTGAGAGCTATTGGAATGACAGAGTTGAGAATTTTATTTCTTTGAGTTAGCACCTATCCTTATTCTCACATCTTCTGGTCTATTTGGGCAGGGGGATCAAATCAATATTATATAACCCACATGTTCATTTGCTATCTCATCATGGTTTTTCAGTTAGAAAGGCTCAGTTAAGAGGCGAAATTAAAGAAGCACACAGAGCCATTAATGTTTACCTCTTACTATGAGGTCAGCGGCAGATGAAACACTGTCCACCCCTGTCTGCACCATACAAACATATTTCCCACTGTGTTTCAACTGAATGTTTCTGATCATTAAATCGCCTGACGAACTCTGTTGGAAAAAACAGGTAATGAACATATTATTAGTTTGAAAACACAGAGACTCTCGAAGGCTATGGCCAACACCACCACTAAACCCATATTTAGAGAGAAAACCTAGGTGGTTCCAAGACAGAAGATTGCTACGATGGAGAGTATGGAAATAAAAACAGGTTAAAAACCATACATGATTGCAGACATAGGTTTCTGTAGCTAAATAAACAACAAGCTTTCCCCTGGGCATTTATGGTTTCAAAGATAAATAAGGGCAGAGATCACAGTCTCAGAGTCTATTTACTTTCACTAGGGTGACACTTCTTTTTATATCCATTGCTCAGCACCAGCTCAACTCTTTTCTCTAGTTCCATCCTCTTTGCAATTATCTGCCTGAGAAGAAGACGGAAGCATTTAGGTATCTGGCGGGAGATAAAGGCAGCACGACAAGGGGATTACCATGGTTGAAACACTTTTCTGAACACTTTGAAGCTTAAAAAGCCTAATGCTATTTAATTCCTTCGCTACAGAATTTAGGGACAGTCAGTATGAACCCCTCAATAAGAAGAAATTAAAACATTTTTAACCAAAAAATAATAGCTACCCATAAAGACACAGGCTGGCATCCCCCAGTGCCAATTAATGAAGCAAATGTATTTCTAAAAGCTCAACTTCAAATCGTCCTTGTTTTAAAAGAATGTAAAATCATGTTCATAAAATGAGTAACTGCAGGCCAGTTTCATGCATGAGTAAAAGTATGGATTGAAATAAAACGATTTGGAAAGCAAAGCCCTTTGAAAAGGATCACTTAATGGAAAACCTCTAAACTGGTATGGAAGAGGAAGCAATAAGTAGTTTGTCTTATTAATTAAAAGGATAATTTTACTCTTGGGTTTTCCCAGTATTTGTTGAAAGATGGATTCCACTATCTTGCTTTTAGGTAATTTCCTAAGATCTCCTATCAGGTAGTTTCTTAAATATCGCTTCCTATCCTTAGGATTCTTAATGCGCTATGTATTCTCCGTTGGTTGGATTGTTTGGCTTTAGCCTGAATTTCTTGAGTATCGGGAAAAGGCAGATGTGAGCTGATTGATGGCTGTAATTAAATGATAATCCAGAAACTGTTGAGTTTGCACGCTTTACTTTCATCAAGTTAAACCTTTTCCTTTCCCTCCCTCTCTCTTTCTCCTCAGGGTTACTTAGAAATTATCCCCAGGACAAAGCCTTCAATGCTTGCTGACCTTTAGAAACTCTTTAAATTTTATGAGCTCCATATACTCACAGGAGGTTATCATTTCTATAGGAATCTCTTATTTTCAGTGAAGTAAGAACTGTTACGATTAAATTCCATCGAGGCATTGGGGTAAGTTGTTATTCTTCCCTGTGTTTATTTGCTTATTTTGAAAGCAGTTGGGTAAAAAAAGAAAATTGGAAATAGTACTGTCTTTTGGTCCTCAGACACACGAATACAGCTTTTAGGCACATAAGCTCGTTTTCTTTCTTGAAGGAGTAAAAAAAGAGATTGATGTTGGGTTTGTCATTTCTCTTCACTTTGGTATTGATGGGTAAAGAGAGATATAACTTAGCTAGCTTGTGTAATAGCCAAACCATCTTCCTGAAGAAATATAGTTAGGCTCACCATGTAGGGAAATATAATTTTTAATAATATTTTACACTGTAGAGTGAAAACGGAAGCAATAAACATGTAGACGGTAGGAACCATTGATTTTGTTTTTCAGCACCAACATGAAACTGAGTGGATGAATACATAAATGAAAAATAAAATATAGCAAAAATGAAGGATCCTGTACTTAATTTTTGTCTATCCCAGTAGACTATATTTATATTGTTCCACTTCTACTGCTTTTTCTCTCTCACCCTATCTATTGTCTTTTAACGGAGCAATATGAAGAGTCACGATTCATCTTAACAAAAGTTCATTGAATGCTTGCCATACTAGATTCACTCGAGGTTAGAGAAGTGTGTTATACATGACCTCTGCTCTCTAGGATGTAAACCCAAGTCAGGGATATATATATATGAAACAAGTTATGTTTACAAATTTAGAGGGGCTTCCCTGGTGGCGCAGTGGTTGAGGGTCCGCCTGCCGATGCAGGGGACGCGGGTTCGTGCCCCGGTCCGGGAAGATCCCACGTGCTGCGGAGCGGCTGGGCCCGTGAGCCATGGCCGCTGAGCCTGCGCGTCCGGAGCCTGTGCTCCGCAACGGGAGAGGCCGCAGCAGTGAGAGGCCCGTGTGCCGCAAAAAAAAAAAAAAATTAAAGAATTTATTTAATAAAGGTTAAATAAAATCACATGGCACATACCATGTGTACACAACGTTAGAACGCAGGAGGCAGGAAATTTTTCAGTCCTGCCGAGGATGTGGAGTGACCGGTACTCTTGCTATTGCTAATGGGAATGGAGACTGATGCAATCACTCTGGAACCTTGTTTACAAATAGCTACTAAGGCAGCATATACCCATAATCTACAACCTGGCAATTCCATTCCTAGGTAATACATACTTTACAGACATGTGTGTGTATGTTCATCAAGACATTTAAAAGAACGTTTGTGGCAGTACTACCCATAATAGCTAAAGAACAGAAACAACCTAGTGTCCATCACAAAAAGTAGCTTAGTAAGTAGTGGAACACTCATTTAAGGAGATACTATTAGACCATGAAAATCAATGAACTATAACTGTATAGACTGACATAGCTAAGTCTCAACATAAAAAATATAAATCAGATAGAAAGGAGTACAATGACACTAATCTATCACATCATAAATCTAGACTGTGACTATCTTTGGAGGGATATTTAGTACTGCAACGAGGCATCACAGGGACTTCTGGAATAGGGGTCATATTGCTTCCTGATTTCATCGTTGGTTACCTGAATGTGTTCATTTTGTGAAAATTCACTGGGCTACACACTTATAATTTGTGTATTTTTTGGCAGAACATAATGACTCTCAAGATGCAGTTGTTATAATGTACAACTATAGCTCTAAACGCTCCACTATAAATAGGACCATCACTGAAAAGGTCAAATAACATGGTTGTTATTCTAAACTCCAGTTTCTTTCACAAGAATTAAATGTTTAATAATAAAAGTGCAATTAATTAGAATATTCTATAACTTCTTATTAAACTGCAATTGATTATTCCCAGACGTTAAAAAAATATAAAAAAGGAAAAGGAAATTCCAAACGGAAGTTTCACTTACATCAAACCAATTCTTGTCCCCACCAATTTTCACTGCTACTGGTTAGAATATAGTTTGTTACTGATTAACTATGATAAAGGGGACAGGAGAGGAACTTCCGAAAAAATCCAAGTAGCATTAGTCTAACTGTGGTAAAATAGCACTTGATAGATTATTTTTCAGTATATTTATCAGTAAAATTGCATCTATTATTTAGATAAATTTAGAAACATGCTTCTAATTCCTCAGAGTGTAAGTATAAAACAACTTACAAACATTACAAACATTAATAATCTTGCAATAAATTCTTAGGAACACTAATAACCCTTTGAATAAAAACAGCTTCTACTTTATTATCTGCTAAATTAGTTTGTTAGTCTTTCTTTGTATTGTTTTCCTAAACTCTCCTTTGGCCCCCTTCCCTCAAATAGAACGGACTAGAATTGGGACAAAGCAGAGTCAAAGCTTCATTTTCTTCACTTCGCTTATCCCTATTGCCCTTAAAACGTCCCCCTCAAAATGCAGCAGTGTAATTCCCAGTCTTTCCAGAAAGCAAGTTCTTTTTCTATGCCGCTGGTCACAGCATTATTTGAAAATGGAGCTTTTAACAGTGCGAGAGGCCTATTCCTACAGCTTAAACGAGGGTTTAAGAAGAGGGAGACATTTCCCTAAGTCATATGAATTTTAGCTCTTTCTCAGAAGCTCTATCTTTTTAAATAGGATCATTCATTCCAAAACTATTCATTAAGCAATGGCTATACTTTAGTCGCTGAGGACACAATAGTGAGGGAAAAAAACAGTCCTTATGTTCATGGAGCTTACAGTTGAAAGACAGCCATTAATCAAATGACTACCACAAATCAATGTAAAATTACAGCGTAATGCAAGTTCAAGATACACAGACGAATCTATGATTCTGGAGTCTCAATGTATTGATAGTTGAGCTAAGATCTGCAATATGAATACAAGCTATCTAGCAAAAGAGGGTAAGAAAAAAGTAGTCTACATTAGAGCACTTACACGTATGCAGAGACTCTAAGGCAGGTGACAACATAGTCTCTTTTGGGAATGGGAGGGATAGGCAATGTCAGGGGGGTTAGTTAATCCACAAATCCATAGGAATAGGCCTCTCCCACTACCAAAAGCTCCATTTCTGTCCCCAGAAAACTAAAATTTCACTGTAGCTAATTTCAGGTTCATATTCATGTCTTAATGATAGTAATTCTTTTTATTATATTTGAAAAAACTTGTAAGCTTTTCTAGAATTAATTATCTAATTAGGTTTTCACCTAATTATATAGGTTTCTCCTAGAAAAGATCATATTTCCAGAACATGTTACAGGTATAAACAGTATATGGATTTATAAGTCAAATCACCTTTGAAATAAATGCTAAGAGAAAATCCAGTGAGCGCATGAGACGAAAAAGAAGATAAGCTTGTTAACTTTTTCCCTATATTTTCTTAGGTGATGATGCTAGTGGAATTTTTGATGTAGTTGAAAAACCACTCTGCACTGAAAGAAAAACACTGCATGATGTGATAACCCACGCCAGCTGAAGGTGAGAAAGCAGACAACTCATTACTAATTACACATAAGCTGAGAGTACATTGTGAGATCTACCATATGCTACAAATCAAGGTATAAAATAAACCTTGGAACTTGGAAAACCTCTTGACCCCTGCAAATGTAGCATGCACTTTGAATAAAACAAATTTTCAGCAAAAACTAATTTCCTAGTAAGCACTCGTGATGTAAATGCGGCTGCTGGACTGCCAAGAAGCATAATTTTCCAATTTAAGGGGGAAAAAAGCATTTTGACAACTATTTGGAAGGCAAGGTAGAATAGAAGCTCCTCCTTTTTAAAAATCACTTTACACAGCCTGTTTTTGTATAGATTCCAATGTTAATCATTCAGCCCGTCACTGGGTTGCCTTCCAAGTCCTGACACTGCATGTAAGTCATACACAGGTGACTAGCGAACAGTCAAGCCTCCAGGTTACTTCTGAAACCTGAGTGGTGTTTTTCTCTGTGAAGGTCCCTAAGGGAATTGGTGGCAGATGGGTCACCTCTGTATTTCTGACCAACCAAGTTAAATCTTGCCCCATCCCTACCCCAAATGGCTGCAACAAGGCCACCTTTGTTACAAATGGACACTGCTCATCCAAGGAACAGAAATAATTGGCAACCACTGAAACATGAAAATGGGCCCTAACACTGTAAACCATTTTAGTTCTTCTGACTGATCAACAATTTCATCTGAAGCTGTCTGATGCCTGGTTGTCCAAACAGGTGATATCTAGTGCAGGTAATATGCAATCTGTTCACATCAAAATTCTTCGACTTTCTTTGGTACCAATAAACTGAAATAATTGATCCATTACAGGATTTAGAGCCCCAGCTTGTCCCGTCTTAAGTGTTTTGAAAGAATAACACATGAAAGATAAAAACTTGGTCAAAGACCTTTATGCATATTTTAAACTGTATCAAATGCCCAAGTTACCTTAAAGGTATCAGCTTTTCTATTTCAACATCAAGTTCACATTAACAACTTGGGGATTTTTTTTTTTTTTTCTGGCCAGTGTAGTGTTTATGGAGTATCTTACTTGAAGTTGGTGATCTCAGGATCCAGTGTCTATTCCCACAGTGATTGTACCTCAGTGTTTTCTAAACTTCAACCACTAGAGTTACACCTCCACATTTTTTTTTTTTGCCATATTCCAGTACTAAATGGTCTACTATTCACTTGTTTCTTAAACTGTTTAACTTTCTTAAATAATATGTAAGTCAATACAGAAAATGTGTACTTTTATCTAACATGGAAAACTGCTGATCACAGTAATAGTTAACTGATAAAATGAAAACAGTGAGTGGAAGATAATGTAAATGGACACTAGCTGGGCACTCTCAAAGTCTCTGAGACCTGGACCTTTACTCTTTTAATTAAAAAGGGAGATTAGCAAAAATTAGAAAATCATTCGTGACAAACCTAACACCATACTGAATTATTCTCCTTGATTTAACCTAAATGATTGAAATGAAATTGAAAATAGAATAGATCTCATTCTGCATTATTTAATATTGCCTATTGGGTACCTAGTCTGTGCTTTGCAAAACACTGGACTACCCAGATCACTTAACCCAGTTGTTTTCAACATTGGCTGTACAGTAAATTCACCTGGAGAGTCTTTAAAAACATACCAGAGGGCTTCCCTGGTGGTGCAGTGGTTGAGAGTCTGCCTGCCGATGCAGGGGACACGGGTTCATGCCCCAGTCCGCGAAGATCCCACATGCTGCGGAGCGGCTAGGCCCGTGAACCATGGCCGCTGAGCCTGCGCGTCCGGAGCCTGTGTTCCGCAACGGGAGAGGCCACAGCAGTGAGAGGCCCACGTACCGCAAAAAAAAACCCCAAAACAAACAAAAAAACCATACCAGAAATCCCTAGGCCACATCCCAGAACAGTTAAATCAAAATGGACTAGAAAGAGGAGATCCTTTAGCTGATTCTAATGATCAGTTAGTATCTAAAAGCATTAAATGCCCGAGATTTTATATTCTTCACATCATCACTCCTCCTGGAAATAAAAGCTTCAAGATAGGCACTCTTTTCCCTAGCTCTAAAACTCTGCAATTAATAAATGCATAAAATAATCCTTAAGTTCGGCTGTTTAGTGCTGGGTTTATAAGCTGAGAACAGTACACCTGTACGTATTTTCATTCTGGAAGATGGGTGGGAAAACTAGTGTCCGTGAAACAGGTACTAGATGTCAAGTACAAGGTGCATTTCCTTGACATTAGATTGCCTTGGTGTACTTGTCATTTTAAAAACAAGTAGTCATTGAAATAATTCAACATGGTGATAGATTTCTACAGATTCATATAGAAACTTACTGTTAGTCAATGTGAATCACCCTAGGATTACTCTGAACTGATGTGACGGCAGTTCAGAATGCAAGTATTTCAAGTCACAAGAGCCTACCCTGAGTAACAATTTATCTCATAGATCACAGGTCTTTTTTTTGTCTTTGTTGCTTTTACCCTCATATTAGAGGTTTAAAATATACTGGGAGCAGATCGGCCCCTTGCAGAATTATAATGTTAGTGTATGAAAAAGGAAATCCATTGATACAAAGGCACAAAAAGCCATTGTTTCATGGAAACTTGACCAAGTTGTGCAAACGTCTTGTGCTCAGTTCTAGTTCCAATTACTCTTGCTGTGTAATAAATTACCGCCCAAATTTAGTGGCTTAAAAAATTGATGATCATTTACTCTGCTCAGCAATATATAATCTGCGCAGAGATCAGTAGGGGGACAGCTCATCTCTGTTGTAAACCTCATCAGCTGGGGCAGCTAGAATGGGGACAGGCAAGCCAGCTTACATGACTGGAGAGTGGTGTTGGCTGTTGGCTGGGAGTTCAGCCATTCTCTTAAGGTAGACCTCTCCACCATCTGCTTGAGCTTCCAAGCAGGAATTCCAAGAGAAATTGCACCAATAGAACAAGGTGGAAGTGCATGCATTTTTATGAGCTAGCCTCAGCAATCAGAGCATCACTCCTGCTTTTCTTTATTGATCAAAGCAGTCACAAAGGTCTACCTGGGTTCAAGACAAGAGGCATATGTTTCACCACTTGATGGGGAAGACTGTCAAAAGTCACAATGAAAGACAAGCAAGTGGGGTACAAAGTGTGCTTTTGCAGTCATCTTTGGAAAACACCATTGGACACGTCCCTCCAGATCCATTCTGTACCTGCCATACTGCTTCTTTTGGAGGCAGCTGACCTACACGGACTATATAAAATGGTGCCCTTACTTTCTGTCTTTTCCTTGGGTTCCTCCCATCAGGAAATCTGAGGGAGGGAGAATAGTGAATTCGTGGTATTTGTTTATCAAGGTTCATCCCTGCATGGTTGTTTTACTCTGACTGTGCCAAGAACCCAAGACAGACTTTAAAACAACCCCACCAACTCTGATCTAGATGCCCTTTCATGTCAGGAGCCTATGTGTGAGCCAGAGAAAGGATACCCGCAGTCAGAGAGAATAAAATTACACTCTCTCCCAGGAGAGTTGCTCCCAAAGAGATCGCACCAACTTTACTACAATTTCAGACCAATGTATTCCCACAGTTATCCTGATACTCTGGAAATAAATAAATAAATAAATGTATATATATATATATATATATATATATATCTCAAAGTCATATTTAAAAAGATGATAAAAAAGACTAGCTTGGATGCCAAATCCAATATATCATTAGACTATTTTTTTTGTAAACAGTTATGATCTAAAATTTTAAAGTCAGTATTAAAAAATGGTTTACAAAATCAGAGTGTGTACTGTTATAAAAAACAGCTTAAATTCCTGGGTTTTGTGTCTAAAATTTTAAATTGCCCCGAATGAGCCATTTATTCTTCACTTTCTTATTCACGTCCAGATCAATTAAATGGTATAATTAAATACTGTCTTGCAAAGTAGAATACTTTTCTTTCTGAAATTGGAGCATAAAAATCCAAGCCACTATGGACAATTACAACTCAATAATAAAAAGGCAAATAACCCGATTAAAAAACAGGCCAGTCACCCTGACTTCTGATTTTCAGTTGGCATATAAGCAGTTTAGCAGTCATCACTCTGTTCTAACAACAAGTAAAAGCTGAAGTAATTCCGCTTCGATCTGACAGAGAAGTGAGGCCATGGAAAAAACCACTGCCTTCAAAAGTGGAGAGACAGACTGACAAATACAGAGAAGCACAACTTACTGGAGCAGAAATCCGCCAGCAGAAATTTCCCTGGGAGCCAAGACTGGGGTAGAGAAACCCAAACTGTGATGGATGAATTGCTGGAGGGTCAGCGTGGACAGGTCTGAGAGCTAACACTCCAGGGAACCCAGACACAGGTGGTTCCCCATACTTTTCTGAGTTTTACCTCCGGGAGCTCTACTGGGTCCTCACACTGCATGGTGAAGAAAGATCCCCTCGTGTTTCTGGCAGGGGAAGGGAAAATGAACCATTGTGACATAAGCCAGAGCACTCTGTTCTTCTGAACCAAGGTTGTCTTTAGGAGAAACTAATTTACCAGAGCCTAACCTGCTGGGGTTTTGTAAGAGCCTAATACCTCTTCCTAAGAAAAATACCCAAATCCTGATCCCTCTAGCTTCCCACACGGGGGAAGGGAAATACACAGCTCCAGTACCTCCAGCCATCCTGTCTCACCAGATGGGAAAGGAGGAGATGAAGAAGCACTGTGGAAGTTCACAGTCCAGGGGCACAGGCTCACCAAACAGCAGACCAAGTCACAGGACTGGAGAACACTTCCTCTCACCACCCCACAGACTCACCACGATATTTGTAAAGGCCTGCTCACTGCAGTTCCTTTCAGCTACTACACATGATGCACGCCTTTCAACAGAACAATTACCGGGCATGTGAAAATGCAAAAAACACAGTGTTAAGAGGCTGAATACAAATCAGAACAGGCATTAGATGTGGCATGAAGTATCAGACGAGAAATTTTAAAGAGCTATGATTAATATGCTAAGGGATTTAATGGAAAAAATAGATTGCAAAAAGAAATGGACAGTGTAAGCAGAGGGATGGAAATTCTAAAAAACAAAAAAGAAATGCTAGCGATCAAAAACACTGTAAAGAAATAAATAATGGCTTTCATGAGCTCATTAGTAGACTAAACATGGCTGAGAAGACAATCTCTAAGCTTGAGGATATGATGATCAAATCTTCCAAAACTTAAAATGAAAGATGAAACAACTGAAAATAAAGAACAAAATACTTAAGAACTGTGTAATGGAGATATAAGAAAGAGAAGAAAGAGAAAAAGGAAGAAAGTAATATTTGAAGCAGTGGTGACTGAGAATTTCCCAAATTTATATTTGAAATCAAACAACAGGCCTCTCTCCAGAAAGAATGAAAATGATAGGTCAGAAACACGGCCCTCCATAAAGAAGGAAAGAGCATCAGAAAATAAATAAGTGAAATATTCCTAATTTATCTAATAGATAACAGTTTTTTCAAAATAATAATTCACTGCTAGGAGGAAAGCAAAACTAAACATACTCATACCATATGACCCAGAAATCTTACTCCTTGATATGTACCCAAATAGAAAACTTATGTCCACACAAAACCTGCACACAGATGTTTAAAGCAGCTCTACTCATCATTTCAAAAACTTGGAAGTAACCAAGGTGGCCTTCAGTAGGTGAGTGGATAAACTACTATATCCAGTCAAAAGAAAAAAGAGCTATTATGCCATTGAAAGATACGGAGAAAATATAAATGTATAGTACTAAGAGAAAGAAGCTAATCTGAAAAGGCTACATACTACGTGATTCCAACTATAGAACATTCTAGAAAAAGCAAAACTATGGTGATAGTAAAGATTATTGGTTGCCAAGGGTTGGGGGAGGGAGGGATGAATAGATGGAGCACAGAGGAATTTTAGGGCAGCGAAACTACTCTGCACGATGCTCTAATGGTGGATACATGTGCTTATACATTTGTCCAAACCTAATGAATGTACAGCACCAAGAATGAACGCTAATGTAAACCACAGACCCTGGGTGATAATGATGTGTCAATGTAGGTTCATGGATTGTAACAAATGGACCGCTGTGATGCAGGATATTGATAGTGGAGTAGGTTGTGCACGTGTGAGGACAGGGGTTGTATGGGAACAACTCTTTGTACTTGCCGTTCACTTTTGCTGTGAGCTTAAAACTGCTCTAAAAATAAAATTCATTAATAAAAATAAGTTAATAAAATACTTATTAATAACAAGTAAAAAATAAATAAAAAATTTACAAGTCACAAAGGACCACATCCTTCATGATTCCATTATATGAAATGTCCAGAATAGGCACATACCAGAGCAGAAAGTAGCTTTGCGGTTCCCTGGGGCTGGGACTGTTTGAAGGTGGAGGAGTTGGGGGAATTATGGATAATGGGTGTGAGGTCTCTTTCTGAAGTAATTAAAATATTCTGAAATTGATGATGGTGATGGAGGCACATCTCTTTGAATATAGTAAAAGCTATTTAATTGTATACTTTAGTTCAATTATATGAATTATTTTTCAATAAAGGTGTTAAATAAATAAGCCATCCTGAATAAAAGATAATGCTATGATTAGAAGACACCATTTACCTCCTCATTCAGTTTGACTGATCTGTTCATTTATTGGATTTATTAGATTTAAGCCTTTTTTTTTTCTTCCCCCTGCGGTACGCGGGCCTCTCACTGCTGTGGCCTCTCCCGTTGCAGAGCACAGGCTCCGGACGCACAGGCCCAGCGGCCATGGCTCACGGGCCCAGCCGCTCCGCGGCATGTAGGATGTTCCCGGACCAGGGCACGAACCCGTGTCCCCTGCATCGGCAGGCGGACTCTCAACCACTGCGCCACCAGGGAAGCCCAATTTACGCCTATTTTTGACAAGTCCTCTTTTTCAGAATGTATTCATGAGCCTTAGCCCCACCCCCTTTGCCAAACAAAACCAAACCAAAATTATAAACTGCTAGTTCTTTCCTCTGCCTCCAGAGATGAGATATTTTAACTCTGCAAATCACAGATGCAGGTAAATATCTGTTAATCACAATTTGGAGGATCTTAAGTAATCATAATATCGAATGAATTGTTTCTGACTTTCTTAGAACTTTCTTTAGAGATTTTTTTTTAAAGTATCTGTACATAATGGTGTTTCGATTTTCATGTGCTGGTATATACACAAACATATTTACAGGTACACAAACATACACATTACTGTCTCTTTGATGGTAGCTTATAGTTTTCAACTGGCTAACAGTAGGGTGGGTCCAGTGGTGGAATCCCAGTATGTCCTAAGCTCAACAGTGAAGAACTGACAACCCCACCCCTGAGAAAAAAAAGTCAATTCCTAAGAATTGGAGTGATGTCATTTTATGGAAGGTTTGTAGGGGAAAATATGAAATTCACAACAAAATCTCCCTGAAATCTTCTTTAAACTCTCTCCCAAAGTTTCTCTCCTAGTATCACTAGCCTATCTAACTTCCCCGAAGTTTCCTATGTAACCCTCCTGGAACACTAGTTCTAAAATCTTCATATTTCCCTTCAAATTCCTACAGCTTGAATATCCCATTCAACCCAAGAAAAGTTATGAAAGCTATTAGGAAAAGAAGAATACAGATTTTTTGACTACATGAAAATGAAAACTTTTACTCTATGAGTGATAAAATAATAGACAAAGTTAACATAAAAGTGACAAACCAAAGGAAGATATTTCCAGTGAATCACACTAAGATATAATTAATAGCTTGACTACATAAGGACCTACTATAAATCTGTAAAGCAAAAGGCTTGACTTCTAACGGAAGAAGTGAGTAGAGGATACAAATCTGCAAGGTATGGAAGAGGGACAGGAAATGGCCAGTACACACTGTGAATTTGCGTGTAAGTGAAGGATTTCCTGCTGTGACCTAAGGAGAACACTGTCCAATGGACACAAAATATACATGAGATGAAAATCTATTACATGCAAATGTCAATATCATTACTGTGTTTCTAGCAAAAATAAAACAAGTCTTATCTGGTTGATGGTTGTCTTGAAGCAGTGTATGTTTTGTTTTTGTAACTTTCGGAAGTCATTCTCTATTGCTAGATTTAAAATAATTTTTTGAACACTCTTCTACACAATAACCCAGGCAGCTGGGCTATTGTGAATTTCTCTAGCTAGAAATTAGGTAATTTTTTGTTTTCTGCAGAAGTAACGATGCATTTCATGAGTCAGTATTAAGCCCCCAATTTTCTTGATTTGGAGGAGCCAGTCATAATTCTGAATCTTTCTTAAGTATCCAAATTACTAATAAGCAAAATGGAGAGATTCTCCATCTTACTATTAATCTGAGAAATGAGAAACTGTTGATAATGAGATATCACTTCTCAACCATCTGTTTGGGAAATTTTTTATTTAATAAATAAAGGGAAAAAATCATGTGTGGAAAAGAATGTGGGGCAACAGGCACCTCCTGCTCTGCTGATGGGAATGTAAATTGCCGCAGCTTTCCCAGAGAACACTTTAGAAGCAATCCTACAGGCAGTGCTAGTAGCAGTAACAGCAACAGCAAGAACAACCGCAGCAACAGCTAACATGGGTTGTTCTGAAGTATTTTATACACATACCTCAGAATAAATGACTATTATCATGCCAGTTTTACAGATGAAGAAACTGAGGCAAAGACAGATTAACAACAGTTCATAGGAGAATGAAATAGGTTTTACAAGAGATGGAAGTTTGAGCTCCGATGTTTTAATGATGCAACTATATGTATAATTTCTAGTCCTATCCAGCAATTCATACCTGAACAAATACCCCCCAGAAAACGTCCTGGGAATTACTGACAAGGTGTCATTACTCTTCTTTCAAAATACTGTTAACTATTCTTTTCTTTACCTAAATACTCTCAGAATTGTCTAAAGTGGTGCCTGATTGCTAGTCACTTTAGAAGCATGGGAAAAAATCGAAGACAAATGAAAAGCCTTACAATATAATAACTGCTTTATTTCATCTAGGAGCACTGATTTTTTTTTTCATGATTCTTTCCCTGTCTCACTCCACATCCAATCCATCCAACCATCCATCCATCCACCCTAAGAGAAAACTGGAGTTGTCTTTATTTAGGCCTTGTGTACTTGTGCAAATTATTAACATGCATTTTATACATCTTTTGAGGGACCTTTTTGTCTGTTATACTGCTTATTGGTTACTGTTGATACATAAGTAAGCTATTACTTTTTGTGAATTTATCTTGTATTCCAGTAGTTGACTGAACTCTGATTATTTTTTTAAAATTTTAGAGTTGATACTATTGGGTTTTGAGTAGCCCTGATATCATTTTGTAAAAATAATGGTAATTTTGTTTCCTTATTTCTAAAGTTAGACCTTTTATTCTTGTTCATCCCTTACTGAATTGGCCCAAACACCTCCAAATGGTTTTAAAGTAATGGTACCTGTGTGCATTCTGTCTTATTGTTGATTTAAATAAAAGTATTCCTGATATTTCCTTTAAAGACATTTTTGAGATGTGGAAGAAGTATTTTTCTGTTCCTACAACTGGTCATTAATTTTATTGAATGTCTTATAAATGCCCATTGAGAATACAGTGGTCTATTTTATTATGTCTATTGATATGAAGCATGCACATTTCCTAGATCATCATCTAGTGCTTATGAAAGCTGACTCTTTCAGTATGATGTTCACTTGTTTTTTGCTAAAATTTTATTTAGGTTTTCATACTATATTCATGAAATCGATTCATATTTACTAATTATTTGTTATCTTGCCAGGTTTTGTTCTCAGGAATATGCTAACCTTACAAAATAAATTGAAAAGATTTAAAACTTTTTATATTGTCAAATAGTCTATATAACAATTTATCTACTTCTTAAAATCTTAAATTACCAGTAAAATTCTAGCCTTAGAATCTTTTCCTGTGGGGGAAATGGGGGGGGTGTTACTAATTTACAATTTTTCATGACTATGAATCTACTTACCTTTTTAAATTCTTATTAATTTTGATCACTTATATTCTCCCCCAAATTTTCTACTTAATTGGGTTTTCATACATATGACTTGAACATGGAATATTCTGTTTATTTTTAATTCTTTCTCACCCATTACATTCTCTTTCTCATTTCTAATTTTAGCTGCTTTAACCTTTATTCTTCATTAATATTTTCCAGAGCTCATCTATTGCTTTTGGACATTGCTCCATCCATCCATTTATTCTTCCATCTCCTTAATATATAGTTGTTTTGTTACTTTCTTTCCTAAAATTTACAAGGGTATGAAAAAGATGAAAAGGAATGTGTATTTTCTATTTTTAGGATCAATTTTTTATGTGTATCTGTTACTTCCATTACAAAATAGTATTAAATTGTGTTTCTGATTTTTGGCAAATTGATCTGTTGATGGTTGAAAGAGGAGCTCTCAGCAGACTACATGACAATTTAGTTTCTCATTTTCTCTTTGTTTTTGACTTGATATATTTTAATGGTACATTAACTGGAATATTATGATTTATGATTATTACCCCTGCATGGCAGAGCAAACTTTTTCCAAAATAAACTTACCATTTTTACTCTTAAGGCTTGCCTTGAATTCTTATTATTTTTTAAATTAGTAATTGTTACCATATTTCTTTTTGTTGAATTTGACTGATAAATATTTGCACATCTTTTCATGTACAGCCTTGGTTTTTGTTTTAACTCCGCTGTCTTTATGGGTTTTAATTCAAGTTACATGTTACTTGGTTTGACTTCTGCTCATCTTCTTATAAATTTAAATCTTACAGGGTTTCCACTAGGGGTGGATTGGACCATTCATCTTAACATTGTACGTAATAAACGCAGCCCTGGGATACTAATCATACCCTAGGTAGGAACTGAGACTCTAGGATGCCTGGCTGAGCAAACAATGAGTTAGTGAAATAAACTCAACTTCAACTCTTTTGTGCATTTCCCCGTTTCCAATAGGCATGGGAGAATCTTTGTTTTTTCATCCCCAAATAGCTTTGTGGGAGGGGCTGGGCTTCAGGGATATATGCTCAAGATGAATAATATTAATTCCCCTGGTCTAATTCCCAACTTTTATGGACTCATTACTGGATGTATTCTCTAAAGGATCCTTCCAAGTCAGTTTATATTTTGCATTTGGACAAGATATAAAATTTATAAGACACTCTAAGTGGGAGATGTTTACAAACGCAGTGTGTCACCACAGGTAGTGTTTGAATGAGTGCTTTACCTCAGTTCTGTATTTACAATGCACACAAAACCTCTTACAGAATTTTGTGTTGTAAAATAACTGCTATTGTCAAACTTTCAGTTCTCACACCCAAGTAATTCTATGAAATAAATCAAGTCAAGGTGACCATATTGTATGACTATACACAAAGGATTTCTTTCAAAGATACTCTTTTCTGCCACTGAGAGCTGGGAAATACATCAGGTCTCAAGCTCTCAAGCACTAGACTGAGATTGCGGCCTGTGGGAGATAAAGCACACCGAAAGCAGCCAGTTCAGTGAGTCGCAGATGGGCTGTCACTGCTAAACCTCTTACTGCTTCCAATGACTTTTATCCACACACATTCTAATTCATCATAGATCCAATCCCATAAAAGCTCTATAGCGAAGAGCTTTTAGCTCTATAGTGAGCTTGGCTCTATACATTCCTCATTTCCAAAGTATCTGCCGCACATCAAGTTTATCAAAGCATAGCTATTTAAACATCCTTACAATATACAGGGAACTTCTGGGGTGTTCAGGTTCAACAGTTCCCAGCTACAGTCAGTCTCCATAATGTAATATGTCTAAGTCCAAAGGTTAGCTTATCAAGGCAAGCCAAATTATTCTTGAATGCTCTTAAAAGCATACTTACATTTCCAGGCCCCTAAATCCTCAGGTACCAGCCAAAAATGTTCTTTCATTTCCCTTGAATTTGGGGGCTATTATCTCCTTTTTCCTGTCAGTGGAAGCTTCGATATATTTAAAAGCTGAGAAAGAAAGATGTTATACTGGGAACTGGGTGAATGATGCAATCTCTTTTTTTTCTCTCTCTCTCTTTTTTTTGTTTTTGCATGGAGTGGAATTCTGTTGGTTAAACATGGCTGTGATAGAATGCTACTGTAGACATATTGTCGGGACTGTGTCTCTTCCTATTACTGTGCATATATGAAATTTATATACACATAACTACATAGATTCTTACCTATATATGCACAACTACATATGGAGATATCGAGATATAGCCCAAAAGGAGAGAGCACAATGTTCCTGGAAGAGGGACCAGTGTGTGCAAAATCTTGTGGTGGGAGGGAACATGGCAAATACTAAAAACTGATGTGAAAAGAAACCAGAAAATGGGGAACAGAAAGTTAAGTTACTCATGCAAGGACATCATCTAGTAAGCAACAGAATCTAGACCACACCTGTATCTGAACCCAAATCCCCTGCTTCTCTAATTACACCACACTCTGCCTATAACCAAGATTTGCTTGGCAAACAATGGACTTAAGTGGATGCCTTTTACTGCTGACTTATTTATACAGCGCTGATTTGTCCCATGGAACAAAGCCTGTGTCTGACCCATATTTCTCCTCTGTGATGTGTCAGTTTGCTTTGGACGCTTGGCTTAATAAGCTCTTCTGAATGCTATACATTCTGGCAGTGCAGAAACCTATAACTGCTGTTGAGACAGGAGGGAAAGGGACAGGATACAGCCACTAGATAAATGAAGAAGGGGTGCAGCCCTTAGGATGTGATAAAAACTGGCTGGAACCGGCTGAAACCAAGGTGGCATGGAGAACAGTCTGGTCCTCGACCTTTAGCTCATTATACCTTCATTTTAATACTAAAAGTGGCCCAATTCCTGGAGATCCTCACCCTTTCCTGGAATAGCAAGAATATTCCTCCTACTCTTTAGCATGTGATATTACTCAACCCACAAAAAAAGACCAACCCCAGGCCCTGGGGCCACTCTCACTTTCTAAGCAGGACCGCATTCTGCCTATGGAATGTGTCCCTCTAAATAAATTTGCTTTCACTTTACTTTGGCTCACTCTTGAATTCCTTCCTGTTTGAAGCCAAGGACCCTCACTTGGAGGTCTGTCCCAAGGACTTGAGCGAGTCCCTGGATGTGACAATTTCCCCTCCTCCAACACTGTCATCACACTCCTTTGGCATGACACGCAAGTCTACACAACAGATCTGATCTAAATTGGAGCTTTTGGATTTTCCCCAAAAGGTGTGGGTTTTTTTGTTTGTTTGTTTACAATGAATGAATGAATATTGAATACCCAGAGTCGTCTCAATGACAAGTGGCTGAAACAGTTGAAAGCTGTCAGTTAGATTTTCCATTTTCTAAACTACCCACCCTCTTTTTAAAACATGGCTCCTACACTATCCAGCTTTCTAAGCAACCTTCCCAGTTACCGGCTTCTCTCTCCCTCACATTTTGTTGCTTTTGAAAACAGGGGATATATCTATGAACACACTGGGATAAAAGACAAGCAGACTTCCTAGGTATTAACGTGAATGCTGCAATGAATACACAGAGGACAAGAGCTGTTGTATGATTCCCTCCTCATGCAGTAGGACAGCAATTTACTTAATTGCCTGTGCTTAAGGGTAATGTCATCTTGTATGGCTTACATTTTATACTGATGGGAGAATACTAAGTTACTAATGGCACAAGTCAATAAAAAAATTCATAGGCCATGAACAAACATGTTAGAAAAAGACCAGAACTGGCAAGTGATAGGGTTAATTCATGCAGTTTCATGTTTCAGATACTTGATTCCTGTAGAGAGATGACTGACTCAATACCTTACGTAGAACCTATCAGTAGCACAGGAGCAGCTAAGTTAAAGTATTACCTTGAATATATTTAATTCCAAGACCCTCTTAGAGAAAGCAGCCATCTAGCTCAGTGTCAGTGAAATGTTTGTTTGAGGATGTTTGATGCATATTAAAATCAAACTGCTGGGACTTCCCTGGTGGTCCAGTGGTAAAGAATCTACCCTACAATGCAGGGGACTCGGGTTCCATCCCTGGTCAGGAAACTAAGATCCCACATGCCGCGGGGCAACTAAGCCCATGCACCACAACTACTGAGCTCGCGAGCCTCAACTAGAGAGCCTGCGTGCTGCAAACTACAGAGCCCACAAGCTCTGGAACCCACGCGCCACAACTAGAGAAGAGAAAACCGGCACGCCACAAGTAGAAAGAAGCCCGGGCACATCAACGAAAGATCCTGCGTGCCGCAACTAAGACCTGACACAGCCCAAAATAAATAAAAATAAATAAATTTAAAAAAATCAAATCAAAGTACTTTGGGTTTTTAGTCTTTAAATGTGTATTTCTTTAGCATTAGTGCAGACGAAGGACATTGTATTGGATACAATATTATCAACAGTTCACGATTGAGGAGATAAATCATGGTGCTATCTACATTATACAGCAAAGGCAATTAATGTTTCAAATCAAATTCTTTATGAATTAAAGTTAGGGCAAGAGCTGGGTTACAGCAGTGAAGGTAACATTCTAGCCTTTTCTTTTTTCCCTTGACTCGTCTCCAAGGAAAGGCAAATGATAAACCCTAAGTATGGAGTAAAGAGTTGGCTGAGGATACTGGCATATGCCTTTTCCTGTTGTGACAGAAGAAATCAGTGACTTAAAAAAAAAAGCATTTAAAGCAGCAGTTCCACTACTGGGCATATACTCTGAGAAAACCATAATTCAAAAAGACTCATGTACCAAAATGTTCATTGCAGCTCTATTTACAATAGCCCGGAGATGGAAACAACCTAAGTGTCCATCATCGGATGAATGGATAAATAAGATGTGGTACATATATACAATGGAATATTACTCAGCCATAAAAAGAAACGAAATTGAGCCATTTGTAATGAGGTGGATAGACCTAGAGTCTGTCCTACAGAGTGAAGTAAGTCAGAAAGAGAAAGACAAATACCGTATGCTAACACATATATATGGAATTTAAGAAATAAAAAAAAAATGTCATGAAGAACCTAGGGGTAAGACAGGAATAAACACACAGACTTAGAGAATGGACTTGAGGACACGGGGAGGGGGAAGGGTAAGCTGTGACAAAGCGAGAGAGTGGCACGGACATATATACACTACCAAACGTGAAACAGATAGCTAGTGGGAAGCAGCCGCATAGCACAGGGAGATCAGCTCAGTGCTTTGTGACCACCTAGAGGGGTGGGATAGGGAGGGTGGGAGGGAGGGAGACGCAAGAGGGAAGAGATATGGGGACATATGTATGTGTATAACTGATTCACTTTGTTATAAAGCAGAAACTAACACACCATTGTAAAGCAATTATACTCCAATAAAGATGTAAAATAAATAAATAAATAGAAAATAAAAGTAAAAAATAAAGCATTTAAAGCAATAGTAAAAGAAATGTCAATGGTTTGCAGCAATTGGTTAAGTTCTTGAAAGCCTTGAATCAGTCAGAACAATTTGGAAAACTAGAATTTCGAAAATGGAGTAAGCCAGATAATAGAACATAGAAACAGCATTGAAATTGTACTTAATTGTGGCTAGGTATCTAAATATCGCTTTTAATTTAATTTAATTTTTTTAAAGACCAGCTGTAGTGGGTCACTAGGGCTGCTGTAACAAAGTAACACAAACTGGGTGGCTTCAAAAGACAGAACTTTATCCTCTTAGAGTTCTGGAGTCCACAAATCTGAAATCAAGATCTCTCTCCCAAATTTCTAGGGTAAGACCCTTCTTCCCTGCCTCTTCTAGGTTCTGGCAGCCCCAGGCATTCTGTGACTCCATCTTCACAGGGCCATCTTCCTTGTGTCTATATTCTCCCCTCTGTGTGTTTGTCTGTGCCTAAATTTCCCTCCTATTACAAGGACAACAGTCATACTGGATTAGGGCCCATCCTATTCCAGTATGACATCATCATAACTTCACTACATATATCTGCAACAACTCTTTCCAAATAAGGTCACATTCTGAGGTACTAGTGTAAAGGACACTCTTCTGTATCTCCTTTACAGTCAATACTATACGCACACTCGGAACACGTCACATTTCTGACACCAGATGTGTGTGTTTTCCACACCAAGCAATTCTCCAACACCAGGTGGGGGGGGTCCCAAAAGTCAATTCAATTCTGATACTATCTGCCTGGAGTTAGCATCAGATCCATAAGTTAAGGGCTCAGCCCCCTGAGACTGGCCCCTCTTCAGACACCAACTGCAAGTCTCAGATTGTCACTTGTACTTCCGACCAACCACTTATAAACTGAAGTTCCCATGGCACTCTCCTTGGGTTCAGTAATTTGCTAGAATGGCTCACAGAACTCAGGGTAACATTTATTTACTTTATGATACTTTACGTATCATAAAGGATACATATTAAACAGCCAGATGAAGAGACAGATAGGGTGAGATCCAGAAGGGTTCCAAGTACAAGAGCTTCTATCCCAGTGGAGGTGGAGTGTGTCACCCACCTCGCGTGTAGATATGTTCACCAACGCAGAAGCTCTCTGTGATGAAAAGTACTTTACTTTCGGGATTTTTATGGAAGCTTCATCACATAGGCCTGATCGATCATAAATTCAGTGCTCAGCCCCTCCCTCCTTCCTGAAGCATGGAGGGGCTGGGCACTGAATTTATGATCCAGGGGGAGTGCTGAAGGTTCCAAGTTTCTAATCATGGCTTGGTCTTTCTGGTGACCATCCTGAAACTATCCAGGAGCCCACAGCGTCACTTCATTAGGACAAAAAAATATTTCATCACGCAGGAAATTCCAACGGTTTTAGGAGGTCTGTGCCAGGATCCAGGGGCAGAGGCTAATAATCCTATTATTATTAGCCTCTACCACAATCCTATCACAACTAGGCCTTAGGATTTGAACTTTTCTTTTGAGGAAACATAATTCAAGTCCTCACACCATCCTTTCAAGTTGCACACAATCCTAACACATTAATAGGCCCCATGTATATACATATATACATTGAAGAAGAAATATTGGTGGTGGTTTTTTTTTAAATTTTTTTTGACCTGGCCATGTGGCTTGCAGGATCTTAGTTCCCCGACCAGGGATTGAACCCGGGCCATGGCAGTGAAAGTGCCAAGTCCCAACCACTGGACAACCAGAGAATTCCCAAGAAATATTTTAAAATAAATATAGCTGAATTGACCATCATATCGCTTTGTCCATAAGGAGAAAACCCAGACTCTACTATGATGTACCACTGACGTCTTAGCCAAAATGAACGAAGCTAAACCCTGTGTCAAAGAAAACAGGACTGCAAGGGAAACTGGCCTTGTGACGATGGATTTACAGACATGTGGCCAGGTGCGAGGCCTGCTGTTAGTCTGTGCGGTTCACAACACTGCGTTCCTTCTTAACAGTTCTCCTCAAGGTGTCTGTTTTCCCTTGAAATCTGTAATTCTTCCTCGCATAGAACCATCGCAAACGAGGAGACAGAATGAAACAAGAGAAAGTATTTGTGTTTTGGGGACTCACAGATCTAGGCTTGGATCTAAGTTCCACAACTAGCTAGCTCAGTGGCCCTGGACAAATTAATATCTTTACAAATCCTTAGTTTATGCACCTGTAAAAGGGCAATGCTTACCACTGACATCCAGTGTCATTGCAAGGATTAACTGGGATGAAGCACCCGGCCTGATACATGGAAGGCATTTAGCAAATGTGACTTCGTTCAACTTCATAATATATCACGTTGAAAATAAACAGTTGTATAAGAACACTTTCCCTTCTGTGGAATACTAATGACAAAAGTACCGTGCAAAATAACAATTAATATAAACACAGCAAACATCGATTTTAATTAAAATTATAGTTTACGGGTTGAAGTAAATATGCTCACTTTCTGGTAATTACTATAATAAAATTAGATCATTACAGAATTGCAACCCCCGATTCACTCACAGAACAGACATTACTGGAGTAACAGGTATGTGCCCGATGTTCCTTTAGGGACAATATGTCAGAGACAGATGTAAAAAGCATGAGGAAAGTGTCACAACTTACCCCACCGACTTTTTCAAAGTGAGATCCATCTTTCTTAAAATCTGTGAGGGCCCCATTGAAATACCAGGTAAACATGATGTCTAATAGGGGGTCGTGTTGCACCTGGCAGGGCAAAATGACACTTTCGCCCACTGAGACATCCATGTTGGATGGTGCCAAAGTTATTCTTGTTGGTTCTATTGGGGAAATAATAAAGTTTTAAGTAAAACTTCAGCGTTTTTATTTTGATGAAAGCAATTTTCAACAGGCAGACTGTTAATCTAACATAGTATGTATGTGTGTGTAGACATACATATGTGTCTATATACATATATACACCTCTGTATCATGAAGTCTTCAAGATGGAAAGAGACATTTTGATGCAGACCCATAACATATT
The DNA here is from genome assembly GCF_005190385.1 of Monodon monoceros. Lineage (NCBI taxonomy): Eukaryota > Metazoa > Chordata > Mammalia > Artiodactyla > Monodontidae > Monodon > Monodon monoceros. Next base: position 86,276,616 of record NW_021703780.1, read on the forward strand.
TCATTGGATACACAAATTCTTGTTAAATGAATTAGGGTATCTAAATTTATGGGATATTGAAGTTTAAAAATTGAAGTCACCTGTAAACAAGGGTTATAATACTACTACAAAATCAATTTCATTTTAGCTTTATTGCTTCATGAAATATACCAGTAGAAAGAGAAACCACTGTATTTTCAATGACTGGAAAATGTATTACTACCAAAATTTAAATAGACTCAAACTTTTGAAAGACTACAAAAATGTTTAGAATAGGTAGGATACTAAGTTAAAATGTTAACTAATTTGTTTTTTCCCAAATGCAAATGTCCTTTCTATCATCACCATAGTCCTTCCATAGTTGGGAATTAAGCTTCCCTTGACTCCACTTTTCCAGCGCTGCTCCCCATTTCTTTGCTCCACGTTGTAGCAAAAGTCTTCAAAAGAGGCATTGATTATGTTTTCTACAACAACAATCTTCCTCCTACCCAAACCTGTGCAACCTCAAGCCTTTCCCATCTCAGTTGTTTTGACTGTTATTCTTCCTGTTGTTCACCAAACACTCTGCAGGCATCCTTCTCTTTCTTTCTCTCAGACCTCACAGTCAGTTTGCCAGCAACGCCTACTGACTCTACATGCAGAATACATGCAGAATCGAATCCCTTCCCATCAACTGCTCCGCTGCCACCCTCATCTGGGTCATTATCACTCCCACCTGGATTACTGCAATGTCTCCTGACGTTCCTCCCACTTCGACCCTTGACTCCTCACAGTCTGTTCTCAACAGAGCAGCTAGAGCAACCCTTTAAAAATATATTTCCGATCATTTCATTCCTCTGCTCAAAACTGTGCACTAACCTCGACTTTTCATGCCAACTAAAAGCTGACGTCCTAACAAAGTCTACAAAACCTCTACATGATTGTCCCCAAGAAATCTACTGAACTCCATCTCCACGAAATCTTTGTTCACATCTCTCCTTCTCTGATCACTTGGGTTCATGCTCCAGGCTTACTTCTCCCAAACACTCCTCTGTATTTTACAATCGTTTGCAATTTCTTTCCTTCTAAGAATTTCCTTGCCTTATATTCCTACCACTTATTTTCTTTCTACCTTTGGTAGAAGGTAAGCTTCATGTGGGCAGCATTCTTTGTCAGTTTGTTACTGAATAACCCAAGCACCTGGCACATGGTAGATACTCAATGCTTTTCTTCAATGAATAAATGAACAAACACATCCCCAATTCTAAGTGACTCTTTTTGATAGCAAGGGTTATTCCATGGACTCAAACATCTCCAGAAAATATCAAAGCTAATGGAAAAGGAAAAAGCGTACCCAAAAGATTTGACATACTAGAATAGCACGAAATAAAAGCAGACCAGCCACATATGCTACTTATAATTCTACTGCCCATTTTGACAGCATGGTAACTCACGTGTCCCTGGTACACACCGTGGTATACAAAGAAATATTAAGGATTGTTCCCTTGACTTTCACTTGTTAGAGAAAACACAAGTGCAAACGTAAGGTCGACCTTCGTAGTGCACTGCATATTGTGAAAAACATTTTTATCTTTGATCTTAATAACACACCACACAGTGTATCTCCCTGTAAAGCAATGTCTCAGAAATGCACCTACCTGTAACCACCAAGTGTGTTGTGCCATTTGCTTTCCCAAACTGGTTTTCTGCTATGCACGTATAAATTCCAGCATCAGCTTTAGTCACATTGGCAATTTTGAGTCCTCCATCTTTTAAAAAAGAAATTCTAAATATACAAATGAGACAAATAAATGTATACTAGTCGCTTTTTTTCAAAATAAATAGAGTTTTTGTTAACAGAAGTATTGTCTTAAGCTACTATATTTAAGGCAACATAAACCAGCCCTTAGCCTCCTTGGGTCTAAAGAAAATTAGAAGAAAATTTATACACACATGCACACAGCAGACTAAAATAGAAGCTCTACCAATTCGAACATTTCTTGATATTTTTACACAGTTTTACTTAACAGCATTACTTAATATTACATATGGTTTTGGGGATGCCTTTATCAATTAAGTGTGAAACATTTTCCAAAAATATGTGGTGAGGTAGATTACTCATGGGTTAGCCTTATCAATTTGGAGAAAATAAGAAGTAGACATGACACTATTTTCCATAAATCTGAAACAGTTTGTGAGAAATGAGAAACTCCCTGGTGTTTCATTATGAACTTCAGAGAGTCAGATCTAACCTAGTATAAATCCATATTTTGCAAAAGAACATCTGCATGGTCACCCATGAACTACTGCAAAAATGTGGGCAACGTAAATGAACACATCTGAGTTTCTAAGCATACGCTTAAAGTACTTAAAGCTTTTGGTCTAACTAATTAACTAAGGAAACAGAAATGAACTTTACATGAGCTAGACACTATGAGAGTCTCTGAGATCACAGTGTGAGCAAGTCAGGAAGTCCCCACCTAAGAAGAACTACAATCCTGCAGCCTGTGGAACAAAAACCAAATTCACAGAAACATAGACAAGATGAAAAGGCAGAGGGCTATGTACCAGATGAAGGAACAAGATAAAACACCAGAAAAACAACTAAATGAAGTGGAGATAGGCAACCTTCCAGAAAAAGAATTCAGAATAATGATAGTGAAGATGATCCAGGACCTCAGAAAATGAATGGAGGCAAAGATCGAGAAAATGCAAGAAATGTTAAACAAAGGTCTAGAAGAATTAAAGAACAAACAAACAGAGATGAACAATTCAGTAACTGAAATGAAAACTACACTAGAAGGAATCAATAGCAGAATAACTGAGGCAGGAGAACAGATAAGTGACCTGGAAGACAGAATGGTGGAATTCACTGCTGAAGAACAGACTAAAGAAAAAAGAATGAAAAGAAATGAAGACAGCCTAAGAGACCTCTGGGGCAACATTAAATGCAACAACATTCGCATTATAGGGGTCCCAGATGGAGAAGAGAGAGAGAGAAAGGACCCGAGAAAATATTTGAAGAGATTATAGTCGAAAACTTCCCTAACGTGGGAAAAGAAATAGCCACCCAAGTCCAGGAAGCACAGAGAGCCCCATACAGGATAAACTCAAGGAGAAACACGCCAAGACACACAGTAAGCAAACTGGCAAAAATTAAGAACAAAGAAAAATTATTGAAAGCAGCAAGGGAAAAATGACAAATAACATACAAGGGAACTCCCGTAAGGTTAACAGCTGATTTCTCAGCAGAAACTCTACAAGCCAGAAGGGAGTGGCATGATATACTTACAGTGATGAAAGGGAAGAACCTACAACCAAGATTACTCTGCCCGGCAAGAATCTCATTCAGACTTGATGGAGAAATCAAAAGCTTTACACACAAGCAAAAGCTAAGAGAATTTAGCATGACCAAACCAGCTGTACAATAAAGGCTAAAGGAACTTCTCTAAGTGGGAAACACAAGAGAAGAAAAGGATTTACAAAAACAAACCCAAAACAATTAAGAAAATGGTCATAGGAACATACATATCGATTAACTACCTTAAACGTGAATGGATTAAATGCTCCAACCAAAAGACACAAGCTTGCTGAATGGATACAAAAACAAGACCCATATATATGCTGTCTACAACAGACCCATTTCAGACCTAGGGACACATACAAACTGAAAGTGAGGGGATGGAAAAAGATATTCCATGCAAATGGAAATCAAAAGAGAGCTGGAGTAGCAATACTCATGTCAGATAAAATAGACTTTAAAATAAAGAATGTTACAAGAGACAAGGAAGGACACTACATAATGATCAAAGGATCAATCCAAGAAGAAGATATAACAATTATAAATATATATACACCCAACACAGGAGCACCTCAATACATAAGGCAACTGCTAACAGCTATAAAAGAGGAAATCGAAGGTAACACAATAATAGTGGGGGACTTTAACACCTCACTTACACCAATGGACAGATCATCCAAAGAGAAAATTAATAAGGAAACACAAGCTTTAAATGATACAATAAACCAGATAGATATAATTGATATTTATAGGACATTCCATCCAAAAAGAGCAGATTACATGGTCTTCTCAAGTGCGCACAGAACATTCTCCAGGATAGTTCACATCTTGGGTCACAAATCAAGCCTCAGTAAATTTAAGAAAACCGGAATCATATCAAACATCTTTTCTGACCACAACGCTATGAGATTAGAAGTCAATTACAGGGGGGAAAAAACGTAAAAAACCACAAACACTTGGAGGCTAAACAATACATTACTAAATAACCAAGAGATCACTGAAGAAATCAAAGAGGAAGTCAAAAAATACCTATATACAAATGACAATGAAAACACAATGATCCAAAACCTATGAGATGCAGCAAAAGCAGTTCTAAGAGGGAAGTTTATAGCTATACATCCTACCTCAAGAAACAAGAAAAATCTCAAATAGACAATCTACCCTTACACCTAAAGGAACTACAGAAAGAAGAACAAACAAAACCCAAAGTTAGCAGGAGGAAAGAAATCATAAAGATCAGAGCTGAAATAAATGGAAACATAGAAAACAATAGTAAAGATCAATAAAACTAAAAGCTGGTTCTTTGAGAAGATAAACAAAATTGATAAACCAGTAGCCAGACTCATAAAGAAAAGAGAGAGAGGACTCAAATCAATAAAATTAGACATGAAAAAGGAGAAGTTACAACAGACACCACAGAAATACAAAGCATCCTAAGAGACTACTGTAAGCAACTCTATGCCAATAAAATGGACAACCTGGAAGAAATGGACAAATTCTTAGAAAGGTATAACCTTCCAAGACTGAACCAGGAAGAAATAGAAAATATGAACAGACCAATCACAAGTAATGAAATTGAAACTGCGATTAAAGATCTTCCAACAAACAAAAGTCCAGGACCAGATGGCTTCACAGGTGAATTCTATCAAACATTTAGAGAAGAGCTAACACCCATCCTTCTCAAGCTCTTCCAAAAAATTGCAGAGGAAGGAACACTCCCAATCTCATTCGATGAGGCCACCATCACCCTGATACCAAAACCAGACAAAGATACTACAAAAAAAAGAAAATTACAGACCAATATCACTGATGAATATAGATGCAAAAATCCTCACCAAATACTAGCAAACAGAATCCAACAACACATTAAAAGGATCATACACCATGATCAAGTGGGATTTATCCCAGGGATGCAAGGATTCTTCAATATATGCAAATCAATCAATGTGATACACCATATGAACAAACTGAAGAATAAAAACCATATGATCATCTCAATAGGTGCAGAAAAAGCTTTTGACAAAATTCAACACCATTTATGATAGAAACTCTCCAGAAAGTGGGCATAGAGGGAAACTACCTCAATATAATAAAGGCCATATATGACAAACCCACAGCAAACATCATTCTCAATGGTGAAAAACTGAAAGCATTTCCTCTAAGATTAGGAACAAGACAAGGATGTCCACTCTCACCACTATTATTCAACGTAGTTTTGGAAGTCTTAGCCACAGCAATCAGAGAAGAAAAGGAAATACAAGGAATACAAATTGGAAAAGAAGAAGTAAAACTGTCACTGTTTGCAGATGACATGATACTATATACAGAGAATCCTGAAGTTGCCACGAAAACTACTAGAGCTAATCAATGAATTTGGTAAAGTTGCAGGATACAAAATTAATGCACAGAAATGTCTTGCATTCCTATACACTAATGATGAAAAATCTAAAAGAGAAATTAAGCGAACATTCCCATTTACCATTGCAACAAAAAGAATAAAATACCTAGGAATAAACCTACCTAAGGAGACAAAAGACCTGTATGCAGAAGACTGTAAGACACTGATGAAAGAAATTAAAGATGATACCAACAGGGCTTCCCTGGTGGCGCAGTGGTTGAGAGTCCACCTGCCGATGCAGGGGATGCATGTTCATGCCCCGGTCTGGGAAAATCCCACATGGCGCAGAGCGGCTGGGCCCATGAGCCACGGCTGCAGAGCCTGTGCGTCCGGAGCCAGCCTGTGCTCCCCAATGGGAGAGGCCACAACAGTGAGAGGCCCGCGTACCGCAAAAAAAAGATGATACCAACAGATGGAGTGATATACCATGTTCTTGGATTGGAAGAATCAACATTGTGAAAATGACTATAGTACCCAAAGCACTCTACAGATTCAATGCAATCCCTATCAAATTGCCAATGGCATTTTTTACAGAACTAGAACAAAAAATCTTAAAATTTGTATGGAGACACAAAAGACCCTGAATAGCTAAAGCAGTCTTGAGGGAAAAAAATGGAGCTGATGGAATCAGACTCCCTGACTTCAGACCATACTACAAAGCTACAGTGATCAAGACAATATGGTACTGGCACAAAAAAAGAAATATAGATCAATGGAACAAGATAGAAAGCCCAGAGATAAACCCACGCACCTATGGTCAACTAATCTATGACAAAGGAGACAAGGATATACAGTGGAGAAAAGACAGTCTCTTCAATAAGTGGTGCTGAGAAAACTGGACAGCTACATGTAAAAGAATGAAATTAGAACACTTCCTAACACCATACACAAAAATAAACTCAAAATGGAGTAGAGACCTAAATTTAAGACTGGACACTTAAAACTCTTAGAGGAAAACATAGGAAGAACACTCTTTGACATAAATCACAGCAAGGTCTTTTTTGATCCACCTCCTAGAGTAATGGAAATAAAAATAAAAAAATGGGACCTAATGAAACTTCAAAGCTTTTGCACAGAAGGAAACCATAAACAAGACGAAAAGACAGCCCTCAGAATGGGAGAAAATATTTGCAAACAAATCAACAGACAAAGGATTAATCTCCAAAATATATAAACAGCTCATGCAGCTCAATATTAAAAAAACAAACAACCCAACCCAAAAATGGGCAGAAGACATTTGTAAATGTAAACAGACATTTCTCCAAAGAAGACAGACAGATGGCCAGGAAGCACATGAAAAGCTGCTCAACTAATTATTAGAGAAATGCAAATCAAAACTACAGCAAGGTGTCACCTCACACCAGCTCAACTAATTATTAGAGAAATGCAAATCAAAACTACAGCGAGGTGTCACCTCACACCAGTTAGAATGGGCATCACCAGAAAATCTACAAAGAACAAATGCTGGAGAGGGTGTGGGGGAAAGGGAACCCTCTTGCACTGTTGGTGGGAATGTAAATTGATACAGCCACTATGGAGAACAGTATGGAGGTTCCTTAAAAAACGAAAAATAGAACTACCATATGACCCAGCCATCCCACTACTGCGCATATATCCAGGGAAAGCTATAATTCAAAAAGACACATGCACCCCAATGTTCACTGCAGCACTATTTACAATAGCCAGGTCATGAAAGCAACCTACATGCCCATCGACAGACGAATGGATAAAGGAGATGTGGTCCATATATACAATGGAATACTACTCAGCCACAAAAAGGAACGAAATTGGGTCATTTGTGGAGACGTGGATGGATCTAGAGAGTGTCATACAGAGTGAAGTAAGTCAGAAAGAGAAAAACAAATATCGTATATTAACGCATATATGTGGAACTTAGAAAAATGGTACAGATGAACCAGTTTTCAGGGCAGAAATTGAGGCACAGATGTAGAGAACAAACGTATGGACACCAAGGGGGGAAAGGGGGGGGCAGGGTGGTGGTGGGATGAATTGGGAGATTGGGGTTGACATGTATGTACTAATATGTATAAAATAGATAACTAATAGGAACCTGCTGTATAAAAAAATAAATAAAATAAAATTCAAAAAAAAAAGTCCCCTCCTTCATGGAAAGAACAGTCTAGTGAGTGGCACAGACAGTAGATGATGAAATAGGTAAATGTGATAAGTTCAGATTTTTGAGAAGTATTCAGAAGTGGTGATACCATAAAAGCAATGGCTCTAGGGAGTGTTCCCATGAGAGAGTGCTTCAGAAAAGCCTCTTAGAAAAGGTGCCACTTGAACTGAGAAAGAAGAATGAGGAAGAGTTGACCTGTCATTAGTCTGATTCATGAATCTTTACTGCCCATCTTGTCTACCCAGAATTATTCTTCTTTTCTCTGAATCCCTATATTCTTTACTATCCATACCATGCATTTAATACTTAGGATGCCTTTTATCTTTTATGGTTCACAGCTTTGATACATGAGTTTAGTATCTATCCAAATGGATGGTAAACTTCTTAGAAGGTTTGCAACTCCAGCGTCAGCATAGCATGGTATGTGTAAACCGTCAATAAATGCCTCCCAATTCTGGGTGATACAGTAGAGCGGACAGGAAAGATGCTGAGGACATGAGACTAGAGTTGGAGGATCTTAACTCAATCTCTAAATATTACCCCATTGTTTGTAAGATTTTTAGGTGTGTGCCGAAAATGTGATTATTAGGACAAGTTTATGTATTAAAAATACACAAGATACGGATTTTATGTTTTATGTATATATGTGTGTGTGTATTTTTCATAGCTTGTGATTCACTTTTGCTTGCATCCTGGTTATATTTTCTTGGGTGAGAAAGTTGTAGGGGAATTGGAGGTGGTGCATAGGGACCTGTTTATGATCCTGGGTAGAGCTTTCCATGAATGTTAGTTGCTCATGTGATTTTTTTAATCTATCAAGATACATTTCAAATACAAGGGTTTGAGAGCAATGGCCTGGACAGCTAATTAGGGAACACATAGCACTATATTTCAATTTGAGGAACTACACTGAAGGGTTAAAAATTCCAAGAACTTTCCTAAGAAGCTTTAAAAGAGGTGCTATGTCTGATTTCCTTCATGAAATCCTGGCCACTCTGTTGGGTGTGAAGTGTAATCTGATCACTTTTTGCAAAGAGACGATCAAAAAAAATTTCTTTATATCTTGTCACAGAGCAGAGATTTTCTTAAACAGCGTGCAATAATAACTGAAAGAGGAAAGCCTGCAGGGAGGTACACATGAACGAAAGCTTTGGAAATGAAGACTCTTTTGAGAAACATGGGGAGTAAGCTAAGGAAATAGAAATCTGATCACTAACCCTGCCTTACTCCCTCCTGCCCAACCCAGGCTTAGACCCCTTTCCCTAGCATCCCACTGCCTGAAGGACGAAGACCACATCCTAAGCCTTAGCCATACCCTCCCATCAGGACCCCGCCCCTCTAACTACATAAGGCCTCGTGAATTCTACCCTTTGCTCTTCTCCAGTGTCACAAGCCTTCTTTTAATTGCTTTTATGCTCTTCTTGTCTTGGGGCCTTTATAAAACCTGTTCCTTATGTCTGATAAATGTATACTCAACCTTCAGATTTTGGTCACTTCCCTGAACCCATGCACTGGATTGCGTCTTCCTGTACTGATTACTAATCGTCTGTGCTTTTGTCATAGCATTTGGCAACTGGCCAATTACACACCTGTGTGCTTAGTTGACTAATATGTTTCTCCTCCTGTAAGCTCGGAGACAGTAAGGTCTCTTGAAGCAGGGAGAGTGAATAGTGTCTGGATTACTCACCACTGCATTCCTAGAGCTTTGAACTATTCCTGGCACAGAGGAGATGCCCCAAAATAATGCCTGTTGAATGAATAAGTGACTGTATGCCTTTAAAGAGTCACTGTGGAAGAGATGGGATTAGTGATGGCAGGTTGCAAGGCACTGAGAACTTTACAAATTACAAGGAAGTAAATTCAGAAAGCGTGCAGACTTTTACTCACACATATAATTATATACATATGCACATATGTATATATGTTCTCTATATAAATGTATGTGTGTGTATATATATATATATATACACACACATCTATACATATGTGCATAAATATATATGTGGAACAAAGAAAGATGAAGCAGTAGAGGGCTGGATGAAGAGAACTGAACAACTCCTAGGATAAGAGGACTGAAAATACACTTGTACTATTAAGGAAGATATCAATAAAGGGCAAGGGACTGAAAATAAGCGAAGCACAGGGGAAACGAGGGAGGGAGGAAAGAGAATGAGAGAGAAAACTTGTTGAGAAAAGTCTCAGAGGTGGAAGGAATGAGTATAAACAAAGGCAATGCTCCTGACCCATTCCAACTGTTAATCCTACTTGTCAAATTTTTGGCCAAGATCCCCAAAGAACATAGCCCTTGATCCACAGCACTGCTCAGTAAATTTTACCTACCATTGCTTTAAAAAGAAAGTGCAGATTTGCTAGAGATTTTCCTATGTAAAGAAAGCAAGCTGATATCAGAAAGACGGTTATCAGAAGGTCTTGAAGACATTCAAACGGTAAGGCAACCTTATCTGTTCTGAGATAGAGGGTGGAAATAGAATTGAAAGCTCCAGGAGGCTGGGCAATCAACCACTTCTGAGATTAGTAAGCAATAAAACAAAGTAATGATGTCTCTTGTTGACTGAACAAATATTCAACTTAAGCTTCTGATTTGGGTACCACAGAGCAGAGACGGGCAATTTCAGGTATCTTCCCAAGCTATGAACTTGTGTTAACAGTCAACCTTTCACTACAAATATAGAACTATTAGCAATGATGGAAGAACTAGAAATCCTTTAGTGTAGGAGGTTTAATAACTCTAAATGAGCAGGCCTAGCCTCATGACTACAGTGAGATAAGAAACAGTTTCAAAAGCAAGGCTAACACCTCGGGAGTCACACACAGAGTCCAAAACAAACATACTGACTCTCAAAGAACGAAAACTCTGTACATTGTAAAATTTTGAGCTAATTGGATATTTTCCTCCTCAACTGGTTCTTCCAGGAAGTTCTAAGAGGCCCACAGGGCATTTCACACAACATAAAAATAAACAATATTGAGTAAATGGATGGAGTAATTGCTTCTCAACAGAAAACCTTCAATAACCCATGCTTCCCTACAGAGATCCAAAGTGAAAATTTTATACTACTTCACTATAAATGAAATTGCTTTCTGAGCTTTCTGGGAACATGTTTTCCTGCAAATGGGTAGAGCTGAAAATGTAGATAACCATGAGTAACTCTAGTCTTGGCACAAAAAGTTAAATGAAGATTTATGAGATTAATATTCAGAAATGTGGTACTCCAGGTTGCTTTGAAACATGTGCAATTTTAATCACTGTGGCATTTTAACTCCTCGATCAGTTTTATAATATACCTTTTTATGTACCCTTTTATTGGTTTTCTCCTTTTGTAGGAAAAGAGGTTATTTCACTTAACTTCACGCAGCCTGTGGTTAGTTTGGGATAAGTAAACTTAATTGCTCTAAGCTGGTCTAATGGTCCATGCTGTAGTTCAGTGATGGAATTGAATGTATGGCTGTTAAGAAACCCTGTTTGCTCTGAAAGTAGACTGTTGTCTAGGCAACGTTGACCTATACTGTATGATGACATTTAAGCACCCATAATAAGACACTATGTTTTAGAATGAGAAAGGTATGCAGTATTATGCACGCAAGGCAGGATTTCTGAAAACATTCTTTTCCCCCTGCCTATTTCCTGAATATTACAGTACTTTATTCAACTTGAATTTTAACAAACACACTGCAACTCTACATTTTCTCAGGAAGCTCATCTCAGTGGAGATGAGATCACATGAGATTGTAATGATTAAACTGTTCTATAGAAAATAACAAGGCTATCTTGGACTTCACTTTGTTAGTACATATTGTAAGAGACGGATGTTTAAAATTAGCTACAAGAGAAAAGTACTCACAATGCATATATGACAGGATAAATAATGACAGTTAAGAAAATCAAATATAAATTGATGAAAACACATGAGAAAATAAACACCAGAGACAAAGAGCATATAGTGTATATTTTCCTTTACAACTGATCTCATTTCCATATGCTTGGTAAATAACGTCTCCCCCTTGAGTTCAAAGATAACCTACAAATAGTATTTAGGAAAATAATATTAGCATTTTCATTCTTTTAGTTATACCATGTTGAGCTTTCATCTTATGAAGTAAACAGTGTCAGTTTAGTGATTTATTGGTTAGAAAGTCTGCAAGGAAAAGACAGGCAGAGTAGAGAAGATTCAGCAGTTAATTATCCTTTCTTTGAGTAAGCACCAGGCTTATAATATGCAGCTGTGTTACTTTGTTGGTTACACATGTTACACAGAACAGGCACCTGAAGTCCTAGAGAAACAGGGTGTGGCTCCACGCTGTAGCCAAGATAAATATACATTTTTCACATTCATTAATACTTCCTCATATTTCTAAGAAGAGAACCAACAATAAAGGAACATTTTCATTACATGTATAAAACCTTTCCAAATGTACATCTATCGTAACAAATATACTTGGAGCTAAATTTATTATGACAGAGACTCAACAGTTTTTTTCCTCCTAAAATGGACTCACAACTATAGAACAAAATGCCTCCAAAATAAGATTTCAAGTTTGAATGATTAAATAAAACTATTTATCTAAGTAATTCATGAGGCCCAGGCAACAGTCCATTTGAAACATTTAAATCCTCATACAACAGAGGATCTGCAAAAATTATAAATGCTCAGATGAGTTAGTAAAACAAACAAACATGACAAATCAACAGTTCTCTGATGGCTCATGTATTCAAAGATAAACTCGTAAAGAATACTTAATAAGATTCAAAGGGGCTCATACTCGACACTATTCTTCTTTGCCTGAGAGATTCATGAGTCAAAGCAATGCAAATCAAGATGTCAGCTGTAATACAGAGAAAGCTGACGCAAAACTGCTTAAGTGAGCAGCTATGGTTTCCTGACACTTCATTCCAGAATTAGGCAGGCCTAAACTTCCTGGCACATGCAGACGAGCCCAGGCCCTCCCTGTAAGGGCAAGCTCCCTTCCTGTATGGTAAACAGAACAGCAGAATACATTCATTCTCTACAGGCAGGCAGACACCAAAGAGAAAGAAGGAAGACGTCTGAGCTACAATGTCAAGGTCTTCCACCCAATTTCAGGAGTCTGACATTTTCTCTGGGGAAGGGTTGAAGAGAGACACAAGTGTTACCCAAATGGGTGTCCTTCCCCCTAGAGACTAGCAGTCCTGGAATGGAGCTCACCTCCAACAATAATGCTAGAAGCAAGATACCTTGTACGCAAAAGGGAAATTTCATTGATTCAAGGGATGTAGAAGGTGCTGGATACTTTTTGGCTGCCCAGAATCTATTCCCCTTTCTTTGGGAACCGACACAGATCTTCCTTTGGAGAATTCTCTTCCACTATTGTATGCAGTCTTTGTAGGAACCAGTCATGGGCCCCATCCTATCCTAGCCAAGGGGGAAATACCGGACACAGGGCAACATTTCTCAAACTTTACTATGCACCATTCGCCTGGAGGACTCAGTCCTTCAAATACCCACTGCTGGGCCCACCACCAGATAAGGTGTGGGACAGGGCCCCGGAACTTACATTTCTAATAAGTTCCCAGGTGATTCTGGTGCTGCCGATATGAGGACCACACTTTGAAAAACAGTCATCTAGGCTACGTCCTTTGGGCTCTCCCTCTGCAGACTTTGATTTGAGACACAAGGATGAAAATAATGACTAGTTTATTCATTCCAGCACTTGCCCTGACAAGATGGGGCAATCCAGGATTCCTGGAGCCACCTAGTTCCTGTCCATTCCTAAGTCAGTTTCTACAGCTAATCTAACAATTTTGTTCAATATTCTTGTATTAATTCTTAGCTAGAGTGCCCAAATCCCTAAAAAATACAAGTTACTAATAGTTGGTGACACACACATAGTATTTGTTCAATAAATATTTGTTGTCTTAATGAATATGAAGGGTTCTGAGACAATTTTCTACACAATTTTCTACAAGGTTCTATCACAAATCAAGAATGGCCCCCCAAACACATATCCTGATGTTGAGCTCTTGCAAGATGAAATGGTTTTAGCCCCACTATTTCAATTCCAAGGTCATCCTCTTTTATAGATGTCCATCAATATTTAAGTGATTCATTTACAACCTTATGCAGTGTTTCTAACCTTTCTGGGACACAAAGTTCTTTGAATATTTGAAAAATCTGAGGACTCTCTCGGCAGAACAGATAAACACATATACAACCATAACAATAACAAAAGATCTGATACGATTCAGGATGAATTGTCTAAGCTTCTGTGGACATCAGGTTAGCGACTCCTGCTAGCAATTCAACTCATCCAATGACACAGGAGTGCATTGGAATCTCTTTGTCTTGGATGCTTTAGTGTGAATCTTTTAAGATGTGCTTTATTGAGATTTTCTATTTATATGACTGTGTACATTTGATGACTGGCTCCTTAAAACTTATCTTGCACAGAAGGAGAGAGGGAATATTGCATAGCTCAAGAAGGTAGAGTCTTAGCTCAGACGTGTATCCACACACTGGAGTGGGTCCCAAGGTTTTCTGAGAAAAATCTCAGCCCCAATAACCTGAACTTTGTTGTCCCTCTTCCATGCAGAGTTTAATCACCATCATCTATTCAGACACAGGGTCTGGTGATCCATCACACCTCTAATAAGATGATATAAGCTTTAACACTAGTTCAGTTGACTCTTTAAGCATTTGACTCTGTATTTTCACAGCAGCACCTTCTCTTTACCTCAGATTCTTGACGCTGAAAATAACCTTGAAATAATTTCTATTTACATGCTTATTAAACCATACATGTGAGAAATAATATTCATGTAAGATGAGCTGAAAAACAGTGTCTATCTATTCCTCAAGTGTCTTAAGTCTTAAAACTCAAAGTTACCCTTGGATTATGAGAAAGAAAAAAAATTAAAATTCATATTTCATTTTAAGGACATTAACTTATATATTACTCAATGCTCTCTCCATCACAATCCATGGAATTTGGACATATCCATTTGCATACTTTTGCCTAGGAAGAGTTGCATATCTCCTTATCAAATGGCTTCATTCAATCTTACAGACAGTGTGGATTGTGTTATTAGCAGTATTTTTCTCTGCTCATTTGTTAAAAGTGTCGAGCCAAAATTGTGGATCTCAACTAAGCGAACGGATCTGTTGGCATACATTTGGTACACTAACCTCGGATATTCACTCTACAAGTATTTACTGAACATGTACTATGGACCATGCTCTGCAATAAGCAAAAAGGATTTACTGGTAAGAATTTATTCTGTCCTAATGAAACTTACATTCTAGGAAATTTGAACTCCGGCATATTTTTTGTCTTCAGTGTTCATTTTGTGTGTACTCTAATAAACTGTCCTCAAGTTCTTTTTGGAATGAGGCATGATGTTAGTAAATGAAATAAACTAGAAGACATAAAGGTATTAAAATGAGTAGTCATAAGAAAATAATATATAATAAATTAAGTAAGGTATAAGGTGTTTCAAGAGCCTAAACTAGAAAAACATATAATTTATATCAAGCTTTAAAAACTATGATTTTCCCATTTATGTAAATCAATAAATACTGCAGAAAATTAAGTGCCTAATACAATCTTTAAGCTAAAGGTGCTTCCTTCTTTAGCATTTGATTGTAAAAGGTTAGAAAATAATTTTTTCCCAGAACAAGACAGATTTTATATATTCAGTCCCAGTTACAGATGTTTTTTCAGAATTGCAAGACTCTCAAAGGGTCAAACGCTCTCGTGCGCCAACAAAAACTGCTCTAGCAATGACATCTACATTAAGACAGGATTATAAAATACCACAAATAATATCAGGAAGTGGAAAACACGTGCAAGTACAAAATGGTTGTTTTTTAAAATTTGTTAGGCAGTAAGAAATGTAACTCAGTGTACCAATTCATTAGTACTTACAGAACAGATCATAAATTATGAATAACTCCTTTCCAGTATAACTATGTGGGAGGCATCAACCATCACCAACAACAATGTGCGTGTTTATTCCTTTTTCACAGAAGTGCAATTGCACCTCACCTCATCATTCATTCAACCATTCTTCCATCCATTCCCCCCTATTTCTATTAAGGGCTTCAGGGAGGGGGAAGAATAAACTAAAATATAGCACTTTTCATATTTTAATAGGAAGCCTCAAGTAGAAATCTATAAAAAAAATTAATTTTATACATTTCTAAGAAATTGCTGCAATAAATTAGATAAGAAAATTATAGGTACTTTTAAGACATGGGAAGCGATCCAAAAAAGAATAAAATTCACTTCAACAAATATTTGTTGAGTACTTATGACACTCTAAGTGCTTTGAAAAACACATGTATGAGTAAGAACTAGCCCCTATCCTTTAGAGACTTTCAAATTAATGGCGCGGGGGGTGCACCACAGCTATCAATAAAATTTGATGCTTTGGTATGAAATTTTGTATCTGAGGTACAAATTCATCCAGCTCTACCTCAAAACACACAATATCCTTTTCTCCATTTCCTCCACTGTTACCCTAAATCAAGTCTCCAGTACATCTTACCCTGACAACTCCAAGTTGCCTCCTGACCAGATTCATTGCTTTCCCCCTTTCCCTCCTCAACCCACTCTCCACACTACAGCCAGTTACCTTTTTTAACCAGAGTACGTCACACCCTGTGTTAAAATCACCAATGACTTCTTATTCCATTTAAAATAAAATCCAGCAGTTTTATCACTGTCTTCAAAGGCCCCATTTCTGGATTCTGCCCGTCTCTGGGACCTCATATTTCATTATTCTCCCTTTCTATGCATGATTCTTCAGTCACACTGGCTTTGCTCCTGATTCTCAAATGAGTCAATTTCATTCCCATCTCCAGACCTTTGCTCTGTTGGGACCTCTTCCTGCGAGGCACATCTTCCAATTCTTGGCATGACCCATTGCTTCTTACTATTTAGTTCTCTGTCCAGAAGTTACTTCCTTAAGGAGGGCTTTCTTGAAATACCCTATATGATTATACACTTTTTGCCCTTAATGGCTAAAGAAATTATCTTCTTAACTTATTCGTATGCTGTCTCTCCCTTCTGCAAGCTCCACAAGGAAGGGACCATATCTGTCCTGTTCACTGTGGTTTTCTCCGAGCCTGGAACAAGGCATGCCAGGTGGGTGTGCCAGACTGTATTTCCCAAAGGTGGCCACAGTAAGATTTCCCATCCCAAATGCTCTCCTAGAATCTTGCTACAGTACTCTCCCATTAAGAGGTGGAGTCAAATCCCCCTCCTCCTGAACCTGGTCAGCTCAGTGATTCACTGGTAACCAATGGAATGCAAGGAAAGTAAGGTTTTGTGTCTTCTGAGCCTAGCCTATTCAACTTCCACCTTGCTTGCTTGAATATTCGCTCTTGAAGACTTTAGCTACCATATAAGCATTTCAACTCCCCGTGAGGCCACCATGTTTTGAGGGAACCCAAACTAGCCCATGTGGAGAGACCACATGGAGAGGATATGGGCCTGCCAGAGAGAAAGCAGTGCACGGCCAGCCCCCAGCAGCTCCAGCTCCAGCACAAGCCTGACTGCAACCACGTGAGACACTCCAAGCAAACACTGCCGAGCCAAGCCTTTCCCCAATTCCTGACCCATGGAAACCGCGAGCGATAATAAAGCGATTGCTGTTTTACACCGTTAAATCTTAGGGTGATTTGTTATGCACCAACAGTTAGTGGGAACAGTAGGCGCTGAATAAATATTTGATGAGTAAATGAATGTTGAAATGAATAAACATGTATGGAACAGTGACCAAGTCTACAAAGACAGAGAAGGTGAGAATCCAGGTGAGATGGCCTTCTGCGCAAACAGCCACAAAACACTGTGTTAAATGACACAGTTGGGCCTAAAGAAACCACAAGGGTAAAGCAGAAGAAAGTGCAATTAACCTCGCCTATTGGGCTTGGGAAAGGCTTCCCATGGTGAGTAATATTAAGCTGGGCCTTGAGTGATAAACAGGGGTTTGCAAGATAGAGAAGAAAAGACATTCCAGCCAGAGTAAATCACAGGAGGATAAATGCAGAGTGCAATGAGAATTCTGTTTTGTCCTCCTTTCTTTTTAAGAATTACTCAGAAGGCAACGGTAGGCACTCTTGATAATGTTAAAGGAGTCAATATTATTATTTTGAGAGAAGTCTCCTGTTTTTTTCCTGTCTTAAACATTATTACAAGAAAAAGTGCAATGGTAGTATGTTATGATATGACAGGGGTCCTCAATAAAATATTTTTTCTTTGACTTTTCAGTGAAAGCAGAGATACAGAACATTGACTGAGCCGTAGGAAAATGCATGTGGGATTTGGGGGCTTGAGTGAGAAATTCTATATGATCAAATGGATGTGGTACAGAGGGACATACCCAGTAAATAAAACATCTATGCCGAGCACGGTTATGAATTCATGTACCCAGTTCTAACACAGAACTGGCTGGAAGTAGATTCCAATGCCTAGCATTGGAATTCACTAACCTGCTTTCCCCTACCAAAATCATATAACTGACAAAATATTTTTAAAGGGGCCCTAACTTTTATAATCCATAAAAATCAAATTTAAAATATGGATTTAAGAACCACATGGTCATCTGTAAAATTCAGTTGATATAATTTTAGAAACCATTTCACAGCTGCAAATTCTTTAATAATATTTGGGTAGAATTTATTCATGGTTAAATAATGTAAAACTAATCTGGTTGTTGTAAAAAAGAAAGGTCTTTACTCACCTTTCTTTTAACCCAGTCTTGTTACTCTTAACGTATCTGAGAAACACGATGAAAAAAAAAAAATTAAAAACTGTAGATTTGGGGATTAGTAGCTGCAAACTATTATATATAGAATGGATAAAGAACAAGGTGCTATTGTATAGCACAGGGAACTATATTCAATATCCTGGGATAAATCATAATGGAAAAGAATATGAAAAAGATTGTATATTTTTTCTATAACAATCACTGCTGTACAGTAGAAATTAATACGTCGTAAATCAACTATACTTCAATAAAATAAATTAAAAAAAACTGTATCGGGCTTCCCTGGTGGCGCAGTGGTTGAGAGTCCGCCTGCCGATGCGGGGGACACAGGTTCGTGCCCCGGTCCGGGAAGATCCCACATGTCGCGGAGCGGCTGGGCCCGTGAGCCATGGCCGCTGAGCCTGCGCAGTCTGGAGCCTGTGCTCCGCGGCGGGAGAGGCCACAACAGTGAGAGGCCCGCGTACCGCAAAAAAACAAAACAAAACAAAACAAAACTGTATCAACAGTAGCAGGTCCCTTTTTTTAAGAGCCTATGTAGAAGCCACCAGAGTAGATGCTTCACATACTTTAAATCATTACAACTTGAGTCTACTGAGATAAAGAAGGAATGAATGTGAGAGAAATGGGGCAGGGCAGAGTTGGAAGTAATTTGTCCTTTCTCTGCCTGTCAGGGGAGATCAGGTTTTTTTAGCCAACCTCTTGCTCAGAGTTGGCTATGCCACCAAGCAAATGCCACCTAACAGACCAACTAACCCTGCAAAGTAAGAATTTCTGGCCCTGTTGCACAAAGTAAGGAAACCAAGGCTCGGGGGTTAAGTAACCTGCCTAATATCACACAGGTGGTATGATTTGACCCACGACTTTTCGACTTGGATGTTCTGCTCTTACCAAGTACTAAAATTAAATCAAGAAGCAAATAAAACTTACATTTAACTTCATCTGACACGGTGAATAATGTGCATAGTGATTAGTATACTGCATGTCAATCACGCATAAATAATGCATGTAAGTAATGATACAAATATGCAGAAAATTAAGCTGCCTGCGGTTAAGAGGAGAAGACCTGTAGGTCTCTGTTGGTGGCTGGAGAATGGGGAATGGAGGAGAGAAAGTGACTATGATCCCTTCCCATGAGTCCCATTTCAAACCCTTCCCATGAGTTGCATTCCAAACCCAAAGTCTTGGGTTGCATTAACTCCTCTCTTGATTATCTTCACTCTCAAATACTAGCTTAATCTTCTCATAGGGTGTGGGAGTTATGGGGCAAATGCACCGTTTCCTCTTCTCTTTCCAGCTGGAAGCATGAGAGAAATGGAAATATGGGTTGGGAAACAGAGAGACAGAAGGAGACTGTTCTCTATTCTCTGAAACTCTTGCATATTTACCCAGGCATCTCAATCTCGCCTTCAAAAAAAATTATCTTCCTTCGATGTTCACCTCCTCTGAAGGAGAGAGATGGTTCTCTATCTGGGAAGGAACTCAGCTTAGGCTTTCTTATTTACCTGATCACATGTGAACTTTACCTTGGACACAATTGGAATACATAACTGGTTTCTCCTGTCTATGCAATCGTTTTGTTCAAATGGTGTTTTCCCTACTTTTTTGCTTTCCTTGGTTTCACAGATCCTTCATCACTTCCTTCGAGACACCTCTCTGTTTGGAACTGCCTGTCCACTGCCCCAAGATGCTGGCTGAGACAGCATCTCTTCTCTGTGCTTCTTACTGGCTTATAAACACCCCATGAGAGACAGGGTGGCAATGTCCTGTTTCCTCGGGCCAACCTTGGTTTCTATGTGTTGTCTTGGCGGGAATTACTAACAGGGTCCCCTTTCTCTCTCAAAATGTCCCAGATTGTAGAATAAATTATATACGGTCACTTTAATTATACAGTCTCTCCCAGAATAACTGATGGGTAAATTTTCCACATCCTAAAAGAATGTGTGGGATCCTTGAGGGCTGTATTCCCAGTGCTGGGCACTGTCCCCAGTGCTGAATAAAGATAAGACAAACTAGTGGACAGCCTGAGTACCTTCCCTGCACACAGGAAGCAAGGACATCAGTCTCGATACAACTAACATCCAGGTTCTGACAGGGGGCAACATCACATGTGTTAAATAAAATTCTCCTTTGTTCTTGTAAATTTACCAGTGAGAGATCCATCTGGAGTTAAGGGTACAGAAGTAGAGGACTGGCTGAGATCTTGGCTGTGTACCCAAGGGTAGATGAACTGATACTCTCTGGGCTTCATTACCTCTCTGATGGTTGTGAGGGGACAGCTGTTGAGATGGGGAGACAAAGGGTGATGGGGAAGATAACCCAGATGGCTGTCTGGTGAAAGGAGCAATGGCAGGCAGAGAGAGAGCAGTATTCTGAACAGCATGAAGAAAAATCCACTCCACTGTGATAAGAGACAGAGAAGCCAAGAAATGTGAGGAAATGCGGAGGGAATGGAGATAGAAACGACCTGGCAAATGAGCTCTTTTTCGTCATCTAAGAGCTCAAGCCAAGGGAAATACCATCTAACAGATTCGCTGGAGAGTAACAGAGTCCCCAGACACATCTTTACAAAGCAAGTCTGTGGCGACTAGTAGTAGCGATGGCAGAAATGCCAAGTGGTTCTCGCTCTGATGGAATTATCCTGTTTACCGGCAAAAGTTTAGATTCTACTTCGAAGTAACGTCATCCAACTACTCAGTGTTTCACAAAAGGGCCAAAATGACCAGTGGGGGGCGTTTCTTGAGCTTTGAAACTCTTAAAGGAAGCCACTCATGAAATCAGGATGAGATGACTGTAAAATCGCATGCAAAATTTTGTTTAAAAAATTAAGGTATAAATTATAGAGAAAATAATCCACCTTTTTTGCTGTACAGTTCTGTGAGTTTTAACAAATGAATGTAGACATGTAACCACTGTCATAATCAAGATCTAAAACAATTCCCGCACCCCCCAAAATTCTCCCATGCCCCGAAATAGTCAATCTCTCCACCCACTCCCAGCCCCTGACAAGCAGTGATCACTGTTTTTTGTCTGTAAAGCGTGCCTTTTTCCGGTCTGTCGTATAAACGGAATCATACAGCGTACCGAGCTCACTGTCTTTTAAAGTCAGCTTCTAACTACATGCAAAAAATACATTAAAATTGGTTAATACATTTTAAAAAACATTGTCTGGATTATGGCTATTAATATTTGGGGAAAATCTTTATTTCTTTAAAAAGCATTTAAATTTCTATAGTATTAAATGCTGCCTAGAACCTTCGAAACAATTTTAATGTGTTTAATTAGAAATAATGGGCCACTGTTTTACTCTCTTCTGAATTGAGGCCATTGTAATAAAATATTTACTATTATAAGCAATAGCATTCAAGTGAAAGCCCCATTTTTAAAGATAATTGGCTAATGTGTTTTAAGTACCACTAAGTGAAACAGAAAAGCTAAACATTCTTTAAAATATGCCAGCTGTGGCCATTTCTTCTTGCATACCAAGCCTGTTCACATTCTCCAGGGTCTTTTAGAATTTTCCTTGGCTTAGAGGAGACAAAACTTCCTGTTTTATTTCAAGTCTTTTGAAAACATGTGGATTTAAGTGAATGAATCCAACAGCACAAAAATGTTGAAATTTAGTGAAAAACCATTGGATGTTCAAAGGGTAGAACATTTCTTTCTTTATAAAAGAAAACCTCCTTTCTGAAGGGTGAAAAGCAGAATAGTTTTTCTCAGTACTGGATGATACAAATATCAAACCAAAAGAAGGAAAAAAAACTCTACTCAGAATTAATGTTAGTAATTTAAAAGTTTAGAATATCTGCATTCCAGGTGACCTAACTGGACCTTGACTTAATATATCAATTGCTTTATACATTGTGACTGTTAGTCATTTAAATGATATTGTAAAAACAGGCATCCTCGAATTACATTTAAATTTCCATAAGCTTCAGAATTAAGATACAGACCCTCCTTTAATTTAATGATTTACTGTCTAATGATATGTACCTTCCTAGAAACTTCTTTCCACTGTCATGGTTTCAGCTACCATCTGTATACACGTAACACCTAAATTTCTATCTGTAGCTCAGGCCGCTCTCCTGAGTTCCAGATTTAGGGAGTCAACCTTTAAAAGCACACAGATATAGCCAGTTGGTTTGTCAACGAGCATTTCAAACTGAAACAATTTCAAATTGAATTTATCATATTTGCCCTCACCTCTGCTCCTTCTGTATTGTTCCCTGTCTCACTAAATAGGTCTACCATGATCCTGATGCCTGAACTGGAAATTTAGGATTCAGCCTTGACTAGCATCTTCTCTCCAAATCTTTAATCGAGTCCTCTGTCCTGCTGATTTAACTTTTTCACAACCCCTCAATACTTCTCTCCATTCTCATTGCCATTTCTTTATTTCAGGCTCTAATCCTCTCCTGTTCAAACTGCTCAATTGCTGCTAACTGGGAATCTTGCCTCAAGTTCCAACTGCTCCGATTCATGCTCTCTACTGCCACTGTTGTGACTTTTTTTAAACATAAACTTGATCTTTCTCCAGGACACATATCTGGAGAAAACTATAATTCGGAAAGATACACGCATCCCAATGTTCACTGCAGCACTATTCACAATAGGCAAGACATGGAAGCAACCTAAATGTCCATCGACAGATGAATTCATAAAGAAGATGTGGTATATATATATATATACACACACACACACACACACACACACACACATACACACACACACACTTACATACATACAATGAAATACTACTCGGCCATAAAAAAGAGTGAAATATGCCATTTGCAGCAACATGGATGGACCTAGAGATGATCATACTAAGCAAAGTAAGTCGAAAGAAAAAGACAAATACCACATGATATCACTTATATGTGGAATCTAAAATACGACACAAATGAACTTATCTACGAAACAGAAGCTGACTCGCAGACATAGAGAACAGACTTGTGGTTGCCAAGGGGAAGAGTGGGTAGGGTAGGGAAGGATTGGGAGTTTGGGATTAGCAAACGCAAACTATTATGTATAGAATGGATAAACAACAAGGTCCTACTGTATAGCACAGGGAACTATACTCAGTATCCTGTGATAAATCATAATGGAAAAGAATATGAAAAAGAAAGTATACATATGTATAACTGAATCACTTTGCTGTACAGCATAAATTAACACATTGTAAATCAACTATATTTCAATAAAATAAATTTTTTAAAAATAAATTTGATCTTTTAACTGCTACCTTATTATGTTGCTTTCACAGGAAATAAAGCCCAAACTCTATTTCATTTGGCTTCCCGCGTCATTGACAATAAGATCCTCGCTTACCTCCATGGCCTCGCTCCCTCTGCAGCCCTCCCGCCTAAGTGACTTTTCACTCGAGTTGCACTGAACATCAAATGCCTGTTCTTGTCCTTGCCTCTGTGCCTTTGCACAGGCTGTTCCTCCTACCTTGAGCACTCTTCTCCAGTGAATCCTAGTCATCGTTCAAGCCTTGGTATAGACACTACATCCTCCAGAAAGCCTGCTCTGCACCCTAAATTGGAGATGGGGCCTCCTCAGGTAATCACCGAACATTCTGTATTTTGCCAATTGAGTTTTATTATAAAGGTCCTGTGTTACCTGCCTGATACCCTGAAAATCTACAAATAATGGGATTAACTTCTCTGGTGAAAATTAAATACCTAGTGCCTAGCACATAGTAGGTATTCAAAATATTTTCAAATGAATGAATGAGCACTTAATTCTAAGAGCTCAGGAATCACTACGTGCATTATAAGCCCCTGTTATCTATTCACAGAAGCTTTACTAAGACCTCTGTTGGGAAGTAATCCCTTTATTACCTTAGCTTAAAATGCTCTGTCTACTTGAAAGCACTAACCGATTTCTTTAAAACCTTTCTGTAATTCAGGCGTCTCGCTCACTCAGATCTACATTACTATGGCTGATGCAAGATTCAAAACTGTAACTGTGCTGATATAACAACTTTCAAACTAGATAGATTATAATTATTCAAACATATTGTGTGGTTTACATAGTAGACATATTTATCAATTTATATAATTTTTAAAAGACATATTTAATCCTTGAATTTTTGTTCTGATTCAGGCTTTGAATGATACTATATATCTATATAAATATATAGATATCTATGTTTATATCATACTATATATATATATATATGTATGTATATATAGGCTTAATCAAAAGTGCATTTGTCAACAGCCCATATGCTAGGCTAGAGAAAGCTTTCCTATTTATCGTGTCTTATTCACTGACAAACCCATGTTGATCCACCAAAAAACCCCCAAATAAACAAAACACAAACCAAAACACAAGAAAAAAAACTAAGTAAAAATTTTATAGATTTAAAATCTTGCCATAAATATCCCATCAAAAATTTTTGCCTTCTCTTATATTTTCAAATGCATCAATGAATTCATTTGTCCCCAAGATGAGATTTGAGTCTGCATATTTTATGTTGGAACAGCCCATGACTGAACAACCACAAAAAATCTATCATTTAAAGTGCTACCCCAATTTGGCTTAAGCCTGCAGACCAAGAGGGATGGACATGGCGCTTTTGTTGCCAAGTGATGGCTGAGACCCACTCTGATTTCACATGAACTTGGAGTACGTTCAACTCTGCAACTTGTTCCATAATTGCTTCTAGCAGCTTTTCCCCTAAGCATCAAGGCCCTGGCATATCAGTGCTTTTGCTGTCCAAAGAGATAAAAGCAAAATCCAAACCACCAGACCTGGTGCCATGTACTGAATATTAGAGTTTCCCCAAAATTTATATGTTAAATCCTAATATCCAATGTGATGGTATTTGAAGGCAGGGCCTTTAAGAGGTGATTAGACCATGAGGGTAGAGCCTTCATGAATGGGATTACTGTCCTTATAGACGAGACCTCAGAGAGCTCTCTGGCTCCCTTTCTGCTTTGCTGAGGATATAAGGAGAAGGCAGCTGTCCTTACCAGAATTCAACCATGCTGGCGCGCTGATTCTGGCTTCCATCCTTCAGAACCGTGAGAAGTAAATTTCCACTGTTCAAGCCAGCCAGTTTATGGTATTATGTTATAAAAGCTCGAACTAAGATACCTAGGAAAGACTGCAGCACTATGGAGCCTTCTCTTAAACATGTTTCCTCTTTTAACCTTATTTTTATACCTGACAGTTTCCTTATTCACTGGGGAGATGTTACAAATACTTAATACAAAGTACAGGGTAAGTAAGCTTGAAAGGCTCAGAGAAATAACTTTTATGAACATGAGACATGGTTGGAATAGCCACCACTTTCCCCCCTTTCTTCTTAAAACATAATCCCAATTTCTCATTGGGCACACTCCCACCCAGGAAAGAAATCTGTATTTCCCAGCCTCTTCTGCAGCTAAGTTTGGCCAGGGAACTCATTTTTGACCAGTAAGGCATAAGGAAAATTATTGGATGGGGCTTCTGGGAAGATTCTTAAAAGGGAGTAAATATATCTTGATTTCTACCTTCCTCCTTCCTGTCATTGGGGGATGGCACTGGGATGACATTGGGAAGGATGTCTTGGGAGGCTGAAGCCCCAGCAGCCATCCTGGTTCCTGATGTGAGGATGGTAGAGTAGCAAGATAAAAGGGGCGTGCATCTCTGATGACTCTGGATTCCAGGTAGTCTTAACTGCCTACCTTCTAAGAGACCAGCCAGCCAATGAACTGCCCAACCAACCAACCAACAAATTCTATCTCTTTCAGCCACTGTTACTTCCAACATTTTATCTGTAACATAACCTCATTTTCCTGATCAGCGGATCTACAGATATCAGACATCATGGTAAATGCTTACTTTATAGCAACTGTATAAGGTGGCAATTATTCTTTGTTTTATAGATGAGGAAATTAATGTTCAGAGGCGTTACATAACTGACCTAATGATACCAAGGTAGCAAGTGGCCAAGTCAAAATACCTGGTGAGATTCTAGAATTTAAACTTTTTCCCTGCATTATTCCATCACTCTCTAAAGTAGGAGTAAATCTCTCCTGTGTGCCTTTAGCTAAATCTCTTAATCTTTTACCCCCTTTTAAAATTAAGATTAAAAACCTCTGCCTACTACAGGCAGTACTGTGAGGACAAGTGGGATTATTATTTTGCAAAGCATTTAAGTCCTTGGAACATAATCACTATTTAATTTATGCATACAATTAAAACTCTAAAATGTTTTTGACAACAAAAGGTCACCAGTTATACACGAACACTTAACTTCCATCATAGCCAAAATTAACTAGTTTGTGCCTATAATTGTTTAAACTGGCTTCAACAATTAAACTCCAAATCACTAATTAATTTCCTGTTCCAGAAATCTATTCTGTGCCGCCTAGCACTTAGTTGGATTGTGTTTTGTAACTACTCAGCTGACAACCTGGCCTTGTCCTCCTGCTGTGGCTGCCTTTTAACGGAGGTGTCGCCCATCAAATATCTGAGGGAGAGCAGATTGTGTTGTCATAACCAACTCACAAAAAAAACTTTGGGACTGTAATCTAAAAGCAGCGCAACCTGGTTGTCTTGTCTGCAATAAGACTTTGCAATTTTGGAAAAGTAAATCTACATTTCTTAGTCTAAGAAATTGTTCGTTTGTTTTCCCCCATCTCCAAAGAGAATAATTTGGACCCCATGACTTCAAAGGATGAGACCACCTCTCAGATTCGGGGCTCCCTATACACAATGTGGCATTGAAAAAGCTTGATGGTTACGCCCTAGCTATGGGACTCATCCTGGCTATGTGACTTTAGGCAAATTACATAATTTCTCTAAGCTTTAGTTTTCTCATTAGTAAAAATGGAGATGATAATAAGATCTAACAGCACAGAGTTGCAGAGATATTGAAAGGAGATAATACGTGTAGAGTTCTGTATTAGTTTCCTTTTTCTCCAATTACAAGGTACTGTAAACTTGTTTAGTGGCCTAAAACAACACAAATGTATTATCTTACAGTTTGGGAGGTCAGAAGTCCAGTATGCGTCTCAATGGGCTAAAATCAAGGTGCTGTCACGGTTGTGTTACTTTGGAAGGTCCTAGAATCATTTTCTGCTCCTTCAGGTTGCTGGAAGAATTCAGTTCATTGAGGTTATGGGACTGAGATCTCTCTTTCCTTGCTGTCAGCTGAGGATTTTCCCATTTTATAGAGGAGTCTGAAATTCCTTTGTTCATTGGCCCCCTTCTACCATCTTCAAAGCCAGCAATCCCAATCAGGGTCCCCCTCATGCTGGAAATCTCTCCTGCTCTTCGCTCATTACCATACATTTCTTTCAAACACTTCCTCTGTCTTCTTCCCCTTTCAAGTGCCCAGGTGAATACTTAAGGCAACCCAGATAATCCAATATAATCTCCCCATTTTAAGGGCAAACGGTTAGCAACCTTAATTCCATCTTTAACTTTCATTATCTTTTGCCATGTAATGTAATGATGTAAATCATATGTCTTCAGGATAAGGACATGGACATGTTTGGGGCCATTATTCTGCTTACCAGAAGCTTTCAGCATAACCCTCCAACAGGTAGTAAGTACTCAATAAATAATAATGATAGCCAATACTTATGTTTACTCTATGCCAGGTACTGACCTAAGTGCTATATGGATATTTATGTCTTTTATCTGCATAGCAACCCTCATAATGTGAAGTATGCACTAATATCATCATAACCATTAACAAATGAAACACACAAAGTGTAAGTCACTTCATGTAGCTGGTAGAAGAAAACAGATTTGAACCCCAGCAGTCTGGGTCCAGAAGCTGTGCTTTTAAATAGGCCCCATTCTGCCTCTTCATTTTAAATATTATTACAGTAAACAGGAAATCAAGAAAGCGTCTGCTTAAACAAATACCTGTAAAGCTAAATTATTTCAATATAGGGCAACGGCAAGATTGGTATTCATCTGGCATATGCTGCCATCATATATTCTCTTTGCCCTGTGATGCTGGGCCACCAGGAGCTGAGAGAGGGCCTGGGTCCAGGGCTGGCATTCCTTTGTCATCCCAGTTTGAGTCTTACCAGGCAAATGGGGAGGAAACTCCTTTCTAAAATATTCTATGCTGGAAGAGGGGAGATAAATCTCTGTTGTTAGATTTCAAAACCTGGTGAGTATCATCTTGAGAGTATTACAAACAAAAATACTGCTATTGCGGTTCTTGGAACACCTCACATTTTATTGAAATGCTACTGCATTTCACTTCATACTGAACACCTACTTTGGCATCACGATGGAAAGTGAGAAGCAAATAAATCACCACCTTTCTGGACAACAGAATACCTTTCAGTCTCCTGTACAGGCGCATCTCCTTTCTTCCAGGAAGAGAGCGCCCTGGGGGAAGCTCTGGGTTTACAGTCCAAGCTGACCTCGCTGCCCACCTGCACCTGAATCAACTTTTTCATCGGAGTCTTTGAAAAATCTGGAGCAGAAGCTAAAAAGGATGAAAGAAGAAAGAATGACAATTCGATGTCTGATTTCATTTCTTTAAATTCCCGTAAATTTCAAAGGTTGACTTTATGATTTTTTAAAGTTTCTTGACACATAAGATATCGGTACTTGATTTATTTGATTGGGTAGCACCTACAGGATGCTTTCAATGCTTAAAAAGTAAGTCCTACCATTGTGTTTTCTGGCAAGTTCCAATTCCTGAGACAATTACTTTATATGAGAATTTTTAAAGCTTACTATGAAGTTTTAAAATAGCTCAATCATGAGTTTATTAAAACTAAAAGCATTTAATAGAATGTTCTTGAAAGTTAGTTCCATGAGGACAACAGTAGGGTTGGTCTCTCTTGTGACTTCAAGGACACAGATGTGGCACAGGGCCTGGCACTCATTAGATGCTCAGTAATGTTTTTAGAATGAAGGCTGAGTACTGAATTCTTATTCTCTTGTATAAACAGTAACAAGATCTATTACAAAATTTTCATGTGGTTAGCTTTAACTTCCAAGTTGGAGAAATATATTATAACATGCATTATTATACTAAGTTACAATATTCCATTAAATACTATAATATGTAGAAAACATTAGGCTGGCTAATAATGGACGGAATGCTGATCCTGAAGCAATACCTGAACATTCAAGAGACACAAAAATGTATCATTTGAATTAAGTATGTTAACTCAGAAAATCATCCTTCCTTTTACCGCAAATGCAGAAAAAAGAACCGAGTGCATTTCCCCAAATATCTAATCCCCTGTCTTATGTCATATCCTAGTTAATATAACTTATTTTTTATATGTGGAAATCATAGAAGGAATTATACTATATATATACATATATATATATATGATTGCAGATAAAGAAGACATGTTATCCAAAGGTTGCTGGCCTTAAGAATTAGGATCCTGAGAGAATAACTTTCACTAACACAAATGAAAAATACTTGTATATTTCAATGAAATCTTTTTTTTAAGCATAGATCATATATTTTCCCATAGGAAAACCCCATGCAACACTGGGTAGGGACCCACCCATTTGAAAGATGAATAAACTATGGCTCATAAGGTTAATTTAACATAAGAGCACAGCCATGCTTCGACTTAAGATATGGGCAAATCCCACTTTCTTTCCGTCATGACACCCTACTTCTCTGTCATGGACAACACTAGCCAGATTTTCAGTTGATGATCTGCTCCTCCCAAGCTTCAGTCTTCCTGGTGCATATGATTTGTTTCTTAACTTCCAGGCACCAAGAAAGACCTGTTTTCCTCAAACCAGTGTTTTTCAGTGAGACACTTCACATTTCGGGCTAGACAGGACTTTGTTGTGAGAGGCTATCTTGGGCATCGTAGGATATTTAGCAGCTTCTCTGGCAGCTGCCCACCAGGTGCCAGTAGCACACGCTAGCTCCCTTCTTCCCCACCTTCCCCTTACACTGTGACAGCCAAAAAGGTCTCCAGAATTTGCCACTATCCCCTAGGGGCAAAATCATCCCCAGTTGGGAAATACTGAGTTAGATCAGGGCCTTTCAACCTTCTGGCCATTTGGGTTGGACCAACCATGGGTACGTGACTCAAATCAGGTACATGGGGCCAATGACATGTAGGACTGTGACTTCCATCTGAACAATTAAGAAAGCCATCCTTCTGCCACTAGATTGACTGTGGTAATGAAAACAACATGCTGGGTAACATCATATGGGGCCAGAGAGTGGTGATGATGTTTGAGCCCTGGGTCAAGTCCAGCTGAAATCCAAATTCTCCATTTTAATAACACTGAGCAATAAACTTCCTCCCCTTCTCCTCCTCTTTCTCTCCCTCCCTCCCTCCCTTCCCCCCACCCCCTCTTTCTTTCTTATTTATACATACTGTGTTATGCTCTGACAATTTTGGTTGGACTTTAAGTCATCTGCATCTTAAACTGTTTTTCTGGACAACTGCCCTAAACATAACATCTCCTTTCTTCTCCTATACCTAAAGTACAAGAAAAAAATAATTCATAATTTCAAGTACTTGAGCCTTGGTCAATTAAAGCTTTGGTCTGCCGAATGCTTGATGTTTTCAGCAGAGTTATTAAAGACAAAGACAACTCCTTTTGGATCAAAAAACTACTGATTTGAATTTTGATATTTACTTTCATGGACCAGCAACAGAGAACATCAGAGTCACTTATTCTCTTAAAAGGTACTACTTAGTTGGTACTGCTGGAGGTGGATAATAAGGATGTCTTAGGTCAACACTCTCTCCCTGTTGCTTCTCTTCTTCAATCTTTGGGCCTTAATTCTGGTCATAATTGCTGCTTTCCCTTAGAAATCATTAAAATGTGTGCCTTGATTAGAAACCCTGCATGATTCTGCTGTGATACTGAAAATGTTATTAGATATAGGAATCTAATATGAAAAGTAAATATTTCTGCTTCTGGCAAGTATGGAGGATTTAAGAAAAAAAATAATAAGACAAGAAAATTAGTCTTACCCACAACCTTGAGCTCAGCACTGGAATAGACGAGACCATGTTTGTTCTCTGCTATGCACTGGAACATGCCAGAATCGGTCACATTTAGGTTGGATATTGTAAGGGCACCATTTTCTATCTGTGTTCTCCCCTAGATGATAATAAAAATGTCTTGTATATACCATTTTAGAAGAAAAAAGATAACCACTGAATCTTATATCAATCATACACAAACCTCCTTAATTTTTCTCATGGGATTAGGCAAGCTGACCTGAAGTTTACACGTTTCCCTTATTTGAAACAGTGAGAATGACTTAACATAACAGCTAGACATTGGAAATACTAATAAACGTCCTTCAGTCAAAAAGGGTATCAGTAAAATAAATAACAAAGCACAATGTAAAATATTGCAACTATTTCATTTTTCCCTGTGGATAAAGTTGCAGACTTTAAGAAATCTACCATGCTTCCCACCCCATCAACCGGAAAGGTTCTCACCAGTTTTTAAAATCATGCAAATTGAAGATATTATACATTATGTATTAAAAAGGGTTCTGGGAAACACATTTATTAAAGGTTCACAGGTATTATGAATGGTTATGTGTAGAAATTTGAAGGAACATAACTGACTTAGTACACAATTTTTAAAAAGAGCAAAAATTACCTGGCTTGAGAAGAGAAGTGATTGAGAAAATAAGTACTCATGTAACAAGGTAATGAAGTAATCGATACATTTTTTCTCCAGAGGCCATGCAAGTTATCAAACACGAGAAAGGAAATTATATTCTACATTTTATTAACATAAAGCCTTCTCTAATTTCAAAATGAAAAAAAATAGTGCAGTGGACCCTTGAACAACAAGGTTGGAACTACGGGGGTCCACTCATTTGCAGATACTTTTTCAATAGTAAATACTACAGGACTACATGGTCCCTGGTTGGCTGCATCTGTGGATACGGAGGAATTGAGGACACAGAGGACAGGCTATAAATTATACGAGGATTAACGCCTGCACTGTTCATGGGTTGACAGTATATCATTTTATGTACAAAATTCATAAAATCACCTTTTCCCAATGAAATTCAATATTGAAAATATTTCCTCCTTGGCACACTGAGTACTTGACTTTATCCTTTTTACCTCTGTACCACTTCTTAGATGAACGTGGTATGAACTGTTCAGATGAATGTATGCAAACTCACCAGTTGACTCTGGCACTGGTCACTAGGGAAGGCATTTATTTACACAAAGTGGGGACAGGGTGGATTGAGCAGGCATGTTACCTTACCTCGAGCACAAGGGCTTCTCCATTTTTCAACCATCGGTAGGAGGGTTTGGGCTTACCACTCGCTCGACATTCCCAGTAAAGACTGTCCTCCACAGCTATTTCCACATCTTTTATGAGTTGAACCCAATGAGGCTTTGCTGCAATGAAAAAGGAAAGAAATCCAAACCACTCCACAATAAAAAACAAATACTTCATCCACATAAATGGATACGACTATGGGCAATAATAGATTAACGTAAGCATAGTGGCTAAAATGATATTTAATTCCCTAAGTATTTACTAAGTGGGTATATGAAACATTTCTATATTTGAGGATGGATGTTACAATCTGCCTTTCCCTGAGTCAAACTCATTATGCTTTCTCTCTTTTTGAAATTCTGGGCACTGTATTACATTCTTCAGATGTCTATTAGTAGAAAAAAAATGCAGGTACACAAAATAGATTTTCTTGTCCAAGTGCATTTTTGAATTATGAGATCACAATTGATAACAACTTAGTATGTGAATGACAGCAGATACTAGTCTAAATTTGCTCTAAAAATCAGCATCCATAGAAGAGAAACTTCTACAGTGGAGGAAAAAAATATTTCCTTCAACTTAGAAGTAACTCTTAATTAAACACAAACTAGTGAACATCTTACAAACCTCTGTGCAAATGAAAGTGTAGGCAGGGAAAGATGGATAAATTGCTTCAATTTGAATCAAATGATGTTTTATGAAAAAGAAGTAATGCTACCTTAAATGATGTATGCAAATCAGTTGCATCAGGTTCATTTGTCATTTTTACTTACGTTTTAGAAGACACTTGGGAAATCCTTTTACAGATGAAAGCAATGTACCACTCATAATGAAAGTCATTCAATACTCACAGTATATTCAGCCAAGTCTCAGCTTGTGTTTTAGACCCGAGACTAGGAGGTGAGATGTCTTCCTGGTTTCACATTGCATTATGCATGGGATGTGTACTTCGGGATTTACATTTGCATCCTCCATATGGAGAAACAGTTTATCTATTTCTATTTAATTTCAACCATGGGAAGGTTTGTCTTTCCCTTTCTATCTCATAAAATTGCTTTTTTTATAACTGAAATTGAAATGAAAATATAGCTATTTCGCTTTTAGAGAAAATGTACCCATCTGAGTTTTACCTTATTTTGTTTTTTAAAAAATATAAACGACTTGCCCAGTCTGAAGTGTAGTTCAGTCCCAAATCACTCCTCTCTACTCTATATTAAAACACATTTTCTTCTTTCAGGAATTATCAACCTCGGTGGATGGAGACTACAAATAAACTCACACATGATCCCTTGACTGAGACTCAAGTTTCTAGCAAAAATTTCCACTGGCTCCTCATATTACTATTCTCCAAGTGGAGGGATAATTTGCTGGACTAAGCCAATCCTGAGATTACAACTGGTACATTTATTGTGATTT
Source organism: Monodon monoceros (assembly GCF_005190385.1). Classification (NCBI taxonomy): domain Eukaryota; kingdom Metazoa; phylum Chordata; class Mammalia; order Artiodactyla; family Monodontidae; genus Monodon; species Monodon monoceros. Next base: position 86,310,808 of record NW_021703780.1, read on the forward strand.
TTCCCCTGATTCCATCATATGAGATTCAAATATTCTACTGGACCATTTTTTACATGAAATATTAGAGCAGATAAGCAGAGAACTGCACAGCATTTATTGAATATACTAGTCTTTTTTAAAAAATAAATTTATTTTATTATTTTTGGCCATGTTGGGTCTTTGTTGCCGTGCGTGGCTTTCTCTAGTTGCAGTAAGCGGGGGCTACTCTTCGTTGCAGTGGGTAGGCTTTTCATTGAGGTGGCTTGTTGCGGAGCACAGGCTCTAGGCCCGCGGGCTTCAGTAGTTGCGGCAGGTGGGCTCAATAGTTGTGGCTCAAGGGCTCTAGAGCGCAGGCTCAGTAGTTGTGGCGCACCGGCTTAGTTGCTCCACGGCATGTGGGATCTTCCCAGACTAGGGCTTGAACCCGTGTCCCCTGCATTGGCAGGCAGATTCTTAACCACTGCGCCACCAGGAAAGCCCTGAATATACTAGTCTTAAGCCAGAACTGTAAAGTAGCTTTCATGAAACTCTCTATCTCATTGATTTCTTTTCTTGTTATCTTTTTCTTTTTTTTTTGTGGCTGGCCCATGCGGCATGTGGGATCCTAGTTCCCCGACCGGTGATCGAACATGCGTCCCCTGCGGTGGAAGTGCAAAGTCTTAACCACTGGACTGCCAGGGAAGTCCATTTATCTCATTATTTCTAATTTGTTTCTTAGGTACATATCATATTACCTACATAATGGACTAAAGCAACAGTCTAGCTCATTTACTAAGAATAGTGGATGACGTTGGTTGTCTATTGTGCATCCATTTCCTCTCTTCTTTATTTCTAAGATGACCCAACTTTTCGTTGAATTATCCTCTCTTCCATCACCTCGCATTGTCCACAAAATCCAGGGAAACCTGACCATATTCCATGTCCCAAAAAGAGGCTCTTAAGTTGTTTAAGCCAATTATCCTAGCTGGTGATTGGTTTAGGAATGAACACGCAGCCAATGAGATTTGAGAAGTGAATTGCCAGATGTTTTAGACAAAGGAAGGATGAACAAAAACTAATGTGCTAGCCACTGCTGGTAGCCATTCTGTGACGGTAAGGGCAACCAACATGCAGAGAAAGGGAAAAAGTAGATAAGGGCAGAAAACACACCACAGAGAAAATGTGCCAGGACCTGAATATAAGGCACATAAATGTCAACTTAGCTTTGGATGTCTTGCCATACAAGTGTTTTATTATTTGTGCAGGGTCGCTGTTCCATACAGATAAAAACATTCCTATTGAAACATTAAGACAGTTGGAATATCCTGTGTTTTCCCATCATGGTCACTTCTTACCCTGGGTCAGTTAGTGGCTGCTTAGAAAGGAAAAAATAAACTAGGACTTGTTTGCGGTCGACTTAGAGCCATACAGCCACATGGGTTAAGTGTCCCCAACTTATCTCCGTATCATCCCACCAACATGTAGAACTTGACACCTGGGAAACTCCAACTCGGTGCTATGTATTCTAATCCTGTTACAAGATGGGAGAGTTAGAACACGGAATGACTCATGCTATTAAACCATGCCTCCATTTTGTTCCTGACGGATCCTATAACCTTACCATAAAATAAATGTCAATCTAATCACACATAATGTACGCACGAACTTCACATTCTTTTGAAGGGGTTCATAATAAGCTCTATAATTTTAGTATTTGTCTTTGCAAAGTTTTTCCTCTCTGAAACATTTTATATACTGTACAAGTTTGCACTGAAAATTATTTCAAATTCCAGTTTTTGAAATAAACAGAATATATTGCCATTTGCTTTTCACAAGTGTTCAATTCCTATTAGTTTTACAATGTTTCTAATGATTAAACTGCAAAAATATATTCACTGAGCTTACATCTTCCCATATTTAATAGTACATTTTGTAAAATCATTTATTTCTGCTTTCTAAAACCTGCTTTCATCAAAATACCTAGTATAGTTTTTTAATAAAAGGGATTTGAAAACAAGTTTGGGGAAAAAGGATAATCTAATTTTCCTACAAATAGACTTTAAATAAAGGTAACGTTACTAACCTTTCTTTACCCAAATTGAGCAGTACATCAAAAAAATGTGCTTACAAATTAAAGGCACCAAACATGGTACACCTACGCTATTGGAAAGGATAGAATAACACTGAGGAAGTCAAGTAAGCCTGGGTTTATGTGGTTTGTCTAACGCAGTAATTGCAAGTCTTCCCAGTAGACAGTTTCTTTCTGCTTAGTAAAGACCATAAGGAAAGATACAAAATCCCATTTTCTAGAGGTAAGGGCAGATAGAAAGATCTCTCCTTGTTACGGTTAAGTGAGTAAATGGTTACTCTTAGGAAAAAAAGTGAAATATTTCATTATCATATCAATCAGTTTAAAATGCAGTACGAGTATATCATGCCTCCAACTTCATTGCAAAAATTAATTTTTTAAAATTCCTTCTATGATAAATATCCTCATTTAACAAAATGTAGAACAGAAAACGCTGGACACTGGGATTCTGCTAAAACCTCCTACTCACCCCCACCCAGTCCCAATAACAATAACTTTTAGAGAGATCGAAAGTTAAAAATCCAATATGCCCAAAGTGAAGGCTCACCATAGTAAGTCAGACGGCCCCTGGCGACATTTCTTCCTCGTGAATTCTCAGCAATGCATTCATAGGAACCTGCATCTTCCTGTTGGAAGTTGGGGATTTCAAGCACACCATTGGACTTCCTCAATTTAATTTTAGTGGAAAAAGGCAGTCCATCACTTCTTCTCCAATTAATCTGAGGTACAGGACTAAGAAGAAATTTGTCAAGTTATTTGCTATTTTAAACAGATGCCTGGAAGCCTTTTAGGCTTGACAAAATAAAACTTTCTTAGGATAGAACAAAAAAGGCACAGATTCTCAAATGCAGAACACAGCCAGTTGTCAGTCACATAAACCTGCAAATGCAAAGGTTTATCTCTTTAGGTTGCTATTTTAATAAAATAAACTGTGCATTTTCTCTAGTTAATTCATGATTTAGAGAAAAAAGTCTAATGTATACTCACTGTATTATAATACAACAAATGAACAAGCAGAAGAAAAATAACACCAATTTAGTTTATGAAATTAGGCAGGCATAGTCATTCTCCATAAATCTCCTTTAAAGTTTCAAACTAAATTATACATGTGCATTTCTCCTGTATTTTAATTTTTTCTTTGCTTCTAAATGAAAGAAAATTTTAGAAAAGAAGGAAAAGAAGAGGCTGTTAAAAGCTATCTTGATCTCTTACAGCAACCTAATATTTTAGCGTATCGGTATAAATGTTACAAAACTTACTTTCCAAGGGCAAAACATTCCAACTTCACAGTTGAACCTTTAGCTGCTGGAAGAGTTTCTGGAAACTGAACTTCTATTTTCGGTTCATATTCACCCATCACTCCTGTGAATCCACAATACAAAGTTAATGGTTTCGACGTTTCCTTTGGAATTGTCCCATTTTTCTTAAAACTTTTTTTTTTTTGCTCTGTTTTGAACTAACTCTTCCTTATGATTTGAATTACTCACTAGCCGTCTGGTAGGTACTTTTAGAAGCAGTGCTACCTTGGGCCAAATGTGCGACATTAATAAATATGTGGGAACTTTGGATTCCGTGATTCCTAAGTTACGGCTTACAGAGCAGTTCTGAGAAAACCACTAGGCCTTTTACATTATATAAAACGAGAGGCTTTTTTATTCTGTATTCAATTTGGACATTTCTAGTCAAACCGAAATATACAATGTATTATGAGTTCTTAAAATATCCTAAAGAGCAAAAATTATGGGAGGAAATTTACTTAATGGTACCCTGATAGCATAGACACCAATCTTAAACTTACTGACTACCAGGAGACAAGAAATGGTAACTTAATAAATGGGAAAGGTCAAATTCAATTATAACTGACTGGAAAGTATTTTGTGGCCATGGCATTGTGCTGTATCAGATACGGTTTTGCATAAGTGGGACAGTTACCCAAGCTTCCAAATCTGCTTACTCTGCAGTTCATGGGCTCCCTTGAAACAGTCATTGAGGGGCTGAAGAAACACCTGTTTTCCTTTTTTCCCCTCCAGTTTTATTGAGGTATGACTGACAAATAAACACTGCATGTATTTAGGTTGTACAACGTGATTTTTTTAGGGCGTACGATGTGATGATTTCATATATGTACACTTTGTGAAATGATTACATCAGTCAAGTTAAGATATTTAACATCTCACAATTACTATTTTCAATTTTTAAAATTAAATTTTTTTTCTGTAGTGAGAACACTTAAGATCTACTCTCTAAGCCAATTTCAAGTACACAACACAACGTTACTATATAATCACTACGCTGGTGAGGGTAGGGGAATGGGGGAGATGTTGGTCAAAGTGTACAAACTTTCAATAATAAGATGAATAAGTTCTGGGGATCTAATGTACACACTTTTTCTTTTAATTTTCTTTAGAGATGCTTTTTAGCCTATAACAAAATATCCAAAGCTTTAATAACCTCAAACTGGCAAAAATAAGGACCGCTGACGTCACGGGAACGCAAGGTGAGCCCCAGGCTCAGAGGACCTCGCGTTTGGCTTAATGACCTATTGCCACCATCTTGAAATTCTTCATAAGTTTTGAACAAGTGACTCCTCATTTTCATTCTGCACTGGTCCCTGCAAATCAGGAAGCCAGTCCTGAGTAAGAATTATGTACAGGGACCTATGGTCGATGGAATCATTTTAGCCATTGTACTCATAAATATTTTTTCTTCTGAAAAAACCAAAATGATAATTCTTCAGGATATACTTTTCACTTCTCTCAATTTGTTTTTTCTTGTATTCGCAACAGCATTTCCACTCAGAATTGCCCCTTGAAACATTTCCTACCATCAGAACGCAGCACCAAAGGAGTTGGAGAACCCAGCACTCTGGCGTTTGTCACCATACTAGTCACCACACACGTGTAATTTCCCACATCCAGTGGTTCCACCTTGGCTATGTAGAGGTGGCCTGTCTCTTGAGAGACAAATCTCCGACTATCTTCTCCGACAAACGATGGATATTCGTTGAAGATCCAAGCATATGATAGTTCTATTTAGAGAAAAGAAATTCCATCATGAAGGAAATTTTTCCACAGTATATTAAAAATATCTGAAATCACCTTTACTGCAAAGCAAAGCTGAGTGCTTTTATTGCAGGTCATGAAGAGAAACGGTGATGAGGCATGATGCTGTGTTCATTCTGCACTATTACGGAGGTCACTGCTGATTCTTCTGGGAGCGATATTATCACTGTCATCATTATCACCACTCCAGATACCTCCTAACAAGTATCTCTGGCTTCAGTCTTGCTCCCTTTTAATTTGTATCTCCATACTACATGTCCCATGATCTTTTAAAATTACTAATCTCATCACGTCAACTCCTGACCTAACACTTGCAGCAATTCCTCGGTAGTCTCTGGAATAATGCAAAATTGCTTAACATGAAAATGAGACCCTGCACGGTTAGGCCCCTGCTTATGGCTTTAGCAAATGAGAAGCCCAATACTCTTTCTTGCATCTGGGTTTTTATATATGCTGCTCTCGGAGGCTGCAGTGTCCTTTTTCTCTGTCCAAGGCTTCTTTCCTTTTCAACACCAAACCCCATTCTGTCATAACTTCCAAATGTTTTTCAAAGCTTGGCTCCAACATCACGAATCACCTTCTCAGAGAAGTCTTCCTCAACCGTCATCCTCTGAGTAAGTGCTTCTGTACAGAGCAACTCTATGCTTATACTACTTAAAGGACTTACCACTTCTTATGCAATGATCTATTTACTTATCTGTCCTCTCACCACTTGGTAAACAAATAATGTCAAATTTTATCCTGCCTGCCTTCCCCTCCTAAAATTAGCAAACTGAAACATCCAAGAACATTGAACAGTCCTCAATATTTATTGAGTTAATTACGTTAAAATTATGCCACTATCTCCTACGTCAGGTCCACTATTAGAGTTTTCCTGAACTCTGGGATCAAGGAAAACTAACTTTCCCCAAAGGAACTGTTGTTTTCCTCCTCTGAGATAATGAGGACTAAATAATACTATGCTGCTTTGTTCTAGCTGCCCATATTTTTTAGAAGCAAGTTGTTATTTAAGTATAGTTATTGTGGTTGGTTTATTTGATTCCTTCTTTCGTGGCCCTATTTTCTTTTACAATTCCACTAACCTTACAGCACTGGTTCATACTGTAATGCTTTTCCAAGAGAATCTTTAGAAAATATATGTAATCAAAATCAATTTTAATGAATAACAAGTTCAAAAATGTATTTAAAGCATAATTCCAATGGTGAAGGGTCTTTCTGCTTGGTAGAGGGGGACAGTACATCAATACAAAAATACAATGAGATAATGTGTCAGGACTGGGTGAGAGTTCCTGTCGGTTTCAAGGGAAGGAGTGGTGACATTCTCGGGACTGAAGAACAGGTCTTAAAGAATAGGTGAATATGAAGGGATAAAAGTGCTCCAGGTGGAGGCAAGAGCATGTGCAAGGGGAACAGGGTAAAGGGCAGTTAAGTACCTGATGGAAATGAAACATGACTGTGCCTCTCTTCCACTTTCAAAGCAAATACTGATGATTTCCAAAGGTTAGCAGGTCGATGGCATACTGTGCAGATGTTCAGAAACAATGGTTTGTAATCTCGAACTGATCTTTATGTCATGCTATCATATCAGTAGAGAGTTTCATGAAATTCCACTCAGTCATGTGATAGATCGTGAAATCTAAAGTTGTTTGTTGGATTGTATGAAAAGAAATGTATCTCAAACATCCACTCCACAATTGGCTTCCTGTCTACCCTGATGGTGCTTTCTCTTGCACTAGTGCTAAACAAACCACAAAGTTGAAGAATGCTGGTAAGGTAGGCTTAATGTGTTCTGGGATGGTTAAAACTGACAGCTGTAAAAGCAAATAAACCTTTAGGCTCTTCCCTTGGCTCTAAGTATCCAGTCCCATCCCAACATTCCCCACGGCCCCATAACCTCCCCTTGCTTTAAAGGAAGCAAAGCAATCTTATTCTGCTTTCCAAAGTGTTCTATTTATGAAGTGAATATGACTGTACCTCTCCCTTTAATCCAGGGGGAGTAAAACATCTACTGCTCCCTGACATAACAGACCTTAGCTGGGTACTAGAAAAAGTCAATCTTATTAAACTAGTTTATACTAAAGTGAGAATGGCTGATGGAAAAAAACTGATTCAGAAATCCTAAACTCTAATAAATTCATGAAAGAAAATATTATACGGCAAGAAGAATGTATGAACAACAGCTACATGCAACAACTTGGAATAAATACTATCTATGTAATTTTGACTGAAAATGTTCGATACCAAATAAAACAAGACTGCATTTGTAGTATTTCTTTTAATCCCAAATTAAAATGGATACTACTTAAATATTGTACTGTTATTATATTGTTAAAGAAATATTGTGGCAGCTTTGCCTATATGACCTAGTAATGACTGTTAAGAGAAGTAAGGGAAGGATATCAAAATTAAAATCATTTTAAGGCTGCTCCCAAAATGAGCATGAAGAAGTGCATATGCAAGAACCACAGAGTGGACTGTGGGAGACACAGAAGGGTCCCAAGTAGGTCTCACTTGAGAAGAATCTACTGCATGGCACACAGTTACCCGATGGCCTCCAGCCAGCATGCGTGCTGTGGCTGCACTTCCCCAGGTTGCTACCTGCTAATGGGGCTCCATGGGGGTGTTAATGCTGGCATTCCTGCAGGATTCCTCATAAGGGCAACTACGGCTTGAGGACTCCCCATCAGAAGGGCCACAATATTTTCAGAACTGTGCTGTGCTCTGGCATTCTTCCTGCGCAAGTTTTCCTCCCCTCTCTGTTCAAAGCTATCAGACCTGAATCTCAGTCTGAGTCTCCCTCTACCCATTTCTGCTCGCTCCCCCCTTATCCTTCAAAGGCACTTCCTCAGGTCTTTTTTTTTTTTAATGTCTGATTCTCTGATGCCATCTTGTAGTCTCCTTCTTAGGGGACCTGAACTGACATGGTGTTGCTGAAATTGAGTAACACACTCGCCTGGGTATTAAAAATTGCCCCTCCCCTTGGAGGAAATGTCTGTTTTCACTGACGACCTTTCAGATAACTGTCCCTCTCCCCAACCTGCATCAAGATAGTCCCCTCACCTCATCCCCCAAGCTCTTCAAATATACAAACCAATCCCTGGTTGATTCTTAGTACCTGCCCTCCAGACAAGCCCAGATAAGTCAGCACCCCAGAGTCAGTGTAAGCCTGTCCTGAGACCACCACCCAATCCCCCCACCCCAACAAGCAAAGAAGGAAAAATTCCACCATTGGCAGAAAGTTCATCTTTCTGGGCTAAGTTACTGAGCAGAAGCCTTAAACCACTGGCTTACAATGGCCTATCTATTAGAATATGATGTAACTAGAATAATACAATGGTCTTCCTCCACTATTTCTTCCAAACACATCCTCAGAAAAGTAAGAGAAAAAAAAAGATCTTTAACTAACAACACAAAAAACTGCCTCTAAGGTTTTGAGCTGGAATAAGCAGAAGAAACAGGAAAATTAGGAAGAAAAACCACTCTGGGGATGGAAAAGGTTGTACTGAAAACAGATTCTGAGAATCAGGCAGGTAACCTAGAAGTAAATGCCCAATACGTGGGTAGAGACATAAATACAACTTTAAGAGAGAGCCTGGGCCTAATAAACGTAGGCAGAACAGTGGCCCCCAGAAGAAGTCTACCTCCTAATCCCTAAAGTCTGAACATGTTACCTGGTGGGGCAGGAGGGACTCTGAAGATCTGATTAAACTAAGGATGTTGAGATGGGAAGATTATTCTGGATTATTTGGGTGGGCCCAATGTCACCATAAGGGTCCTTATAAGAGGGAAGTCATTGAAAGGACATGTAATGTCAGAAGCAGAAGTTGTAGTCAGAGGAAGATATTTCAAGATGCTAAACTCTTGGTTTGAAAATGAAGGAAGGGGCCGTACGTCCAGGAATGTAGTTGGCTTATAGAAGCTGGAAAAGGCAAGAAAACAGATTTTCCCCTTGAGCCTCCAGAAAGATGGCAGACCCGCCAACATCCTGATTTTCCGTCAGGTGAAACTGGTTTTGGACTTTTGGACCTTCAGAACTATGAAGGAATAAATTTGTGCGTTTTAAGCTACTAAATTCATGGTAATGCATTACAGCAGCAATAGGGAAATAATATACATGGCAGAGGCAGTCTGCAGATGTGATCAAGTTGAGAATCTTGAAATGCATCTGGGAGGGCAAAAATGTAATCACAAAGGTCCTTATGAGGAAAAAAGAGAGACGGGAGGGTCAGAACTTTGACTAAGAAAACAGAGAACAGGGTGATGGGATTGCTGGCTGGGGGCCAAGATTGCCAAGGAATGCGGGCAGCCTCTAGAAGCTGCAAAAGTAAGGGAACAAAGCCCTTGATTTTAGCCCACTGAGACTTGTGTTGGACTTGAAGGGGAGCAGAACATACCACCACAAAATATGTCTCTTTGGCATAAAGATCATTTTAAGTTGATTATTTTTAAGAAGGAGCCAACAGAAAAAGCTCTGAAAACTTGAGTAGAAGTTACATTTTTTAAAGAGACGTTTACATTTATAAGGGGAATCTCTGTTTGTCAGGATGCCTGTCTCCCTGTACCAGGAAGAAAAGGATGACTAAACTCTTCTCAATGAAGAAGACAAGAACTTAAATCTGCATAACCACCTTACCCTTGTTTACTGTACTTTTCCTGACCACCTCCCATAACAGGCCTCTTCCTCCCACACCCCAACGTTTCCTTTTCTTTTACATTTAAGGTGGTGGCTTGCGCCATTTCAGTTATCCTGGGTAACGCCTATGTATATATGAAATACACACACACACACTACATAAATATATAAATATATATATATATTTTTATATATATATGTGGAGAGAGAGAGAGCTTGGAAGGGTAGAGGGAAAATTATTTTTCCTCCTCCACAGGTTTCTGACCTGCAGGACTATAAGATAATAAACCTGTGGCATTTTGAGCCTTGAAATTCGTGGTAATTTGTTGCAGTGGCAACAGGAAACTAATACAAATGATGATGACAGCTAACAGTGAAGTGTTCACTATGTATCAGGTACTAAGTGCTGTAGACACAATTTTCAAAGAAAAGCAAACAATCAAGGACAAAAAAGTGGAGAGAGCCTAAGGAAGAATTAGATTTTACATAATCCGTTTATAAAATCAATACAATTAGGGAGGGGTAATTCCAAAAGTGGTATCAAACTACGATAACCTCAAAGCAAATGAATTAGTGACTGATCGTTCTGTACAAAGATTCAGACCCTTAAAGACGTATGGAAAGAGGGCTTCCCTGGTGGCTCAGTGGTTGAGTCTGCCTGCCGATGCAGGGGACATGGGTTCGTGCCCCGGTCTGGGAAGATCCCATCGTGCCGCGGAGCGGCTGGGCCCGTGAGCCATGGCCGCTGAGCCTGCGCGTCCGGAGCCTGTGCTCCGCAACGGGAGAAAAAGACTTATGGAAAGAAATAAAACCTGTAATGAAAGGTACACAGAATTCTGTAGCACTGACCTACGTTTCTTTATAGATTTTCTCATCGAGATGGAAGTTTTATGTCTTAGAGTGAAGAGAGACCCGCACTATTTCATGTATTGCTTGCCTGTCTTTGTTGAAATATATATGGCATCACTCTGATTGAAAACATTAGAAAATCGTGTGATTTACTGTGTTCTGAATAAGGTAAAAAGTACCTGCCGTAATACTCTCAGAGTTTATTCGTCATAAAAATCTGCATTTGCAATAAATGTTAATTGTATACTGCAAAGTAACATATATATCAAATCAGCATTCTTTGGAGACTTTTCAACATCATTTTATGCATGATGATAAATAAAAAGCTATAATAAAAATGATAATTTTATATACTCAAACAAGCTAGGCTTTACAAAACCCTTCCCAACCTCCTGTGTATAATGTGCATAAGCACATTGTCCCAAAACTTCTTGGCTGCTGGGCGTTCTATTAACAATGCTCCATGAATATTGGGAATGTGAAATATTTTTTATTAGAGGACAAAGAGGTTTTACCAATCAAAGCCATAAATTAATAAGATGGAGCACTGAAACTCTGCTTTCTAAAAAGTAATATTTGATGGAGGACATCACTCCTCCAATCACATTCCTTCCTGCGTCACTTAAGTGTAAGGCCAGTCAATTTAACATGAAACATGTCACCTTAGTGTTTACCTGGAAATACATTAATACACATACTACTGACATTTAAGGGTTTACTTCTAGTTCCATTATAAAATTCTATTATGAGGGGTATCTAATCCTTTGTATAGGCATTTTCTAGAAGAAATTCTGTCAAATAAAATTGCAGTTGGGCAAATTTGTGCAAGTAACTTTGGCAATTTTCTGTGGTGCCAAGTGGAAAGTCTGACCTGCTTTTTAAATATTTAAACATATTTAAGTATGTTTAAATAAAACATATTTAAAAGGGTCTGAGAGCTTGCTTGATGTCGTCAAGATTTTTATCTTGATTTTAACTGATTCATACAAGTTGGGAAGGAAATTTTGCTATAGAGCTTACACATGACACCACATTGATGGAGGGTCTGGGACACACTCAAAAATCTAAAATGTAGAAAACTGAAGACAATTTAAGTTTCAAAGAAGAACAGACAGATCAATGGTTAGGAATGAAAAGTCTGTACCTCAAAGCAGAAGGGGTCTATCACCACTTCTGTCATTTCAGTGTCTTGTCTTTCAAAAGCTTTTTTGTAAGTTGTTGCTTTGGTGACAATATTATTTATATAGGTTTCCTTGCTTAGCCCATAAAGGTCTGCCTAATCCATTCTGATTCAGAGTACTAACAAGCCGGGCTTGTAAAGGTTCTAAGATTAGGAGAACAATGATCAGGGAGGGAAAACACTAAAGGTGACATTTCTTTCCTCCTTTCATACTTGGGGGACCATGGGTCAGCAAGGAATGACTAGGAGGTCAAGCCCAGACTGCTGCCTGCTTTGTAAACTACATCTTTTGGAACAAACTCACGCACATTCAATTGCTATTGTCTAGGGCTGCTTTCAGGCTGTAAGAGTAGAGTGAGTAGCTTCGACAAAGACTATATGGCCCATGAAGCTTAAAAGATTTATCTGATCTTTTAAGAAAAAATTTGTTGACTCCTGTTCTAGGTTAATATTATCTCCAGACCAAATTATGAGTTTGGCAATCTTTTAAGATCCCTTGTCTTATTTATTTTTCCTCCTCTTTTCTTTATAGGGCTGTCATGTTGTCCTACCTTTGTGAAAAAATATTTCACAAAGGTCATGCGAGACCGTTAGCCTCTTGTACTCCACATTTCTTTGTTCCTCTCTCTTGCTTTAGTCGCTACCATTAGGGACTACATACCAACCATTCCACTGTGTAATAGAAGCTTCCAAGAAATAATGCAGCCCTGTGCCCACCACTTTTAGTTCTACTATTTTCTTTTAGGAATGGGGAGTATTTTCAGTGGGTACCCACATCTTCCATCACATTCTGACTGGGGTAGGCACTGACATCCTTGTCTCATTTTTAGGCTTCTGCCAGGGAAGCTCCTCTCCTAACAAGGGCCTTCATCTCTCTCCTCGTACCTTGGCTGCTAAAAGTGATACGGTGCCAAAGTGAAGGTCTTTCTTCCGCATTTGTTGAGGCAAAAATGTGTGGTCCCCTCTAGAGGCTATTTGTATTTTTGCTTGTATATACACATTCTTCCTTTCTCTCATGAAGAACATTTATTTATTTATTTTTCCAGTGACCCTCCTCTCTCTCATCCTTAGTTCAAGTTGTTTTGGTGGGATTGTCTCCTTGCTGCAAGGAAATTTCAAGATGAGGAAATTCAAGTAGGAGCTTGACACTCAATACCTGATGCCTAGAAATGATTTGGGGTTAATGCGGAGACGGACTAGCAAAAACATCGGCAAGCCATTTAATGACATACTTCCTTTACAAGGGTGCTAAAGAAGCAAGGCGTTGCTACAGAAAGTGGTTCAGACATTCATTAGAGAAGATGAGATCTAACAAGGACAGGATGGAGTTACCGTGATGCTTTATAAAGACAGGACAAGACCTTCATGCCACAGACCCAAACTGCAGTTACTTATTCCCCAGCTCGTATGAGGACTTGCTGGTATCGAGCTGACACTCAACTCAGGAGGAGCGCCCCAAAATGGCAGATTCAGAACTTAAGGTAAAAGAGACTTTGGGAATATAATGCATTTCTTCTGGGCTTCCTCATTTTTATTATTAAAATGTACCTTTCCAGAGGAGTTCAGAGACCCTGAAAATGTTAGAAAGCGATTTTAAGATCAGCTCTAAACCCAGATGTTGCCAACACTAGAAGCTTCGCTGCCACCACCTGTTTGTGCAGCTAAAAGAAAATGCTTTGTAATAAACACATTTTTGCACACTGCTACGCTTGATACAATGTGCACTTGGGTGCACACAACTTAAATATATGCCAAATCCTTCTGGCCAGGTTTGCACTTGCTTCATCACTTATACTGAATAATGGACATTTTTTTTTATGACTTCAGTGACAGTAAATAACATTTTCTTTTTAAGTGCAGTCCAGGAGAAGTGAAAGAGTCCTACAGCTCATGCGAGTGCTAATTGGAGCCAATTATAATTTGATTGACCTGCCTTGCTTATTAAAATGATATGCAAAATTTACACTGCCCTTGCAAAATGGAAATTTTCTTCACTACAAGCTACCTGTGACAAGCCCACCCTTTAATGAATCCAAAGGTGGTGCTTCTGGGTTATAACTCACACATGAACTCTCAGAAGCTAATTCCAGAGAGGGATTTCACTGGGTTGCAAATAATACAAAAGAAGTCTACGGAGGGGGAAAATGTGCAATAAAATAAATGAAATAATTAAGGGCTAGCGAATAAAGAAGCAGCATCACAATAACTCTGTCCATTCCTCATGAGGTCTCATTTTCTTTTATGAAAATTAAAATGATTTCCTTAAGGAATGTCATGGGGACTTGCTATTTCCCTTCTTGCCATGTGGGTGATTTTTTAAAGCAGAATAAATGTTCATTTTCACTGGTAAATAGAAATGAAGTCATTAGCAGAAGATAAAGTCATTCTGCCAATTCACAGGGGTCTTCCAAGTGGGGACAACAAATGAGTCCTCAGGAAGCTGGAGAAATTAATGTTTCTCCTTCCCTCCCTGTCCAGCCTCCAGAGACACACACAAACGCACACTCAAACCCACACTCTGTCATATACACACACACACAAAGTGGTACTACTACTTAACTATTACTAACATATCAAACTGTTCATCAAAATAGGGTTAAATACCATCTAAAAATGTATTTTAAAATGGATCTTCACCCTTCCCGATCTAGCTCTTCTGAATAACACATTTTAGAAAGTGGTGGTTCCATTATAAATTATACTACTAAAATAGTCCTAAGTCACCTGATTAAAAAAACAAATCAAATAAATCAAACCAAAATCAAATGAGTCCATATCACATAAATATTTGATTATGGAAGGATGTGCAGTTATGCCTGAATAACTGAAATGAACATGGTGACAAAAAACAGGGCCCAAAGAAATCAATCACCAGAAGTAATTCCCTTCCTTCAAATCTGTAGGGCTCTATAAATGCCAGTTTCTTTAGGCACTAAAGGATATGCTCTGGAGATTTCACAGCCACCTCAGGTTCAAGTCAAATATAGATAGTAGTTTGCAGGCTTTCAGAAAAGTGACAGATGACAGAGTCAGAAAAATACCTTTTAGACCACTTCACGTTTCCCTGCCTGCTATGCTAAATAACACGTGTATAAAGGCATACATCGCTTTATTGAGTTTCACTTTATTTTGCTTCGCAGATATCCTATTTTTTCCAAATTGAAAGCTTGTGGCAACCCTGTGTTACCTGTGTCTGTTGGGGCCATTTTTCTAATAGCATTTCCTCACTTCCTGTCTCTGTGTCACATTTTGGTAATTCTTGCAATATTTCAAACTTTTCATTATTATTATATTTATTATGGGGAACTGTGATCACTGATCTTTTATGTTACTACTCTAAGCGTTTAGGGCACCCACATAAGACAGCAAGCTACTGGGGCCCAGGGCAGGCCACCCCAAAATATGCCTCGATGGCATACTGATTATTTTGAATTAAATTAAATGGCCAATGCAAGAGGTACACTCTGAGCCTCTTTTCTATCTCCCTGAAAGCAGGAAATACATTTCTCAGGTGAAAGGTACATTCCCCGTATCTGGAGGTAGAAGGACACCCTTACCACCAGAGACAGGAATCCTGGGCCAAGAGGCCTGTATAAACAAGCCTTGTTCCTTTGTTATTTTACTACCCCAAGCCCACACTTTAAGTTCTTCACTAATGAAGAACCCAAAGCCGAAGTTGCTTTGCCCTGTCATTTCTTCTCAGATTTACTGTTTCTTTTTCCAACACTTATAACAGCTGCTTGTTGTGGCCACTTCTTAGGTCCCATTTCTATGAGACCTTTGTGCACATGAATCAAAATGTGTTTCTTTTCCTCTTGTTATTCGATCTTGTGTCAATTTTATGATTAGTGCAGCCACAAGAACCTAAAAGAGGGGGGGACCTTGAAGATGGCGGAAGAGTAAGACGCGGAGATCGCCTTCCTCCCCACGGATACACCAGAAATACATCTACACGTGGAACAACTCCTACAGAACACCTACTGAAGGCTGGCAGAAGACCTCAGACCTCCCAAAAGGCAAGAAACTCCCCACGTACCTGGGTAGGGCAAAAGAAAAAACAGAGACAAAAGAATAAGGACGGAACCTGCACCAGTGGGAGGGAGCTGTGAAGGAGGAAAAGTTTCCACACACTAGGAAGCCCCTCCGCGGGCGGAGACTGCGGGAGGCGGAGGGGGGAGCTTCGGTACCGCGGAGTAGTGCACAGCGACGGGTGCGGAGGGCAAAGCGGAGAGATTCCCGCACAGAGGATTGGTGCCGACCGGCACTCACCAGCCCGAGAGGCTTGTCTGCTCACCCGCCGGGGCGGGTGGGGCTGCGAGCTGAGGCTCGGGTTTCGGTTTTGGACGGAGCGCAGGGAGAGGACTGGGGTTGGCGGCTTGAACATAGCCTGAAGGGGTTAGTGCACCACGACTAGCCGGGAGGTTAGTTCGGGGAAAAGCCTGCACCTGCCGAAGAGGCAAGAGACTTTTTCTTCCCTCTTTGTTTCCTGGTGCGCGAGGAGAGGGGTTTAAGAGCGCTGCTTAAAGGAACTCCAGAGACGGGCGCGAGCCGCGGCTAAAAGCACGAACCCCAGAGACGGGCGCGAGCCGTGGCTAAAAGCGCGAACCCCAGAGACGGGCGCGAGCCGCGGCTAAAAGCGCGGACTCCAGAGACGGGCGGGAGACGCTAAGGCTGCTGCTGCCGCCACCAAGGGGCCTGTGTGCGAGCACAGGTCACTCTCCACACCCCTCTTCCGCGGAGCCTGTGCAGCCCGCCACTGCCAGGTTCCCGGGAACCAGGGACAACTTCCCCGGGAGAACGCACGGCGGGCCTCAGGCTGGAGCAACGTCACGCCGGCCTCTGCCGCAACGTCACGCCGCCTCTGACGCCGCAGGCCCGCCCCGCACGCAGTGCCCCTCCTTCCCCCCCCCACCCCCGGCCTGAGTGAGCCAGAGCCCCCGAATCAGTGGCTCCTTTAACCCTGTCCTGTCTGAGCAAAAAACAGACGCCCTCCAGCGACCTACACACAGAGGCAGGGCCAAATCCAAAGCTGAGCTCCTGTGAGCTGTGAGAACAAAGAAGAGAAAGGGAAATCTCTCCCAGCAGCCTCAGAAGCAGCGGATTAAAGCTCCACAATCAACCTGATATACCCTGCATCTATGGAATACCTGAATAGACAAGGAATGATCCCAAATTGAAGAGGTGGAATTTAGGAGCGAGATCTATGATTTTTTTTCCCTTTTCCTCTTTTTGTGAATGTGTACGTGTATGCTTCTGTGTGAGATCTTGTCTGTATACTCTTGGCTTCCACCATTTGTCCTAGGGCTCTATCAGTCCATGGTTTTTAAAAAAAATTTTTTTTTCTCAATAATTAATTTTAATTGTAATAACTTTATTATACTTTACATTCGTGCTTTCTTTCTTTCCTTCCTTCCTTCCCTCCTTTAGACAACGAATCACCCCAAATTGAGGAGGTGGTCTCTGAGAGCAAGATTTATGATTTTTCCCCCTTTACCTCTTTTTGTGAAGGTGTATGTGTATGCTTCTGTGTAAGATTTTCTCTGTATAGCTTTGCTTCCAACATTTGTCCTAAGGTTCTATCCGTCCCTTTTTTTTTTCTAAATATTTTTTAATTCAATAACTATATTATACTTTATTTTATTTTTACTGTATCTTCTTTCTTTCTGTCTTTTTTCCTTCTTTCCCTCCTTCCTTCCTTCCTTCCTCCCTCCCTCCTTTCTTTCCTTCTTTGCTTCTTTCTTCCTTCCTTCCTTTCCTCATACTTCTACTAATTCTCTCTACTTTTTCTCCCTTTTATTCTGAGCCGTGTGGATGAAAGGCTCTTCGTGCTCCAGCCAGGAGTCAGGGCTCTGCCTCTGAGGTAGGAGAGCCAACTTCAGGACACTGGTCAACAAGAGACCTCCCAGCTCCACATAATATTAAACGGCGGAAATCTCCCAGTGACCTCCATCTTAACACAAGCACCCAGCTTCACTCAACGACCAGCAAGCCACAGTGCTAGACAACCTATGCCAAACAACTAGCAAAACAGGAACACAACCCCACCCATTAGCAGAGAGGCTGCCTAAAATCATAATAAGGCCACAGACACCCAAAAACACACCACCAGACGTGAACCTGCCCACTAAAGAGACAAGATCCAGCCTCATCCACCACAACACAGGCACTAGTCCCCTCCACCAGGAAGCCTACACAACCCACTGAAACAACCTTAGCCACTGGAGACAGACATCAAAAACAACGGGAACTACGAACGTGCAGCCTGCAAAAAGGAGACCCCA
This sequence comes from Monodon monoceros, assembly GCF_005190385.1. NCBI lineage: Eukaryota > Metazoa > Chordata > Mammalia > Artiodactyla > Monodontidae > Monodon > Monodon monoceros. The sequence continues at coordinate 86,328,860 of NW_021703780.1, forward strand.
AACACAGTAAGATAAGCAAAATGAGAAGACAGAAAAACACACAGCAGATGAAGGAGCAAGATAAAAATGCACCAGACCTAACAAATGAAGAGGAAATAGGCAGCCTACCTGAAAAAGAATTCAGGATAATGATAGTAAGGATGATCTGAAATCTTGGAAGTAGAATGGACAAAATGCAAGAAACAGTTAACAAGGACCTAGAAGAAATAAAGATGAAACAAGCAATGATGAACAACGCAATAAATGAAATTAAAAGTACTCTAGATGGGATCAATAACAGAATAACTGAGGCAGAAGAACGGATAAGTGACCTGGAAGATAAAATAGTGGAAATAACTACTGCAGAGCAGAATAAAGAAAAAAGAATGAAAAGAACTGAGGACAGTCTCAGAGACCTCTGGGACAACATTAAACGCACCAACATTCGAATTATAGGGGTTCCAGAAGAAGAAGAGAAAAAGAAAGGGACTGAGAAAATATTTGAAGAGATTATAGTTGAAAACTTCCCTAATATGGGAAAGGAAATAGTTAATCAAGTCCAGGAAGCACAGAGAGTCCCATACAGGATAAATACAAGGAGAAATACGCCAAGACACATATTAATCAAACTGTCAAAAATTAAATACAAAGAAAGCATATTAAAAGCAGCAAGGGAAAAACAACAAATAACACACAAGGGAATCCCCATAAGGTTAACAGCTGATCTTTCAGCAGAAACCCTACAAGCCAGAAGGGAGTGGCAGGACATACTGAAAGTGATGAAGGAGAAAAACCTGCAACCAAGACTACTCTACCCAGCAAGGATCTCATTCAGATTTGATGGAGAAATTAAAACCTTTACAGACAAGCAAAAGCTGAGAGAGTTCAGCACCACCAAACCAGCTTTACAACAAATGCTAAAGGAACTTCTCTAGACAAGGAACAAAAGAGAAGGAAAAGACCTATAATAACGAACCCAAAACAATATAGAAAATGGGAATAGGAACATACATATCGATAATTACCTTAAATGTAAATGGACTAAATGCTCCCACCAAAAGACACAGATTGGCTGAATGGATACAAAAACAAGATCCTTATATATGCTGTCTACAAGAGACCCACTTCAGACCTAGAGACACATACAGACTGAAAATAAGGGGATGGAAAAAGTTATTCCATGCAAATGGAAACCAAAAGAAAGCTGGAGTAGCAATTCTCATATCAGACAAAATAGACTTTAAAATAAGGACTATTACAAGAGACAAAGAAGGACACTACATAATGATCAAGGGATCGATCCAAGAAGAAGATATAACAATTGTAAATATTTACGCACCCAACATAGGAGCACCTCAATACATAAGGCAAATACTAACAGCCATAAAAGGGGAGATCGACAGTAACACATTCATAGTAGGGGACTTTAACACCCCACTTTCACCCATGGACAGATCATCCAAAATGAAAATAAATAAGGAAACACAAGCTTTAAATGATACATTAAACAAGATGGACTTAATTGATATTTATAGGACACTCCATCCAAAAACAACAGAATACACATTTTTCTCAAGTGCTCATGGAACATTCTCCAGGATAGACCATATCTTGGGTCACAAATCAAGCCTTGGTAAATTTAAGAAAATTGAAATTGTATCAAGTATCTTTTCTGACCACAACGCCATGAGACTAGATATCAATTACAGGAAAAGATCTGTAAAAAATACAAACACATGGAGGCTAAACAATACACTACTTAATAATGAAGTGATCACTGAAGAAATCAAAGAGGAAATAAAAAAATACCTAGAAACAAATGACAATGGAGACACAACGACCCAAAACCTATGGGATGCAGCAAAAGCAGTTCTAAGGGGGAAGTTTATAGCAATACAAGCCCACCTTAAGAAGCAGGAAACATCTCGAATAAACAACCTAACCTTGCACCTCAAGCAATTAGAGAAAGAAGAACAAAAAACCCCCAAAGCTAGCAGAAGGAAAGAAATCATAAAAATCAGATCAGAAATAAATGAAAAAGAAATGAAGGAAACGATAGCAAAGATCAATAAAACTAAAAGCTGGTTCTTTGAGAAGATAAACAAAATAGATAAACCACTAGCCAGACTCATCAAGAAAAAAAGGGAGAAGGCTCAAATCAATAGAATTAGAAATGAAAAAGGAGAAGTAACAACTGACACTGCAGAAATAAAAAAAATCATGAGAGATTACTACAAGCAACTCTATGCCAATAAAATGGACAATCTGGAAGAAATGGACAAATTCTTAGAAATGCACAACCTGCCAAGACTGAATCAGGAAGAAATAGAAAATATGAACAGACCAATCACAAGCACTGAAATTGAAACTGTGATTAAAAATCTTCCAACAAACAAAAGCCCAGGACCCGATGGCTTCACAGGTGAATTCTATCAAACGTTTAGAGAAGAGCTAACACCTATCCTTCTCAAACTCTTCCAAAATATAGCAGAGGGAGGAACACTCCCAAATTCCTTCTACGAGGCCACCATCACCTTGATACCAAAACCAGACAAGGATGTCACAAAGAAAGAAAACTACAGGCCAATATCACTGATGAACATAGATGCAAAAATCCTCAACAAAATACTAGCAAACAGAATCCAACAGCACATTAAAAGGATCATACACCATGATCAAGTGGGGTTTATTCCAGGAATGCAAGGATTCTTCAATATACGTAAATCAATCAACGTGATACACCATATTAACAAATTGAAGGAGAAAAACCATATGATCATCTCAATAGATGCAGAGAAAGCTTTCGACAAAATTCAACACCCATTTATGATAAAAACCCTGCAGAAAGTAGGCATAGAGGGAACTTTCCTCAACATAATAAAGGCCATATATGACAAGCCCACAGCAAACATCATCCTCAATGGTGAAAAACTGAAAGCATTTCCACTAAGATCAGGAACAAGACAAGGTTGCCCACTCTCACCACTCTTATTCAACATAGTTTTGGAAGTTTTAGCCACAGCAATCAGAGAAGAAAAGGAAATAAAAGGAATCCAAATCGGAAAAGAAGAAGTAAAGCTGTCACTGTTTGCAGATGACATGATACTATACAGAGAGAATCCTAAAGGTGCTACCAGAAAACTACTAGAGCTAATCAATGAATTTGGTAAAGTAGCAGGATACAAAGTTAATGCACAGAAATCTCTGGCATTCCTATATACTAATGATGAAAAATCTGAAAGTGAAATCAAGAAAACACTCCCATTTACCATTGCAACAAAAAGAATAAAATATCTAGGAATAAACCTACCTAAGGAGACGAAAGACCTGTATGCAGAAAATTATAAGACACTGATGAAAGAAATTAAAGATGATACAAATAGATGGAGAGATATACCATGTTCTTGGATGGGAAGAATCAACATTGTGAAAATGACTCTACTACCCAAAGCAATCTACAGATTCAATGCAATCCCTATCAAACTACCACTGGCATTTTTCACAGAACTAGAACAAAAAATTTCACAATTTGTATGGAAACACAAAAGACCCCGAATAGCCAAAGCAATCTTGAGAACGAAAAAAGGAGCTGGAGGAATCAGGCTCCCTGACTTCAGACTATACTACAAAGCTACAGTAATCAAGACAGTATGGTACTGGCACAAAAACAGAAAGATAGATCAATGGAACAGGATAGAAAGCCCAGAGATAAACCCACGCACATATGGACACCTTATCTTTGATAAAGGTGGCAGGAATGTACAGTGGAGAAAGGACAGCCTCTTCAATAAATGGTGCTGGGAAAACTGGACAGGTACATGTAAAAGTATGAGATTAGATCACTCCCTAACACCATACACAAAAATAAGCTCAAAATGGATTAAAGACCTAAATGTAAGCCCAGAAACTATAAAACTCTTAGAGGAAAACATAGGCAGAACACTCTATGACATAAATCACAGCAAGATCCTTTCTGACCCACCTCCTAGAGTAATGGAAATAAAAACAAAAATAAACAAATGGGACCTAATGAAACTTCAAAGCTTTTGCACAGCAAAGGAAACCATAATCAAGACCAAAAGACAACCCTCAGAATGGGAGAAAATATTTGCAAATGAAGCAAATGACAAAGGATTAATCTCCAAAATTTACAAGCAGCTCATGCAGCTCAATAACAAAAAAACAAACAACCCAATCCAAAAATGGGCAGAAGACCTAAATAGACATTTCTCCAAAGAAGATATACAAAATGCCAACAAACACATGAAAGAATGCTCAACATCATTAATCATTAGAGAAATGCAAATCAAAACTACAATGAGATATCATCTCACACCAGTCAGAATGGCCATCATCAAAAAATCTAGAAACAATAAATGCTGGAGAGGGTGTGGAGAAAAGGGAACACTCTTGCACTGCTGGTGGGAATGTGAATTGGTTCAGCCACTATGGAGAACAGTATGGAGGTTCCTTAAAAAACTACAAATAGAATTACCATATGACCCAGCAATCCCACTACTGGGCATATACCCTGAGAAAACCAAAATTCAAAAAGAGTCATGTACCAAAATGTTCATTGCAGCTCTATTTACAACAGCCCGGAGATGGAAACAACCTAAGCGCCCATCATCGGATGAATGGATAAAGAAGATGTGGCACATATATACAATGGAATATTACTCAGCCTTAAAAAGAAATGAAATTGAGCTATTTGTAATGAGATGGATAGACCTAGAGTCTGTCATACAGAGTGAAGTAAGTCAGAAAGAAAAAGACAAATACCGTATGCTAACACATATATATGGAATTTAAGGGGAAAAAAAATGTCATGAAGAACCTAGGGGTAAGACAGGAATAAAGACGCAGACCTACTGGAGAACGGACTTGAGGATATGGGGAGGGGGAAGGGTGAGCTTTGACAGGGCGAGAGAGAGTCATGGACATATACACACTAACAAACGTAGTAAGGTAGATAGCTAGGGGGAAGCAGCCGCAAGGCACAGGGATATTAGCTTGGTGCTTTGTGACAGCCTGGAGGGGTGGGATAGGGAGAGTGGGAGGGAGGGAGATGCAAGAGGGAAGACATATGGGAACATATGTATATGTATAACTGATTCACTTTGTTATAAAGCAGAAACTAACACACCATTGTAAAGCAATTATACCCCAATAAAGATGTTTAAAAAAAAAAAAAATAGCTGAGTGACCCTTAGCAATTGCTTGACCTCCAAAAAAAAAAAGAACCTAAAAGAGTAGAGGAGGGAAATTTCCCCTACCAGTCTGTGTTCTGACTGCACCACCACCCACCCACCCCGCCATTTGCCCGTCTCTCTCCCTCTTCTCAGGCCTCCTTCTTTCCTGACACACAACAGTATTGAAATTAGGCTAATAACCCTACAACGGACTCCTAGATATTCAAGGGAAAGGAAGAGTCACACGTCTTTCACTCTAAATCAAAAGGGAGAAATGATTAAGCTTAGAGGAAAGCACGTGGCAAGCTGAGACAGGCACAACTTCTTGCACAAGTTAGGAAGTTGTGAAGGCAAAGAAATGGTTCTTGAAGGAAATTATCAGTGCCAGTCCATTGAATACACGGATGATAAAAACCCAAACAGCCTTACTGCTGATATGGAGAACGTTTTTGTGGTCTGGATATAAGATCAAACCAGCCACAATATTCCCTTACGCCAAAGCCTAACCCAGAGCAAGGCTCTAATTTCTCTTATATGCTATGAAGGCTGAGTGAGGTGAGGAAGCTGCAAAAGAAAAGTTTGAAGCTAAAAGAGCTTATTTCAGGAGGTTTAAGGAAAGAAGTCGTCTCCGAAACATAAAAGTGCAAGGTGAAGCAGCAAGGGCTGATGTAGAAGCTACAGCAAGTTATCCAGGGGATTTAGCTAAGATAATAATTTAAAGTGGCTACACTAAACAACAGATTTTCAATGTAGATGAAACAGCCTTATGTTAGAAGAAGATGCCACCTAGGACTTTTACAGTCAGAGAAGAGAAGTCAATGCCTGGCTTCAAATCTTCAAAGGACAGGCTGACTCTCTGGTTAGGGGCTAATGTAGCTGGTGACTTTAGGTTGAAGGCAATGATCATTTACCATTCTGAAGACCCTAGGGCTTAAGAATTATGCTCAATCGACTCTGCCTGTGCTCTATAAAGGGAACAACAAAGCCTAGATGATGGCACATCTGTTTATAACAGGGTTGACTGAATACCTTAAGCCCACTGTTGAGACTTACTGCTCAAAAACAAAGACTCCTTTCAAAATATGACTGCTCCTTGACAATGCACCCAAGAGCTCTGATGGAGATGTACAATGAGATTCATGTTGTTTTCATGCCTGCTAACCCAATGTCCATTCTGCAGCCCACGGATCGAGAAGTAATTTCAACTTTCAAGAATTATTATTTCAGAAATACATTTTGTAAGGCCACAGATGCCATAAGAGTGATTCCTCTGATGGATCTGGGCAAAATCAATTGAAAACCTTCTGGAAAGAATTCACCATTTTAGATGCCATTAAGATTCATGACTCATGAGAAGAGGTCAACATACCAACATAAACGGGAGTTTGGAAGAAGTGGATTCCTACCCTCATGAGTAACTTTGAGGGATTCAAGAGTTCAGTGAGGGAAGTAACTGCAGCTGTGGTGGAAACAGTGCGAGAACTAGAATTAGAAGCCGAGCCTGAAGATGTGACTGAATTGCTGCAATCTCATGATAAAACTTTAACAGATGAAGAGTCGCTCCTTATGGATAAGCAAAGAAATTCGTTTCTTGAGAAGAAATCTACTCCTGGTGAAGATACTGTAAAGACTGTTGAAACAACAGCAAAAGATTTAGAGTATTACATAAGCTTGGTTGATGTAGGGTTTGAGAAGTCTGACTCCAATTTTGATAGGAAGTTCTACTGTGGGTAAAATGCTATCAAGCAGTACTGCATGCTACAAAGAAACCATCCTTGAAAAGAAGAGCCAATTGATGAGGCAAACTTCATTAAGAACAAACTGCCACAGCCAACCCAACCTTCACCAACCACCGCCCTGATCGGTGAGCAGCCATCAGCATCGACGCAAGACCCTCCACCAGCAAAGAGATGATGACTCACTGAAGACTCAAGACGATGGCTGGCATTTCTTAGCAATAAAATGTTTTTAAATTAAGGTTAAAACTTTTTTTTTTTTTTAAGAAATAAAGCTAGGACTCCCCTAGAGGTCCAGTGGTTAAGACTCCACACTTCCACTGCAGGGGGCGTGGGTCCGACCCCTGGTCGGGGAACTAAGATCCCGCATGCCGCGCAGTGCGGCCAAAAAAAAAACAACAACAAAGTTAGTAGAAATAAAGCTATTGCACACTTAATAAACTATAGCTTAGTACAAACGTATCTTTTGTATGTACTGGGAAACCAAAAAACTCGTGTGATTCACTTTATTGCACTATTTGCTTGTTGTGGTGATCTGGACCAAACCCGCAGTATCTCTGAGGTCTGCCTCTAGGCACTTCTACTGACAATTGTCCCTAAAATGCAGTAAATTTTATGGTTACTAACTTTAATTAATTTCTTTCCTTTTGCTTTTTTCAAAAAAGAAACAATGATAACAGAAGTGTTAAAGAGCACTGGCTCTTTCTTTTTGGCTCTAAATATATTTACCGGAAACAACACGAAGAAATACAAAACCACCATCTGCTCACTCTTTCAGACATTTCTCTACAAAGCGCTTCTAATAAAGGAGACAGGTTTCCTCTTGAAAAGGAACGGCAGCAATCACGTGAGTATTCTTCAGCCAACATGATGAAAAGCTTTTCTTTCCAAGAAGCAAATATGTAGATCCTCAGTATAAAAGCATTAGATCTGGCCTTGATCAAAGTCAAGAATAAACTTATCTAGAAATTTTAACGTGCTTGACATAAATGTTCATTGATCCTCTTTCAACAAGAGGGATACTGAACTTCATTCCTTTAACTTCTAATTCAATATTACATCTTCTTTTTATATTTATATTTATTATTGCTTTTTTTTTTTTTTTTTTTTTTGCGGTACGCAGGCCTCTCACTGTTGTGGCCTCTCCCGTGGCAGAGCACAGGCTCCGGACGCGCAGGCTCAGCGGCCACGGCTCACGGGCCCAGCCGCTCCGCGGCACGTGGGATCTTCCCGGACCGGGGCACGAACCCGCGTCCCTTGCATCGGCAGGCAGACTCTCAACCACTGCGCCACCAGGGAAGCCCCAATATTGCATTTTTATTTTCAGAATAAATTCATATTAAACAAGTTGTCCTGCTGATTTACCCTGCTTACTTTGATTCTTTTCCCTTTACATTACCTGAGGTGATATAAAGATCTCTTCTGCCAATTACATTTCAGCAGTTAATGTCCCGTTATAAGCAAGAGGAATGCATCTGTTTTACTGTGTATCTAGTTACTGTGTGGGATGCCCGTCCGCTGCTTCTAGACAGTTTTGCTGTCTTTTTTGAGACCATATGTCGTACAAGCCTCTTGGAATTATTGAAACTGCTCATATTTGCTTTACCACGTTTTCCTTCAACAACATATCTTCTGGGACACTTAGGAGCATGTTTATTTCTCTCATTCCTTTATTTTATTAATTCAACTAGTTGACCTTCAACTGGCACGCAATGAAGGACTTTTCTAGCTTTCAATGTGAATGTGTTAAATCAAAGAGGACTTGGCGCACCATGTTCCAGATCAGAGCTATATTTTATTTCTGTCAACCACAGACACTTACAATACTTGGGCTCTGATAAAAATAATAAATTTTATCACTTTTCTTCGGAGAAAGATTTTCAAATTTCAGTTAGAGAATCTCTTTTTGCACCACTTGTTCACCAGAGAACATGTAAGAAGGCAATATGATGGGTCTTAGCCCTAAGGATTCGGTCATCAACCCCTAGGTCCCAGGTGACTTGTAATGGTTACAGTTACACGGCACATGGAACCTGTTCTGTCCTTTCTCCAAATTTCCTTTCAGCCTCTTATACATGAAGATATGAAGGGAAGATTCTCTATTTCTTAACAAGGAGAAGCAGCAAATATAACGTGGATAATGGAACCTAAAAAAGCCTGAAGTACTGTTTAAGGACATAACACTGTTTGACCAAGCTGTCTCTCTGATTGGAAGAACAGCATGAAATAAGTTTATGGGGGCATGTTGTTTTTTTTTTTTGTGGTATGCAGGCCTCTCACTGTTGTGGCCTCTCCCGTTGCGGAACACAGGCTCCGGACGCACAGGCTCAGCAGCCATGGCTCACGGGCCCAGCCGCTCCGCAGCATGTGGGATCTTCCCGGACCGGGGCACGAACCCATGTCCCCTGCATCGGCAGGCGGACTCTTAACCACTGCACCACCAGGGAAGCCCATGGGGGCATCTTTGAAAGAAAGAAGTACTTCTGCATTGAGTCTCAGGATTTGAGGTTTAAACTTGACTTTCTCTCATCCTAGGTATGTGCCTTTGGTAAATTCACTTAAAATCTCTGGTCTCAGTTTCTTCTCTTATATGAAAAATGACAGGGTCGCGTAAGATTGCCCTGGATGCCAACCTGTGGGTTGTATGAGATTGCCCTGGTTGCTAACCTATAGGATATGGGTTCTTTGGGAATTGTGGAATTGCCATAAGATTAGAGAATCCACATGCATCTACTTGATGGGAGAGACCAAACAAACTTCACATTACAAAATATATAAACAGATCCTGCTGTTTAAAATGTGAGAGCCATACTGTGATTAACAAAAACATATATTCAATTAAGAAGTGTTACTGAAGTCACTGTGACTTTTGGGTATCATGTACTTTCTCTCTCAAAAATACAAAAAGCAACAGAAATAGCTGAGTACTTACTGCGAGCCAGATACTGCTCTTAGCAACTTAAACATATTACCTTATTTAATCTTCACAAAAGTCTATGAGGCAAGTACTATTAACATACATTTTACACAGACGAGGCAACTAAGACAATTAAGGAAGTCCCAGGTAATAAGTAATGTTAGAAGGATTTGAATCCAGGCAATGTGGAACAAAAGCTAACCCACTACACAGGGCTGTCTTCTCTGTGTAGTGTCTAAATAATGTGACAATAGTAAAATTTTGACAGTTAAGAGGAATCCATAAATTCAAAAGGGTTGAAGACTATTGGTGTTTCAGATTCCTTTTATCCCTTAAATATTCTCCTTTACAGGTTTTATTTTAAGAAAAGACAGTCTAGGGTAGAGGTTAAAAACAAAAGTTATTGGCAAAAACAAACAAACAACAGCAATAAACCATGACTGAGATCCATCCCTGGTTCTGGTACCTAAAGCTACGTAACCAAGGGGCAAGGCTCTTTTCTTCTCTACATCTCAGTTTCCTTGTTTGTAATATAAAGATAATAGTAGTACCTACCCCATAGTTTTGGTTGTGGATTAATTAAGAGATACATACAAAGTATTTACAGACATGCATGACAATTAGTGAGGGTTCAATAAATGTTTGTGGCTATTGTTTTGCTGTTGTTTGACTGTCCTCTGTGGGGATCCTACAAAGAAGTTAAACATGCAAAACGCAGGTTTTGTGGAGGAAGCAGAGAGGCAGGACCGCATAACACAGACACTGCAGCCCATCCAGATCCAAGCAGGAAAGATGTCATTTTCACTGCAGATCTAGGGAGCAGATCAAACCAGCTGGAAGTGCTTAAGGCGCTGGTAGCAGAGGGCAAGGCAAACAGGGCTCAAACAGGTGTCTATGCTTTATGGACAGTGAGAAGCTCTAAAATGAGACCGTGCACGAAGATATTTGACTCCTATCACCAGCTAGGTTGAGCGATGGGAGTTGCTTGTGGACAGTGTTTTGATGTACTTTTAGGAGACACTGAGATATGCACTGCTGGATATAATTACTATCACGTATGAAAAACAGAACGGGAACTTGGCAAGAATAAAGTTTCCTCAAACAAAAGAATGGACAGAACTGGACAGAGCAGATTAAAATCATTATATAGCACAACCAAGATTAAAGTTTACTCTGAAGAGAAAATATAAGCCAAGGTAAGTGTGCTGAAAAAATCATCTGGTCTCACTTGAAAAGAAAGGTAATAGGAGCAAATACTGATGCGGAGAAATATTCAAAATGCAAGCATGACAAAATGCAGCATCCTTTCTGCTCAATTAATTAGATGAGCTAAGTGTGCCACAAAAGCGAGGCTTCACGGTACAGGTGGTGTCAAGTGAGCTGCGGAGTGGGTACGCTGCTCTGCAGAGTGCTGAAAGCTAGCAATGAATTGGAGTTCTATTTCTAACTTGCTCTTGGAATATTTCCATATGGGAATAATCATTTCTAAATATCAACTGACTGTCTGTAATCTTAAGTCAAAGAAGTACCTCCTGACATCTCTATGAGGATATTGAGAGAAGGTTTTGCCTTTAGAATTGCAAGGGCTGTTAATTAAATGCTCATCGGTGTGCCATTGTTTTGAGATGTATACAGATATTAAATGAAAATGAGAACAGAGGGAATTCCCTAGCGCTCCAGTGGTTAGGACTCAGCGCTCTCACCGCGAGGGCCTGGGTTTGACCCCTGGTGGGGGATCCCACAAGCCGCATGGTGCGGCCAAAAAAAAAAAAAAAAACAGTGGTTAAAGGGACTTCCCTGGTGGCGCAGTGGTTAAGAATCTGCCTGCCAATGCAGGGGACACAGGTTCGAGCCCTGGTCTGGGAAGATCCCACATGCCACGGAGCAACTAAGCCCGTGAGCCACAACTACTGAGCCCGTGTGCCACAACTACTGAAGCCCACACGCCTAGAGCCCGTGCTCCGCAACAAGAGAAGCCACCGCAATGAGAAGCCCGTGCGCCACAACGAAGAGAAGCCCCCGCTCGCCGCAACTAGAGAAAACCCGCGTGCAGCAACAAAGACCTAAGGCAGCCAAAAAGAAATTAAATAAATAAATAAATAAAAGTAAAATGAGAACAGGTCCCCATCCCACTCAACTTGTGAACCTTGATGATGACATAATGACACAGGTAGGAAAAGAAACAATTTATAGTTAATATTCTAATATCATACACATAAAATGGGACCCCAGTAATTAAGAATGTTCTCTACTTTCCTTTAGCTGATGAATTGTCATCCTGGGGTTAAAGGGAGAATGTTTAAAGGCAGATGATCAGGCCAAATTAGTTCTCCCGGCTGACAGGTGAGTCAGGATGGTTTATTCTAGGCTCTCTGAATAGCCAGAAAATAGCCCATCCCAGTGCCAAGATGGTTTCTGATAAAAACCATATCGCTGAATTAAAATTAGCCTAGTGTTCCTCAAAAGGTAGGCACCTAACAGATAGTAAAAAACAAATAAATGAACATGGACAAATTTTAAAAGGAACATGAATTTAAATAAAAGTCTACATTGCAAATGTTTATGAGAACTTAACACGTTAGAAGTTTACTGAGTATATTAAACATCTTGGAAATATTAATTATATAATTTTTATGATCAGATACATTCAAACTGAGTGGCTGTCAAATCACTGATTTTAGCATTTCAAGTATTTTAAATATGGCTCAAAAAATCAGTGTCAGAAAAAGTATAGCATATGAATACTCAGAGATGTTTCATAATTGTTTTAAAAAGGAAAAGAAAGAAACATACACAGAAAATAGCTTTTACAACCCAGTAGTATATTTATCTTTATTAAAAACTTTCCTACCCCCCAAAATTTTTAAAATAAATCCTAATTTTTATATTTAACAAGTGTTTCCTGAAAAGTTAATACTCTAAGGGGCAGCTAAAATAGTCTTTGGATACACAATATAGGTTACCCATTTTTCTTCACAGGACATCTCACAAAATTGCCTACAGGCACACAGGCAAGAGAAAACTGACTGGCCTTTACAATCTCAACAAAGAAAGTACTCTTGTAGGCCATGTGGCAGAAAGTCCTGGATAAAATCAGGGAAATCAGATTTTATGAGGATTTATCCTTTACTTACACTTACTTCAGAGAAAAGGATGGCTAGTCCATCAGACGCTCCTTTTTTCATCTCTTAGGTTAGTTACCAAGTTTTAGTTTGATTATTGAAGCTAATTCCCTCTGTTTTCTATATTAGAGATCAATATACATACTCTTGGCAGTTATCCCAAACAACTGATTAATTTTTCAGTTTGGATTCAGTCTGTTAATGTGAAGCTTCAACTGACTTTGTATGCAAGTTATTGGCAGAAGAAATTAAGGCATCTAAAATATAATTTTAACTATTAAAACTATTGACCCTTATCTCTCAACTATTGTATGTTAAAGTAGATACCTTACAGATAAACTTATGGAATTACATTAGCTTTAACATTTGCAGGAAGACTAAATTAAATTAAATTACCCTGATATTGTCACTGAATTAACAGGCTGGATTCAATTTGAGAAGTTAACACGCTGCTCTATAAAGGAAGAGTCTACTAGGTTACATGAGAGGAAACAGGTATCCCCCTTTCTCATGGGACGAGTATTTCTGACTCTTATAGTCTATTTAAAAACCACTTCTTACAAATATGTTAAAAAAAAAATAATTCACATAAGGGCCATGACTTTACTTCTGTGCTTCATGCTATGCTCTGAGAAGTAGTATGTACATGAGAAGAGTATCTCTTAGTAATTTTAATCCCATTTTACTGATGAGAGTATTGAGGCCCATAAAGGTTAAGTGAGATCTCATACATAGTAAGGGAGGAAAGCAAAGATGAACCGAGCCTGGTCCCCAAGTCCCTGCTCTTAAAATCTAAGCAGCTTCGCACCCACTAACTCAGACTTGCCACCATAATCCCTTTTTCCTCTTTAATCCAAGCTCTGTTCTAAATGCCAAAGATAAAAGAGAGAAATTGAAGGCCTAAAATTTAGATTCCGAGCCTAATGACTTGGAAGGAAACCTTATTATTCTCTCTGAAATAAATAAGGCACTCCTGGAAGAAGTAATTAAGATTCCGGGGAACAAGCATGATAATAACTTGTAGGAGTCAACATACACCCCTACCTTTCTTCAGATCTCTTCTTTTAAACTGATCCCCTATTCACATGTCTCCCCTCTCACTGTAGCTAAATGGTACCAGGAATTATATGCAATGATCTTCAAAAAGTACTTTGTGAAGTACTAGGAACAAAATTGTCATTTATTAGCCAAGTTGATCTCATTAAGGAGCATCACTCTGACCGTCGACGTACAGCTGTAACAGAGCTGGATTCCCAGATCCCTCAGTACTTGACCTGGGTGGGACAGAGGCCCAGAATGCCAGCTTTTGTTAAAGGGTTTGACTAAATAGAAGAAAAATGTTAAACAGCCCTAACAGCGCGCCATTTTATACTTTCTCTCTCTGCTGAGAGTCTGCTTTTTTCGGAGAAAAGGCTATTTCATGACAGAATAATTGGTTCTGATTCCACAGTTTTCTATGTCAATGTTCTTTCTTCCATGAGGCCCCAAGAATGCTTTGAGCTGCATTGTGAAAAAAAAAAAATTCAAGCAATAGACTCAACCCATTTGGGAGCTCCATAGCCCAGTCTAAAAATTAGGCACCAGAAACAAAGCAGAAGTCACAGAAGGAAAGGAGTCCTTCCTCCGAGAATTGCACAAGGTCACTGTCATCACTGTCATGAACAGACCAACCTCAGCGGGCCAGGCAACGTGGGCCAGCCTGACGCCTCCCCTAGTGTACAGTATCCACCCACTCACCTGTTCTTCAGATCCCTACTTAACACTTACAGACGCTTTCCCGACACAAATTACACCATTATAAAGGTGGTAATGGGATAACAATAAAAGTCAGGTTTAGCAGTGTTCAGACAAATGGGTAAACATAACTGAGCCATCAGAGTTATGTTACAAACGTTAATTTAGGCAAAAAGGTAGGATTATTAAGGCATCGTGTGCTCTGAAAGTATTCCCTTTCACATTTATTAGTTTCTCTGCCACGACTCTATTTATCAAAGTGTAATAAGAGCCCATTCGTGGTCATGAATTACGGGAGATGGGTCTTAACCAGAGGAATTAAACACGTAACAGCCTGTGATATGAATGAAGGTGTTTTAATAACTTTGGGTTTGGCAGCCCAATAAAACATTATGATCATCTTGGGATTCACGCTGAAGTTAGCAGCCCTGTTTAATGCAAACAGGCTCCACACGAATAATCTATCCTTGCCTAACTACGTTTCCTCCTTAAAATGATATGGGTTCAGATTAAAGAACATATGAAGGCATATCATTATCATAGACATAAAATTGCTAAGAATGTGGACATTGTGTAAACAGTAAATATGTTTCCTGGGTTGGGAGGCTGTATTAAGTAGTGCTCAAGAGGATCAACTCTGACTCTGCTGCCCATCAACTACATGACCTTGAGCAAGGTCTCCTTACTTACTATCTCTGAGCTTCCATGTCCTTATCTGTGAAATGGAGAAAATAATACCCTGACCTTTATGAGGCTGTTGTGAAGATTACATAACTTAATATACCTCCGTGGCTCAAATTAAATGCTCAATAAATGTTAGCTATTAGTATAGTTTATTCCTTGTATTATTATTTTGCACTCTCCTACTGGATTTGTGAGAAAGACAGTGCCCTCTAATTTCGATGACAATTGTTATGTGACTTTACTCATGTAAGTAGAGATCAGCTGTGGAATGACAAAGAGGGGATGAAAAGGAATGGAAAAAGGGACGAAGAGGAAGTAAGAGGGAGGGGGAAGTGAGGAAGGAGAGAGGGCAGAAAAAAAGGACAGAGTCTAAACCAGGGTCTAGGAATGTAGAGTATTTAATTCAGGGGGATTAATTAAAAAGCATTACTCTAATGGAGAGGGCCGTGCTTGGGCCAAGGAGGGTTACCGGTGGAGAGAATTAGAGGTGACAAGGCAAGGGGAGAAGGCCCATGGCTCTCCTTGTTCTACTGACACCTCCTCCCTCCTTATCCTTTCTTTCCTTCCTTCCTTATTTATTTTCCTCCTTTTTCCCCCTTTCTGCTTCCCTCTTACCCTCCATCCCTCCCACGCTCCCTCTCTCCTTCCTTCTTTCCTTCATTCACCCAAGAAACGTTTATTCAGGAGTCATTAAACCCTTAGAACATCATAAAAGTGCATTCTACATAAACCTCAACAACAAAAACCAAAGGACTAGGTATCAGGTAGAGAGGGTATTGCATAGGCAATCAAGACAGAGAGAATCCAGTGACAGTATATGTGTCAGTGTATAGTAACTAACAAGTTAGAGGAATTCTCTGTTCTCAGGGAGCCTATATTTTAGTAGTGGAAGATACTCTATTAATTAACAAACACAAAAATTTATATCAGAATCATATCATTTGATGAGAGCTGCTATGAGCAAAGTGTCAGAAGGTGCAAGAGAGAGAACTCCTTTGGACAGGGTGCTCAGCAGCAGGGTTTAATTCCCTAATTTTTGAATTGAGATTTAGCATTCATCCAGAGTGCACCATTCTAAGTGCACAACAGGGTGAGTCTTTACATTTGTATATACCTGTGCAACTATCACCAAGATCAAAGTCCAGAACATGCTCAGAGATTTGGTTTATGTACTTTAGTTTTTCATAAATGATACTGTGTTATATATCTAACTCTCTTAATTTTTTTTTCACCAGGCACTATTTTAACACCTATCTCTACTGCACCTTCTACCTGTGCCTTCTAACTTCTGTACATACTCTGTGATGGGCATCAACCACATGTCTACTTATCCTCTAACTCAGTAATGGGTCCAAGGTTGCTTCCAACATTCCAGACATCTAAAGAATACTGAAAGGAACATCCTCAAACATGAATGCTTACTGAACTATATGATCTTTTTCAGTTCCTGAGTAGAAGCAGAAAGTTGCTCTCTGAATCTACAAGAAGAATAATTTGACCAGTGCCTGACTTCTTTACAGAACGCACACCACTCTGTGCTCCCACCAGCAGTTCCCATCTGTTTTTTAAATTTAACATGCTCTGACATCTCAGAATTTAGAGAATCTTTTCACACAACTCTAAAACTTCTGAATTTCCTCCTCTTAAATTCATCCTTCCTTCCCTGGGGCGTGTTTTTCAAAGTGTGTGGCTGTCCCTTTCTTGATGATTTGCAAGAATAGTATTATTAAGGAGGTAACACTTAAGCTGAGATGTGATTGACAGGGAGGAGAAGGCAGAGGGTACATCCTAGACAATGGCTGTCAGGCAGGACTGAGGCTGCTGTGTACAAGGAACAGGGAAGACCACCAGTGTGGCTGGAACACAGTGGGAAAGGGGGCAAGGGAGGCAGATGAGGTCTGAGAGGGAGAAAGTGCCAGAAGTAGCCTGTGATTCAAAATCTGCCAGACAGCGCAGAGTTTTCCTGTTCCATGTGCAGAATTTTTAATGCTGAACCTGACCTTTTACCCGCCATCAATAAATGAAGAATGGCAAGCACAACTGTAGCTGATGTGCCTCTGAGAGTTCAGTAATACAAGTAGATCAACAATTGTGATTCGAAGCACTTAGAGCACCATAAAAGTACATTCTATAAAAATCTCAGTAGCAAAGAGGTAAAAGATTACATATCAGGTAGAGGAGAATTTGTGTAGCAGAATAAGACACATCACTGAGAGAGCTCAGAAAATAGCTTACTCCTCACAGGAAAAGCTAAAAAGAATAATAATAATACACTTATTTCATTAGACCAGTCTGTGGAGATGTTCATCTTAAATTACTATTCAAATGAGTCTACACAAGGTAAGGGATTTTGAGATTTAAGTTTAAGGACAAACTGTTTTCATTTTTTAAGTAAAAACTCAAAGGGTAGCAAGTTAATAACTATAAAATACAAAGAAAAAAAAAAAAAGCCAGCAACTGACTAGTGGGAACATTATAGTCTTAAAAAAATACATCAACTTTTCAGATGTTAACTAAGCACACTGCAATAGAAAAATAATGTGATTCAGAAGCAATATACACTAAGGCTCTTGGAAAACAGAAACAGAAGACTTATTAATCTGGTACAGAGCAAAATGACAAAGGATCTGTTAATTGAGTGACACGTGACATTGGGACACGTGACACCCAACCTCAATTTGTCTGTTTGGCCAGCAGTAAAAAGTCATTCTGAAGATGATGACGAGCATGGTAAAACAAAAAGAAACAAAGAACAGCAGACATGGAGGAAAGTATATTTATGTTTACCTTGACATAAATAAAAATTTTCAAATGTTAATAGGGAAGTTAGTCTCTCTTTTTAGTCATTTGATTTGGAAAGACAGTGTGGAATAACACAGCTAGGGTGAAACTACTTTTTAAGCTTTAGCAATAAATGTTAAAATAACCATCACAATTAAGAAAACCTTTGATTCCTCTCTAATCTTTATTGGTGGCTTCTAATTTTAAAAGAAGATATGAATTTAATCACTCCTTGTTACTCTGCTGTGATGATCAGTAATTTGATATGCACGGAAGTGCTCTGAACTCACAGAAAGAGTCTGTAAACATAGAACTCTCGTTCTTTCAAATAAATAAATACATGGAAAATGTTTAACATGCAACGAAAATGATATATATGTTAACAAAGTTATAAGATAAAAATGCAAATAATATAAATTGGTATAATGATCAAAACAAGTGAAATTAACTGAATAGCCTGGGAAGTCTACATTAGATAATACTTGCTTACACAGGCCTATAATGTTTATTCCGTTTCCCTGCAAACTGTTTACGTCCTTTTCTGTTTCTCCTACTGGACTCTAAGCATCTCACAGCAGGAACATCGTCCTCACCTCCGTGGCCCCAGAGTGTGGGATGGTGTAAGAGGTCAGCAGATGTACGAACTCGTGCACTTGAACTGCTGTACCCAATGAGCAACTGAGGGAAAGGCACGTGTTTTGGAGAACAAAACCAAGATTGACTTGATTCAGCTCTTCTGTAATCATGGGTATGTTAAACATTCATCACTGCCTGCTATACTTCTACACATGCGCGCGCACGCGCTCGCATGTACACACGGAAATTAGGAAGACTCTGAAATTAGAGCAAGACATACTTGAGTCTGACTCCCAATAAGTACAGATTTATTAAACATTTATGATAGTGTCTCGTATTTAGTAAAAGTTACATAAGTGCTTGATTTAATTTAAAACAAAAACCAATCGAGGCCATCCCATGCTGGCTATTACCACGTCAATCCTGGGCAACTTATTTTACTGCTTTGAGCCTGGGTTGCCTTATCTGAAAAATGGAATACTTCTTATTTCACAGGGCTTTTGTCAGGAGTAAAATATGAAAATGAATAGAAAAGTATTTAGCATGCAGGTGTTCAAAAAACATTACTTCTTTTCTCTACTGCTTCTGTCTACACTTTAAAACCTGATACAGCTCAACTGCTGTGATGTGTGTCTCTAATTTTACTCTTAAATAGGTTACTATTGGTATAGTGTGTTTCGATGATGAGAAGTCATACAGTAAGAGAGGTGTTACAGCGTTAGGTAAAGGTGAAACATCAGTCCCTTGCTGGCCTGGGGGTTCCACCCGTCTACCCCCAGAACAATTTGTAAAAGCCTCCATTCACTGCGTATCATGTGGCTTATAAGTCTCTTTACTACCTGCTTCTCCATTTCTAGACTACAGGAGCAGCATCAGTGCAACAGTGACGTCTCCTTTACTTTTATATCCTTTGAGCCCAGCGTAGAGTAAGATAAATGCTTGCTGAATTAAATGAACAAGTGATACTGGAGGAGCATCAAAAACTCACGAGCAGTCTGCTTATGCCTGGCTGTATAACACAAATGAAAAAGTTAAACTGCTCTGGACAGAGACTTATAACTGGGTCTTAAAAGGTTAAAAATAAATTTCTGAATGATGTGTCTAATTAAAATTTGTCAGTAAATTTTACACAGAGTCTCCAAATTAACATAAGGCTCTTCTTTTCTCCTTCAAAGATCCCATAACTTTTTTCTTTTAACTTTCCCATTTGTTTATCTTCAAACAGGAGGTGTTCATAATCATCTCCATTTAACAGATGGGAACACTGAAGTTCAGAGATGCTGTGAAATTGCTTTCTCCAACAGGGGCACCATCCCAGCTGGCGTCACGATAGAAGTCCTAGATCTTTCAATTAGAATCCGCTTCCGAGTAATTAACACATTTTCTTTAGCCTGCAAAATAATCACCCTTTGTAGAGCTCCAGTGTGGAAAATTTTTATCTGGGAAAGACTTATTTCGGAAAGCTTTATATGAACTTGCAATTGCAGCCATTGTGAAAATCACCATGCCATTTCAGGCTTAAAAGTGTAGTTGTGATCAACAATTCTCTGCAACCATGGTAACGCAATGTGCCCCTTTCTAGCTGTTTACCTTAAAGAATTAGAGGACTATTTAAGGATTAAGATTACCATGCATGCTAAACTAGGTGACCTTACAAAGGATAAGATAAAAGCCCTGGGTTCTCACCTTTGTAAATGAGTGCTAGTGATTACTTTGGGTTACACAGGTATATATGAAAATTTAATTTCTTGGGAACCATTTATAGGTTATAGGAATCCAGCAATAACTATGACATATTATGAAATGATTTGCATACCAAGGGGAACTTTACTATATTTGTTTCCATAAATTTGTGGACCAGTGTTTAGTACCAGTTATGAGATCAGAGCAAAGAAGGAGTCCTTCTATTGTGAATTTCTAAATAAGAAGACATTCAGAATTTTGACTACTTCTATTAAATATACATTAATGCTCATGTAAGACGAGGAGAGAAGAAAAACTCAAGAGGGATAAACTTGTGACCTTGTAAGAGAAAAATGCACCTTAACTGACAGGTTATATGTGCCTGTCTACTAAGAGACCAACTCAGTTATTAATGAAAATATCAAAAAACGCTCATGCATTTTGGTTCCACCACTTACAAAGATCCAATTTAATTAACTCTTGAAGCTCAATCACTACACTAGATGAGGTCTTCTTTAACCACAACTTTTTAACTGTTTATACTAAAAGAGATTCTAACTGTCCTTACTGTAACCAAATTAGTTTTCATAAATCTTGTGCTCAAGATCAAAAAGAGAATATAGGAAACCAGTATTTACAGAAACATTTTTTTACCAACTCACCTGTAGGCCACAGATCTTTAATCCATCTAGTTGAATTTGAATGTTTTATTCATATTCTCATTCATTCTCCTCTCCCCACCCGCCCCCGGCCCCAGTTATCTGACACAAGCTGATTTAGGGGCCTAATTAAATATTAAAAAATTTGTAAGAACCATTTTAAGTATTTGTAAGAACTATTCTAAAATGTATGACACACTTCTTTCTCTTAGTATACTGAGTCTGAGGAACTTAATTTAACTCTTATGGCATAAGCATTCATTAACATAACATAATAAACTGATGCTAAGAGATGCTCCAGGGAGCCATAGGGATGGAGTTGAAGACACTGTGATGAATGCTCCCCAAGCCTCTCCTCTCCCTCATCTTGTCACCTCCACACACCCTACATCTCTGCTACTCAGTGAGTTATTTTTCCAGAATAGCCCGTTCTTCTAACCACCCTCATCTTTCTTCAAGAGTTAAGCTTTTATAGCAGCATTTTATATCTACTTTTAAGCAACAGGCTTTGGTTGGGAAAACTCTTATGAATGAAGCCCATCTTCTCCTAAGAATAAACTTTGCAAAAGATACAAGGTCTGTTATGTTTCTTAGACTGAAGGGTATGG
The DNA here is from genome assembly GCF_005190385.1 of Monodon monoceros. Classification (NCBI taxonomy): domain Eukaryota; kingdom Metazoa; phylum Chordata; class Mammalia; order Artiodactyla; family Monodontidae; genus Monodon; species Monodon monoceros. The sequence continues at coordinate 86,350,531 of NW_021703780.1, forward strand.
TCCCCAGGAGCAGAAGCTCGGCTTCTGGGGATATGTGAGGCCCTGGGGCACACACCGCACCTCTTCCACGGGCATCCATTTTACCATGTGGATATATTGTAGGGTGGGAGGCAAAAACTGCAAGAATCTTCAAAGTAAGATCTGAGGCTTCAAAGGATTCTTGGGTTTATGGTTGTTTTCCCATGGCTATGTCCCCGAACCCCTAAGGTCTGTGTTTTTTCTCTCCTCTTTTTAGGGAAAAAAAAAAAAATACAGAAGCACTGCTTAAGGCATGGATACGGAATTATGTCAAGAATACATGAGGTTTCTAATAATCTAGCTGGGTGGGTCATTAATGATGGCCTTTTTTTAATGACAGCCCCACCAAATGAAGCCTCATCTAAGACGGTAAAATTTTAAATCTTTGGAACTCACCACTTTCTACCTCGTCTTATTTAGCATCATGCCTTTTTTTCCTTCTTCTCTCTCACAACAATACCTGATTAATCTCTGTCATGGAAACTTCCTAGAGCACATTACTTTGAATAAGCAAGCAGTAAAGAACATTTTACATGCTCCAGCAGGTACTGGGCACCTGTTTATTGAGTGTATACTATACATTAAGCATTATCCTTGGCTCTGAGGATACAAGTCCTAACTCACTTGGAGGTAGATTCTAACAGCATTGGCAAAGGGGCAACATTTTTTAAAATATACAAAATAAAAGAGCAATAAAATGGGAGAAAATGATACATGCTACGAAGAAAATGAATCTGGGTGACATGACAGTGACTGGAGGAGTTGCTTTTGATGGTTGGGAAACAGGCCATATCAATTGAGCCCTCAACACAAAGGAAGTCAGCCAAGGAAGGATTTGGGGGATGAATATTCGAGGCAAAAGAACAACAGTGGAACTGCCCTACATGCTGGGGTTTCTGAGGAGTAAGGGGATAGCAGGTCTGGGCGGAAGGAGAGGTTGGAGAGTGGAATCAGAGAGTGTCCTGCCCTGGGCTGATAGCAGATGTTCTGGGCTGTGTGAGCAGGGCAATGAATCTGAATTTGACTTTTCACCTATGATAAGCAGGTGCCAAAGTGCTTTAAGCAAGGGAGCTAGGTGACTGAATTTACATTTTAAAGCCATAACTGGCTATTGTGTGGACCAGGACTGTACGGAGAGGTTATAGTGGAATTGGGAAATCAGAGAGGAGACTCCTCAGGTGTAGACACCGGCACTTTCCACCAGAATCGGGGAATTGCAAAAACGTGCCAAATTTTGTTGAGTGTAATTGCTGAGAGAAGATGAAGGGAAGAGAAGAACGCGGCTCACCTCACATGCAGTCTCCCAGCCTGAGGAGTCAGGAGGTCTCATGATACCTCATGCAAGGTCACAAGGTGCTAGGTGACTGAATCAGGGCTGAAACCAAAAATGTGACTCCACCCACAAACTTTGTGATGTCAACTGATCAGTTCAGAAATTCCAGTTCTTCAGTAGAAAGGAAGGCAATACAGCCAGAAAGAGCGTAATGGTCTAATCCAAGCTGGCTAACCTGGTGTTTGAGTGCCCTCTGCCACATCCCTCCCAGCCCCCATACCGCAAAGCAGTGGGTGTTCAATACTTTATAATTTCAGTTTTTTGTTTGCAAGAATATGCACTCAGAAAAATGCTACAGGAAATAGGAGCCTGTTCAAGGTGACAATGAAACCACACGGAAGTTCCTGGGCTTTCAGAAATATTCCGACCTCCTTCTTCTCGTTTGCCATTAAACTCATTAACGCAGGGAGTTCAATTAATTCTCCTCTGGTTCTCTTTTCTATCCTTTGTCTAGATTTATTGATACTCCATGCTCTGATTCCGCGAGGCTACTTTGACCAGGAAACTCCTCCTCTTTATCAGGTAAAACAATCTTTCACAAGCTGCTTCCTCCTTGAAGTCTTCCCTGTTCTAAGCTCCTAATACTTTCATTCATTTGGATCTTAACCGGTTCACCATTCTCTCTTTCCTTATTTAGAGCAATGTCTAAGCTTCCCTCTTACACGTCACAAACTATTTCTGATTTATCTTTTTGATGGGACCACTTCCCCCAGCACAACAGGCACAAAATAAATATATACAAAATAAACAATTACCTAAACTTTTAGGCTAAATTCATCTGTATAAGGAGTCCATTCTATTTTAGAAAAGACAGCAAGGGATCAGGAATTTTCTTTCTTAATTGAACGTGGTAAAAGTGAACTCACAAACATTTGTCAATTCAACAATTATTTACTAAGCCTTTCCAATAAGCGAGGGATGTTGTACACATTGGACAAAAAAAAGAAAAGGAGGATGGCTAAGTCTTCTCAAGGTCCATTATTCTGGTTTCTCTAACTGGGGGGCCTTGAATATGATAAATCATTTCCATGCCTGTCTCTCTTTGACTACAACTTCACTTTTTCCCCCCAACTGAAACTGAAGTCTGTTTCCTTTTAAGAAAAGCTTAAAAAAGAATTTTCCTTGTAGAACTCACCATGTTCTTAAAAGAACCCAGGAGAAAGCATGCTGGAGTTCAAAGAAGGATTAGAGTTATCAGGTAACCTGAGTTTGAGTACGGCCCTGACATACACCATGTGATTTTGCTCAAATCTATTAATCTATAGAGGTCTCAGTTTCCTCATCTGTAAAATAAATAAATTAAACTACCTTTTTCTACAGTGTGTTTAATGCTCAGCACACTACTGCAAAACACTGACATAATTACAGAACAAGGTAGTTTGCTTATCTGTAGGGACATTTTTAAAGCAGTGGAAAAGACGTGAAAGAAAGATGGATTAGACAAAAATGTTTCATATTCCAACTACAGAAATTGTGTTATCAGGCCTCACTACTTGTGCTCTTGACAGAGACTTCAAACGTAGAAAAATCTTTCACAAAAACCCCAAATATGAACTGAATTTTACACTCAAAGATATTAATCATAGCATTATAACAGCAAACGTCCAAATAATCTAAATGACCAAACAAAAGAATAATGAGAAATGAAGGGCTACTTCCTTCAACATGATAATGATTATCTATCAGAACAACAGAAAGCAGTACCCTTAGTTACACAAGAGCAACGGTGTATTTCAAAAATGGCTCCTGTCACTGTATCTTCTGGGAACATATGAGGGTCATCCAAGAGTTCACTGACACTAACACAGTGGCCAGAAAATTTGCAAATAAATATAAAAAACTAGGTAGTCTTCTCATACTGGTCACAATGTTTTAAAAAATATGTAAATTAAAAAATCTTTTAAATGTAATCATTCTGATGTGCATTTAGAAGAATGAATGTATTTGAAAGACAATATTTCTTTTCTCTTTTGGCAACATAAGCTGTACAACAGGAGGACTGGTCCTATAAATTATTAAAATATTATGGAATTAAAATAGGTGTAGCATTTAAAATATCATAGTGATGCTGCAGGAACAGAACAATAACAGAGAATAAAGAGTGCAAAAATTGATCCATGCGTGTGTGTGTGTGTGTGTGTGTGTGTGTGTGTGTGTGTGTGTAGGTATGTATCAATCTATATGTATTTTTATATGATTGTGGTGGCATTTCAAAGAAGTAGGGGAAAGAGTGGATTATCCATTGAAGTGTGTGGGGTTAGCTAGCTACCCATGTTACAAATATGATGCCAAATCCTTACCTCACACATTACATCAAATTCTAGATGGATTAATATTAAAATTAAAAATATCATAAAGGTCCTAAATATATATATATATTTGAAAATATTTATAATGTGGAGACGTTATCAAAAATGACACCCAAGGCAGAAAAACATATGTAAATCAGAGATTTTATTATATAAAATTTTAATACTTTAATAAGGCAAAATAAGGAAACAAAAATGAAATCCACTAACTAAAATAAGAAAACGTGAAAAATTATGGAAAAAAACAGAAAAAAAATGTGCCATATATGACAAACAAAATGATAATCATCTTAAAATATAAGGAATGATTTAAGGGCATTATTTTTATACTAAAATTGTTTTTAATTAAAAAAGATTGTTTGTAAGGTGTTCACACGAACAGGGAAATGCTTAAGCTATAACATTAATAGAAAAAAATACAAATATGTCACCACAGTTGCTCTCAGTTATGGAAAAAAATATGTTCAAGAAAAAAATAAGACAGAGTAAACAGACCAAAATGATGGCTACTTTGGCACTGTGGTAATATGGGTGATTTTACCTTTGTGATTTAAACCTGCTAAGTTTTCTAAATGCTGTGTATAATAAGTATCATTTATTTTATCACCTGATAAAAATTAAAAACAGCACAAACTTTTTTTTTTGAAGTATCTTCAAGGGAAAAGCTTGGGTTCATTTTGGAATCTTACTTTTTTATGTTCCTTACTTTAACTATATTCAGTGGAGAGTATGTGCCAATAAAACCCTCCTTCTCCATGTGTGCCATTCTCCTTCATCCAGACAATTCTCTTACTTAGTGAATCTACAATTTTTCCAAAAGGAAAAGAAGTTACATGTGCACACGCACACACAAAGGAAGTAGCTAAAATACAACAGATACGTTATTTCTCATTGCTAGTATTTATTTGTTTCTGCCAGAGGAAGAAAGCAATAAAGAAAAGACATACAGGAGAATTTCAGCAGTGAACACGTACTTATTAATTCTTTTTCAGGCTAAAATGACAACTCCACTTCGTTTGTTACATTGTATCTTGAAAACTGTACAAAGGGATATAAGAAAAATGAAAGTTCTTGTGTTCAGCATCCTGTTCTCAGACCTCAGGTTTACAGAACAATGTGGTAGAGTGGAAGGGGTCCTGCATTCTCCCTTACAACTGAAGACGGGTCTTTCAGTTTTAGTCACCAACTGAAATTTGTTGTATTTTTCTATGTAATGCCCAAGACAGAGCAATATGGAACTTCAGAGAAACAATGAACTGAAGAATAACACATAACCTCTGTGGGCAGTAGGAGAATCATAACTGAGAAAATAACGAAGGTGTGAGTAAAATATAGCCATGCCAAATGTTCTTCGCAGAAGACCCATACCAAGTTTGGAATACTGGTAAACAAATACTTGATGGTAAAATGTAACACCACGTTGCATCCATTCAAAGATATCTCAGCTTGATAAAGTATAAGGAACCATATTTTCCCTCCTATTTGGGTAGGGTACATATCATAGACACCATGTATATACAGAACACCATCTCCAGTGGGGGTTGGTGTTTGTGAGCAACATGATGAGTCTCTAGTTGACCTTTCTTTGACCTGATACTTTCCAGCTTAGCCAGAATGGCCCAGGCAGTCACTGGCTTCCTTCAGTCAGTTTATAACTTGGGGTAGGAAGGATCTTAAGAGGTCATCAACAGTGCTTGAATAAATTCTGTGCCACGGTGGCAGGCTGCAGACTTCAAACTCATGTGCTTCAAAGGAAATTAATCTCCCACTGGTCCAGCAACTTTGTGTTATACAAATCCCTGGATTTAAGACTAGGAATATTTCTGATGTGCTTTTGAAAATCTGATCTAACTAGAGTTTTAAAAAAAGATAACAAAATTCCTCAGAACAAAGCGTGGTAGGCCTTTAATAAAAGGTTTGCATTGAGTAAGTCTTATCCCTGGATTATCTCCCTAGTACAGTAACTGGCTGGTTTTTAAAGGGTATCACAGAAATCAGACAGACAAGAATAGGGCATGATCAGGAGGCAGTGCATGTTTTCATTCTTTCAACTGCACTTGGAAGTTGTCCCATTTCTTGGAGGGGACATGACTGAAGCCTGAAACTAACTTTGAATGTCTCTTGATGCATTTCCAAACTGGGCCAGACTGCTGCAGACATTCTCAAATATATGCATTCACACCCGACCCCCCAATCCTGACAGAGATCATGCTGAACCTTTGTAAACTGACTTGGATTCTCTAGAAAATGTCCTTCATTTCCATGTGGAATTTTGCATGCAGCTTTGTTAAAGAATTCCTTTCCCTTCTTCAGGGCAATTTCCCTGCAAAGAAGGCTCTTGCATCCTCTGGTTCCAGAAGAATTTTCATAGAAATATCTGTCCTTTTGTCTTCTAGTGAAGCCTCCCATTGTTCCGGAGACCATTTGAAGGTTGTTTCCCTAAGTATCACTAGTATTCTACTAGCACTAAGATAGAGTATGATTGTCTATACATTTATGAACTTGATTATATTTTTTTCAATTTCAGGTGTAAAGGTTCTCAAGTCCTTCTGCCAACACACTACACACGGCTTAGATGAATCAGTTTTTCATGACACAAACTGTTCAAGAACTTTGCATATATGTAAGTGTTGTAAGTTATGTCCCCTATAAGGATGTCTTATCATAGTCCTAATATCCCAACTGCTAGTTGTCTCAATTCTTATTAAAATGGATTCAAGGGGGCTTCCCTGGTGGCACAGTGGTTAAGAATCCGCCTGCCAATGCAGGGGACACGGGTTTGATCCCTGGTCCAGGAAGATCCCACATGCCGTGAAGCAACTAAGCCTGTGTGCCACAACTACTGAGCCTGTGCTCTAGAGCCCATTGAGCCACAATTACTGAAGCCCGCGCACCTAGAGCCCGTGCCCTGCAACAAGAGAAGCCACCACAATGAGAAGCCTGCATGCTGCAACAAAGACCCAATGCAGCCAAAAAAAAAAAAGTGGATTCAAGGAATCTGTCTCTAATCATGTGCATAAGACCTGGAGGTTCATAAATGTAACAAGAGATATACATAGGTGCTATTCTTTCAGCAGAACGCTCTCTCATTTTCAGTTCTAAATTTTCTCTACACAATACTTCCAACTGAGATTCTCAGGCTGTTCCGAAGGTTTGTTTCCTTTGACTCGGAAGCCAATTCTTGCATTGTTTTCTAGTTCTCCCAACTTGGAGATATCTGGAAATCCAGTGAGTTTTGTATTTCACCTATTCCTTTTACTTCCTGGAGATTTCCTTCATTGTATTATTATGCTCTGATCATGACTTGGTTTTAGCGAACAGCATTTCTTCCAATTTAGGTGAGGATTCTTAATAATGCTTTGTAGCTTGGAATACATACCCCCAATATACCTCATTAAGAATCAGAAATAAGTCATGGTCACTTTAATACCTTCCAATGCCTGTTGGAGATATGGAATTTTGTCTCTGTTCTACTTCAAAAATAGAAAGATTAACAAAGCCTTAATTTCACCCTCATTTTACATCTGTATCTTGTTCTAATAGTCCTTTAAGCTTTCTTATTCTCTACTGGAGCAGACAAAATTCTCTCATTGCCTGGCTAAGGACTCTTGAATCTCTGCCTCCCCCCTAATCTACGGTATGGAATCCAAGACTCAGAACTAAGAAATAACTTTTACTCCTTACAGCACTGGATTAAAAAAACCCATACAGATTCTGTGTTACAGCCATGGGAAAAACAAAGTATATCACATGAGCATCTGAAAGCAGCTGGCAATATTAAGTATGAGTCAAGAATTAACATTTCATGTTTATACCAGATGTCAGGTACACCACTTCTCTCTCTGAGCTGTCAAAAAGCCTAATACAGAGAGAAAAGGTCAAAGAATCCTGAGGGAGGTTAGTGGTGCTTAAAGGTTATAATGATTGAAAAAGATTGCTTTAAGTCTACGTATGTCACCACTTCAGATGTCATTTCACATCACAAGTGGAAAACAAAATAGGCCTTCTTCAGAACTTTGCGGAATACAGTATGTTTTGGCAGTAGTGTTGAAAACACACTATGGTTTCTGTAAGCCAGCCAGCACAGGTCCCCTTATCTGAGGATCAGTGATTACAGATGATTGATGGACTCGTTTCCTCACCAGAAAACACGAGCCTGTTGTAATTACTATAACAGGTGTAATGTGATCCACACATAATTAATTGAATTTATAAAATGCCAGAAGTATACTTAGTCAAAAACATCCCTAATTTTCTCCCCCAGTTTTCATAATGATATAATGAAGAATCCACCCCCTAATATATCAAGAATTACAGTGAAGATGAATCAGAACAAATTCTGGGAACTGACTCCAACTGCTCACTGATAAGATACACTTGTCCTCTACCCCTTCCCTCCCTCCCTCCCTCCCTCCCTCCCTCCCTCCCTTTCTCTTTATAATTTATCAGTACAGAATTCTATCTTTAAAGAATATGTATGTGGAACTACAACATTTAAAATTGGTAAAAAAAAGAATTGCTCTATTTGAAGAGGGAGTTGGGGAAATTTGAGGTCTGTACGCTAAGCTGTACCCTTTCACAAACGCTTAGAGCATTTAGCAGAGAATAGTCTGAAAATTACTGGTATGCATGAACTTCAAGCTATGTAAGCATTTCCTGAAGTGGACTTCTCAGAATATCTGGTCCCGCAAGACGCTATATCAACAAAGGGTTCTCTCGTCAAGTAAGTTTGGGAGAAGCTGTCCGCTAGACTCCTCCTCTAGGATATGTAAAATTAGTACTGTACTATTAAAAGCTCTGACAGGGACTTCCCTGATGGTCCAGTGGGTAGGACTCCACACTTCCAATGCAGGGGGCCTGGGTTTGATCCCTGATCAGGGAACTAGATCCCGCATGCCGCAACTGAGACCCCCTCGCAGCCTAAATAAATAATAAAATAAATAAGTAAATGTTAAAAAAAAAAAATAAAAGCTCTGACAAATAAAAGAAAGATGCTTTCTTTTGCTTTCCCCAGCATTTTTGCAAAAGTTTTTTTTTTTTTTAAAAACTGCCTCACTCTTTTGCATGATGCCTGTTGCTGTTGCATAAGAATACATAGTGAAAAAATGTTGCTCAGTGTCACACAAATGGTCCGTGAGCAAAAGTATAAAACCACAAGAGAAAATAAGGAGTCTATGGTAGGAACACAGAATGTACCTTTACCTATTGTATTTAATATATCAACCCATGAATCAGATGATCTTGTCAGGCACACAGTGCACAGGAAGGTTCCTTATCTGTGGAGGGTGATCAATACTACTCAGTGCAGAGAGTATGTATGTGTCATGTTGTATAAAAATCAAAGCGGGGGCTTCCCTGGTGGCGCCGTGGTTGAGAGTCCACCTGCCGATGCAGTGGATGCGGGTTCGTGCCCTGGTCTGGGAGAATCCCGCATGCCGTGGAGCGGCTGGGCCCGTGAGCCATGGCCGCTGAGCCTGCGCGTCCGGAGCCTGTGCTCCGCAACGGGAGAGGCCACAGCAGTCAGAGTCCCGCGTACCGCAAAAAAAAAAAAAAAAAAAAAAATCAAAGGGGAAATTAAAAGAAATTATAGGAGTGGGTTGCAAAATGCATAATATTTCCAAATATATTAATGTCACTGAAAACATTAAGATTATTTTAGAAAAATGAGAAAAAAAAAGAAAAAAAAAATTTTTTTTGGTTGCATCACACGGCTTGCGGGATCTTAGTTCCCCGACCAGGGACCGAACTTGGGCCCTCGGCAGTGAAAGTGCCAAGTCCTAACCACTGGTTCACCAGGGAATTCCCCCCAAATTCTTAAACTTTTTGATTTACATAAAAATTTACCTTAGGAACAACAAATGATTTACTCATAGCTACAATGGAAGAATGAGTTACAATTCTGCTTAATTATTGTGTTTACTCTTGGGAATACAATGCTTCTTCATGGGAACTGGGCTTTAGCTGACATCACTGACCTTCCAAGTTCATCTCTTTCTAGATAAAATCAAATGTGGTCTCAAAAATTACAGAGTTTGTACTTACATATAATAAAACCTCACACATTAGACCCCCATGGCTTTGCTGTGCTTAGTTGATTGGTTTATTCCCACTTTGGGGGCATAAAACATTTGCTAAGAAAAGTAATGATGTAAACTAGACTAGATGGGGAGAATGTAAAATGAATCTGGAAAACTGTTTCCAGAAGGACTGAGATGCTACTTCCAAATACTGCAGGCCTCCAAGAGCCCATAATTAGCTGTTTTAATTAGCCTTGTTTGGAATTATTTTCTGTACTCCTGAATCTAACCAAAGTGAATTTTTAAAGGCTATAAACAATACTCTTAAACTCTTAGACACGTATACCCTTAGGCTACTGAGTGAATGAGGCATTTTTAAAGATTAGCATTAATTGAATGTCCTTGAGGAACAGCCTTCTAACAGTGGCCCACAGGCTAAAGGCACCCTCAAACCAAGTACTGTCTGACCCATATTGTTAGCGTTTTGGAAAATTTTGCCAACACAGAGTTTCTACCTGTTCTTGCTTTCTCCATGGCACTAATCAGCTAGAACTGAGCAGCATCTGAACGCTTTGGGTGGTTTGAACACTTTGGGTGTCATTTTTCATCATGATATATTGTTGTTCTTACATCTTCTTGTTGGAAGAGTTAGGATAACAAACTAGTTATTGGATCTAGATCTCATCACATGGAATATAGCTGCAGCCAACCCATAGCATAGAGCCTACAAAACTGGAAATAACTCTTCATTATTATAAGCCCTTGAGACTTTGGAGTCATTTGTTACTGAGACTTTGGAGTCATTTGTTACTGCAACAGAACCTAGTAAAAGCTGACCGATACACAGCAAATTTTATATAAATAGTGAAAATAACATCTCTATGTGTTTAATATGCCAAGCGTGTCTGTGTCTAACGAATTTAACTTAAGAGGACATTAGGAAAAAAGCCATCGTAATAACTTAACCAGCAAATGGAAGATATGTGTGACAAAACGCTTAATAAACTCAGAAAAGAACTGTATTTTCTATGTTGTGAAAATTGCATATGAAGTAAATGATGCTGTTAAGTGATTTCAATATGTTACTGAGAAAAGAACAAAAAATTGCCCAAGTCTCAAAACCTGGCCCTGCTCATTAATCTGAAACACTTGGCTGGCCCCTGCAGACCTCTGAGAATACAGAAAGGTGGTCACTGTGATGTTTCTTTGGATGCATTGACTGACCCTTGTAATCTTACTGAAAACATTGCACATGATTCATTTTAAAATTTTAGTTTTCAATACTGGTATCCTTTCAAAGTCAAACTTCCTAAAGTTAATAGGGAAAAAATAGGTTTTAAGTAAGAGCCAGGTCTAAAAGGGAAGAAGGAAAGTAACTGATTTTGAAAATCCTCCCCTACAATATCAGTCTGATTTTTACTCCAGATGGGCATACCCCCTTGAGATGAACACTCTCACAGAAACACACAGACACAATAACAACAATAAACAAATCCAAACTACTCAGGGGTAAGATGCCAAGCAGTGCCTGGAGGATTAAAAGCTACGCACACTTAACCAATGCCCAGTTTCTGTGATTATCAACAAGCACAGGTGACTCCCCGGCACCTACCAGCTACTCCACACGGGGGAAAGTGGATGAATGCCGTGGAATATTTAGCTACACGCCTAGGCACACCGTCACCCGTGCTCTCTAAGGCAGCTAACGTTAATGAAGGAAAAATTCAGCTGGGAGAGGAATTGCCTAGCTTATAAATAAATGAACATCAATGTCCTATATAAGCCAAGAATTCCACTTCCCTTTTAAAGTCCAAAATGTCCTACTTAATAAAATGTAACTCCTGAAATACTTCAATGCTTACACTTGCTCCATCATAAATGACATTTCTCTACTCCTTAAAACATTTCTTTAAGGCATTTAAATTTGTACGACGTGATGATAGTGGGTCTCAAAGTGTGGCTCAAGGTCCCGCTGAGTCAAAAATCCCCTGGGTCATTCATAAAGAATGCAGATTCCCAGAAAAGACTCCACACTAAGGAATCAGAATCTCTGAGAGTGGGATCGTGGAATACACATTTTTAACAAGTGCTCCAAATGAGCTTCTTATACAGCCACTAGAAATCATGAAATACAGCCTCTTAAGACACACTGTATCTTATACGTCTCTGGTCCTAACCTGCTTGTGCTTATTTTCAAAAGCACAGGTCTATCTAAAGGTGGCAGAGAGAAGCCAGCTATACTCCCAACCCGTTCCCACTTCCCCCATGACACACAATGGACCTCCTTTGCCCTCAGTGTGACCATGTGACTGGGAACCAGTCAGCAGAATGTGCACATAGGTGACACGTGCCATCCCCTCCAGGCACATGTCCACAAGAACCACCCATGGGTCATCTCTCCCCTTTTTTCCCTGCCAGCTGGACCAAGACAGACGCAGAGACCACAGATTTTAGATGCTGAAACGGAGAGGCATAAATGGATGAGGCCAGAGATCTATGATCAAAAGCACTTGATGTGGACTTTATCTGAGCAAGAAATACAGTTCAGTTTAAGCTAATATATTTTCAGGTTTCTTTGTTAACAGTAGCTCATGTAAGCTTAATTAAAACACCAGTACATATAAATTCATTTCTACAGCAAAGCAACGAACATTTAACTGTCCCTCTTGCTAGCGTACAGATTAAGTCTTAGGTTTCACCTAGCGCTACTAAGTTTTTTGTTTTTTTCTGACAAAAAGCACTGACTAACAATCACCCTTAAATTCTGCTTAAGATGTCAGGAGTCAAAGCCTTTACCATCCTTGATTTGTACTAAATTAACAATGCAATGTTTACTTAAAGCAGAAAACATCAGAGTTCTCCTATCTTAAAGTAAGTTCTTGTAGAAGCACTATCACTCTAACGGTGGATTTAAACTTCCAGCTCACGCACGTGATTTTTTTTTTGATGAGCTTAACACTCCTTCTGACTTCTGTTTGTGGGTGGATGGAATCACAGCAAGGAAATCTCGGCGGTCTTTTGAGTGGGAGAAGATGATTTTCTCACTGTACTATAGCAGACTATTTATGGGATCCGAGAATGAAATGGGCGGGGGGAGCGAGCTTGAACCCATGCTGCTCTGATGAAATATATGTGGAGTAGTCACTGGCAACCCTGAAATTTGGGGGAAACTCACTCATAGACTGAACACGTAAATAATAATGAATGCACAGTTTCTTTAAATTGTCTTCTGTGACCCTGCCACCTTCCAGGGCCATCTGTGGCGTGTTCAGTTCTGACTTCAATCATAAAAGGATGCTGGAACAGCCCAGTGACGGGTGTAGCCCTAACAATAATGCCCTCTACATTAGTGATGAGACTTTGGTTGTAAAAAACAGAAACCCACTAGACTCAGCTGAAAATAACAAAGGGAACAGAGTATATATCCATATACTGGGGCTGCTGCATAGCACCCAAGGGCAAGAAAGCAGCTGCCAAGGGAGAAAGGTTGGAGAGCCCGCGGCCAGGCAGTCCTTAGTCTTTACGCTGTTCCGGGTCTCTGTTTTTAGCCTCTGCAGGGCTGCATCTCTCTACGCCATGTGCATCCGCTTTCTTGGCATGATAGAAAGAATCTGCCTCAAACTTCCAAATTCACAACTTAGAGCCTGTCAGTTCAATTTTCAAACTGGCAGGAGAGAGCGTCTGATTGGCCCAGCTTGTGTCAGGTGTCCTCCTCTGGGCCAATCAGCAGCACCCAGCTGGAACATGCTAGGCGTGGTTCCAAGCCCGTGGAGGCAATGGAGGCAATACCCAGGAGGAGAGGCAGTCACTGCTTGTGTCTAAACAAAACACAAGCAAGTCTAAAACTTCCATCACATAATCCAACCCTTACGGCTGGAGGAAGGAAACCCAAGCGCTGTCTAGAAACAGGTTTTCTAAAATGGGGTAAAAAATGTACAAATGCACCCTGGGGTACATGAAGAAAATATAGTAAGCCCTCTTTAAAAATTTACTTACATATTTTAATTTTATATTTTTCTACCTAGTAAACATATTAGGATTATAGTATATTTTAATCTATATATAAAAATCAGACATTTCAAGCCACTCACATATACGCCCCTGGGGACAGGGGGATTCCTATTTATCTTTCTATTGCCTTGCACCCTGAGAACAGTACATTTAACTTGGAAAGTGGTTTGGATAGGGTTCAAAAATACTGACTTGAATACATTCCTATCAAGTTTATCAGCAATGCTTTCAGTTTCTTCTGTATTTAATACTAAGATTATTCAAGTCAAGGGCCATATATATTACAGTAAAATAGCATTGTAAGATGTAAACATCTTCCACACGTCAACAGATATTTGATGGATGCATGAGTAAATCAAAATATGAATAAAATAGATGGATGGACAGATGGAAGAAGGAAGGAAGGGAGGAGGGCAGACTCAAAAAATATTTTTAATTCACAGTTTCCACATTCAAGTACTTTGGAGAAACTCAGGATTTTTCATCTCCATGTCCAACTACAAAATGGATGCTCAGCAATTAAGACTATTTGAGACAACAGATACTCCCTTTAGAGATCAATTTTACTGTTATCCACATAGTAGCACCCGAGGTTTATGTGTCAACCGATTCAGAACATACTTGTCTGAATACTACTGCGAATTTATTAATATTCTGGACACCCATAAGTGTCAACAGTCACAACAACATTGGCATATATTCAAAAAACACTTTCACAATTGTGATATATTATTCATTCAGTCTACAGACGGATTCTCTCTTTCTTGTGACATGTTAACATATCTGACTTCCAGGTTTAGGAGCAATAAATTAGGAGCAATATTCCATGGGGCAGAGAGATGCTTATTCCTCAATAATCCCCCAACCATCTGCTTTATCTAGATTTCATAATTTGTGATGGCATAAAGACCTGCTATGATGCAACTTTCAGATACATTGCTTCAGGGAAGGGGAAACCCTTGGGTTCTCAAAGAAACGTTTTATATAGTGACCAGTGATGCACATGCCATGGGAGCCAGAAAGCACATTCTGCCCATGAACATATTACGTATTCCCTATTTCAAAGTTTTGTAAAAAGCTGTTGTTTTAAATTTGACTAAACTACAAACATGAATAGTAGAGTGTAGTTCAAGAAAAAATGAATGCCTAAGCCAAGGTGGTGCTAAGGTTACACATCAAGGTATTTGGGGAAACTACTGTTTTGGGTCAAAATCACATCCCAAAACACTAGGTAATGTCTCATCGCCTTGAAGCAAGGTCTAGCAACTGCACAAGTGTTTCCAGAACATTCTTACTTGGAAATTTTTCTTCAAGTTGCCCCATCTAAACCACCTGAGGTGACTTTTGTTTTTTGGTCCTAGGGAAAGAAAAAAAAAGATGTTGACACAGAGGGTGTAAATCCCATGCCATCTGGTTATGTTGCTAACAGCTGTCACCTCTGTCACACCAGGATTTACAAAGCAATTTTTAGCATGAAGTTGCTTCATCCTCCACTACCTGCTGTTTAGCATCTCACACTCTTCCTTTTCACATCCCAAAGGATGGCAGTGTCCAGGGCTGTCACTGTAAGAAGAAGTATGCGCAGAGCACAGACGTTGGAAGCTGGATTCAGAGACCAAAGCTGTTTGCTTATGAAACACTGGGAAATACTCAGGTCTATTTTTAACTCAAAATAAATCTCATCAGGCATCCTTGGACAAAAACCAAGTCTTTATTAACATGTATGTAGGCAATAACTTGATTAACCTATGAATTCCTGTCTAATTAGTATTTATCATGAAAAGCCCATGAACTAGTCTTGTATCCTTATTTATATTAGGATAATATTTTTGTGCATTTGAATTTCAACGATCTTGTAGTGATATCAGCAACTGACTGGTAATGACACTAATTCCCAGCTTTTCACACTATTGGTAATTAGATTGATAACTAACCCACGGATAATCCATGGCTGGTACCTTATTTTTGGCATGTCGCTTCCTGATTTTCCAACTAATTTTCAAGAGGATACTAATTCCTTTCACCTTAGAGAGATGTTGGATTATTCTGCAGAGAAGACAATGAATAGTAAGTGGCAGAAAGTGTCACAGAATGAGTGGGAGATGAGACCCCTCTCAGATGACAGTAACCTGCATTGCTTAGGAGTTATGGGGACTCCCAGGAAACATTTCTGTCACCCATCAGGAAACAATTTTTCCTTCTATGGCGTCATATAAATAGCGATTGCTCTTAAGCAAAGCAACCCCAGGTTGCTGCTACTTGCTTATAAATTATCTGCATAGACAAATTATTTAAGGGAGCTTGAATAATATATTTAGTTTCCATACTTCGGGACTCCTATTTGGGTTCTTTTTTTGCATATCTCCCTTGTCACTTATCCACTTCCTCTCCATACTTTTCATCCAAAGAATCTCCTAGCGGATGATTTATTTCCACCAAGAGCCAGCACCCTGCTTAGCAACTAAGCAGCACTCAATAAATACAGACTACTATTATTATTCGTTATTATTATTATTTCACCCCTGTGTCTACTCTGTCAGGCTGTGATTCCGTTAGAGCATATGATAGATAATAAAATACGATGATGTCTTCAGTAATCAGAAAACAACAACAAAATTAAAAATTTCCGACCACTGAGAAGGGACCAAGTAGAAGTGAGTAAAAGTAATATAGCAGTTAAGACAGAGAAGGGAAGGTCGTGTCCCGCAGAGACCACGGGACTTTGTGGAAAGAGGACACAATGGATCACAGTGGGGCCATGTGTGCCCCATATCACATGTACTGATAAATCCTGGAGTCGCAGCTTCAGCTGCTCTGGGCTGCCTCACATCCTCCACTGAATGAAAAGTCCCTCAGTCCACAAGGGGATGAAGCGGAGCTGATACCAGCTGCTGTGGGCAGAGTTCACCGTCATCTGTCAGTGTCTGCACCTGTCTGCTTGGCACCCAGCGCATATTAGTTGTTAAATGCTTCCACCTCTAGAAACAGAGTTTGCAGTGCATTCTCAGAAAGCATCTGTAACTGGCCCAATCTAAAGAGGATTCCTTTATTCATTTCATGAATGTGTTCATTTGTTCAACTGTTATTTACTGACTGCTTGTCATAAACCAGCCTTGTGTCAGGCACTTGGTTGCAGAGCAAACCTGGACATAGGCTCTGTCTTCAAGAAGCTCCCAAACCAAGAAGTCAGGCCAGGGTATGTAAATTGTGACTTGGCAGACTCAACATTAGGTAGACTTGGATCAATGACAATCCTGTTCTCAGCATCTAAATCTGACGCTCTGGTCCCTAACATTTTCCTACACAATCTAGCATGCAGGAAGATATACTTTTGTTCAGTCGTTCGCTCCCCCATGCATGCCGCGGGGTCTTAAGAGCTAATGCACCGCATCTGGGAAGATTTCTTTCCTTCTTTGCCAACAATTCTACTGACTTTCACAGTCACCCCAGACTGTGAGCTTTAAAAATGAAAAGACCACTATATGAAGTCACCAAGGCAGACAGGAATCATTACTTAGAGGATGTCATTACTTAGGAGAGTTGTGACTGGCCAGCAGTTCTCCAATTTCATGACAATGGAAAAGATTCATCTTTTGTAACATGTTTTATCCAACCGCTTATTAAGACTTCCTCACTGTGTGCATGACCAGTCAACTAAAAGATCCCCTCCTTTGTTATCAGCAAGTACATCTAATCATAAAAATGTTTAAAGAAGATCACTTAGACTTTTAATTTGGGTCAACAGTTCCAACACACATCATAGACAAGACCGCCCAGCTACTATTTTATGTTGCTTTTAAAAAATAAACTTTAAAAAAAATAATAAATAAATAAATAAATAAATAAATAAACTTTAGTTATTTTGATACTTGCTTACTAGGTGTACTTCTAACCATTATTAGTGTCTACCTAAAACATCACTCCCCTTTTTTTCTCATAATAAAACCCTTCTTGGGCTTCCGTCGTGGCGCAGTGGTTGAGAGTCCGCCTGCCGATGCAGGGGACACGGGTTCGTGCCCCGGTCCGGGAAGATCCCACATGCCGCGGAGCGGCTGGGCCCGTGAGCCATGGCCGCTGAGCCTGCGCGTCCGGAGCCTGTGCTCCGCAACGGGAGAGGCCACAACAGTGAGAGGCCCGCGTACCGCAAAAAACAAAACAAACAAACAAAAAAAAACGAAAAAACAACAACAACAACAAAAAAACCCTTCTTTTCTGTTGGAAACTACGCCTTTCTCATCTCAGTGCTTGCCAGTAGATGGAGCTGACTCTGGTTCTCTGCTGGAGGGGAAAATCTCATGAGCAAGGCTGATCCAATGAAAATCAGGAGCCACTGAGCAACAAGCTGTCTGGTCCATTAGGATCCTTAGCACTAAGGACAAGAAGGCCTGGAGGTGCCAGGAGCCACCTGTGCTACCACAGGGAGTCTACATGACAATGGAATCAACATGGAGGGAAGCAGAGCCAAGAAACAGCAAGAAAGACCAACCGCTTATGAAATTGGTTTAACCATTGGGTCCAGTAGATCGGGTTCTCAGGGAGCAAATATTAGAGTCTGGGATAAAGATTTTGACCAAAGCTCAAAACCCGTGAAAGCAAGAAGGAAAAAGTAGGATTTGAGATAAGAAAGAAGTCAAACTGTGATGGCCCAGAAAGCCTTGGTCATGCTGGAAGGAAGCTCTGGATTGAGCCCTCCCCACTAGAACTGTCCAGTGTTGGGCAGAAATGACCCCTGATATCCTCTCCTTGTTCAGTCACCAGATGCAGGCAGTCCCTAGAAGGGCGAGACCCTGGGCAAGTGGCTCCTGCAGCCAAGGAGATCAGGAGGAAGAAGCTGAGACCTGGAGGCCACTGGCTGACCCCGCTGCCCACAGTGAGGCAGCGAGTCATTCTGGGTGGTACATCGCTGTGTCAACCATACAGCTCTAGTAGAAAGCACATGCTCAACCCAGTTATATGAGCCAGTATAAACTCCCTATTTTCTTCAAGCCAGTTTGAGCTCAGTTACTTTTACTGCTAATCAAGAGAGTCCATGCTTCCCTTCAAAGTCACAGGTCCTCTGAAACTTCATGATTTCAGCAAAATATACACTCCCGAAGTAGACTGGGGAGCCCAATTTAAACCCATGCTCACCAACATGAGGGCAAGCACGGCAGCTAATCAAGCCCCAAATCTGCAGTCTGCAGCTGGCTCAGACATTTCAAATGATCAAATACTGAAGATGGGAAATGTCTGTTTTATTGGGCTGAGGATTTTGTGATTAAAACTGCCGAGTCACTGGGCAAAAAGGACTTTGGTTTGGATGTCACAGAACAAATAAAGTCCAGCATACTGACATTTGAATAAGCTTTATTATAATGGGAAGAAGACTTCTCAGTTTCATCTCTGGTCAGAAAGTTTCTCTCTAACCTATTTATCTCTCAGGAATTCTCATCCTCTCATAACAGAATGTGTTTGCTTCTCTGACAACAATGATTCATACATTAATAATGCCTTCTTTGTTCCTGCAAGTGACCAAGTTTGTAACAGTGAGCGTGAGAGGAAAATACAACCAGCACTTCAGGCTCTTACTGGGGAGCAGTACTTATTAAATTATTTTCATATGTGCAGAAGTTCATTTTCACTCTTGGTAGCTATTTTGTTAACCTTGTGAATTTCCAGCAATATTTCAATTTATAGCAATATAGCATAAAATTTGCAATTCCAACACCCCAATAAAATGATGTGAACACACACACATATTTCATTTTCAATATATATATTACACATATATCAAGAGGTGCAACAACATATATCAATAAGCATGTGTAAGCGTGTACGCATAAGGCAGGAGAGAGAGACAGAGAGAGAGAGAAACCACAAAGACACCAATGTACGTCACGGTCTACAACTAAATAATAAATGATAATAGTGTAAGGATGAAGCATTGTTCAGCACCATTAGGTAACTGAAATTAACTTGATCTTGCTTGCCTTTAGAACCTTCCTTGTTGAAATGAGTAAATTATGTTAATAATCTCCTCTGGACAGACTGTTTTTTGTAGTTTCTTATATTGCAACTCAACTGACAGAATCCAATGCTTGGATTATCAAGTTTCTCAGGGTAATTTATGGAAGCAATAACAGTACATATGCTGTGGGTCTCGCCCCAAAACTTGTTTAATAAACATAAAAGCAAAAACAGAGCACTTGTTACCTCCAGAGTGTGGCGGGAGGCCACAGAGCAGGACAACTCCCTGTCCTTCACGCACTGACACTGTACTTCTCATTTTGGTTTTAAAATTTTCCAGATCTGATTTGAAAACAAAACAAAACAGAATTTCAGAAAGGACCATAAATTTAAAAATGTTCACACAGAGACATTCCTCTTTTTTAGGATAATAAAAAATCCCGTCTCAGGAACCTCAGGAGGAAAACATTTAACATTTGCTTTGAGAAGGAAAAGTAGGATTTTGATTTCTTTATTAAGGCTTCTAGAAATGCAGCAATAGAAACAAAAATACATACCCACTAATCCTGTAAATTAAACCCACATATTCCTTTTTATCTGTAGCTGTAGAAAACTACAAACTGTTTTTATCATTGGTCAAATAATTTTTTCAAGTATTTAATAAAGCAATTAAGGCAAATACTATTTTGATCACCAGTGGCTATTTTTAAAAACCATTTAATTTCTTTCAATAATAATCCAGGACAGCAAATTCCAATTCATATTCTCCAGCTTAAATTATAGCACGGAGAAGATTCTATGGGCTTCATTTTGAACAAAGCTTAAGCCTACGGGGAAAAAAAGAAGAAACATTTGTTTCTCTAAACTGTGACTTAAAAAAAAAAAGTACTGTGCATTCCATAGTTAATATATGCTGTGGTGTCACTTTCTGTATTAGAACAATTACACTGTCAATTTGTGAAAGAATATACTCATTTCATAGCTTTTAAGGGTTGATATAAATTGCCTATGTGGTGACTATGAAAAGTAAGGCAGTGTACGTATTTTAAAACACAACTTGAAAAATTTCAACTTTGAAAAATGCAAAAACCAAAATAATCTTCTTCAACTTGATAAAACTACCAACTGTAGACATGTATGAATTTTCTGAGCACCATAAATCAATACATCAATGGGAAATTAGAAGGCCTATGTGTTTCATTTTATTGTTACTGAAAAACAGTATTAAATTGCTAGGTTTTAAGCATGGAATAAAGCAATTCAGCAAAACTCACATATGTGTGACTATAAAAGGAGAAAAAATAGTGTTTATGGACTTATTTTATTCAGACGTTACCCTACAAAAGTGATACAACATAGCATTATATCATCTTAAATCTATAACCAAACGCAGCATTATCAAAACATTAAGGCTTTTGAAGTGTAACTGAGCTGGAACTGCAAAATTGGACCATCCAAATGTTTCCCAAAGACTAAGTGGAGGAGTACATCATATCAGAATGTAGCCCATACATGGAAAAATAATTTCAAATCATTATATTTTTACAACCAAGTATGCATCATATTACTGATTTTCTGTCCAATTCCTTGTTTTCTTCTGTTATATAACTTCACATCATAAAACATATTCATCACTGATTTTACCTAGAATACACCAAAAAGGATAAAAAAAAGGTTCTACGGAAACTAACAATGTCTCTTCTCCTCCATAGGTGAAAACCTCTTTTGCCTAAACACTAACACTGTCACACGTTTGTCCATTGCTCTAGACATTTGCAGTGATACTATCTCTACAGTATATAAGGGCAAAGAACATTATTTTTGGATACCTGATGTGGCCAGTTCATGGAGAACATGCATTAGGAAGAGCAAACAAAAATAACTGTAGTGGCCTGAAGTGTTTTCCCGGCTTTTTTTTTTTTTTAACCCTAGGGACTACAGAGATCAAAGTAGTAAAAATATCCAAAAAGTTTCAGATTACTGAAATATCCTGGCAGATTATATATGCAACCCAAACCCAAGTCAAGGCTGCATATGGTCCAATCTTGACAAGAACTGTATCAGAACAAGTCCTGTTTAGGAGTCAAAATAAATAAGAAATCATTCCAGAAATTATTTGGTAGAAACCTCTCAGATTTTTCTTCCTGTCTCCTAATTCTTGCAAAATGTGACATTATTCACATTTTGTGAGCCTCTAATTAGCCAGACTTTAAGAAGAAACCAACTTCATAAGGAGCATCTACTAGCATCATATCTGATGGTGAAAGACAATGTTTTCTGCCAACATCAGGAATACGACAAGGATGTTCATTCTAGCCACTTGCAGCCAACATCGTATTAGAAGTTCTGACCGCTGCAATAATAAAAGAATAAAAAATAAGAAGCACACAGTTTCTAAAGGAAGAAATAAAATGACCCCTATTTGCAGATGATACGATTGTCTAAACAGAAAATAGGAAGGCATCTACAGAAACAAAAAGCAAACCAAAAAATTCCCACTACAAAGTGACTTAAATAGGTCACAGGATACAATTTCTAGAGAGTAACAGTAAACCTGCAGAAATCAAAATTAAAGACACAAAATTGCTTACAATCATTTCAAAGAAAATACAGTACTTAGGTATACAGATAATAAAACATACAAAGGATCTATATGCTGCAAGTTACAAGATACTGATAAAAAAGAATCAGTCTAAATAAAGTGAAGACACCTACTGTGTTCATGGATTGGAAGATTCAGCATAGTTTCAACTGTCCCCAAATCGATAGACAGATTTAATGTAATTCCTATCAAAATTCCAGCAAGGTTTTTGGTTGTTTTACTTTTCTATTTTTTGTAGATGTAGACAGGCTTGTGCTAAAACTTACATAGAAAAAGCACAGGCCCTAGAATAACTAAGACAATCTTGACTAAGAAGAATAAAGTGGAAAGAACCACTCTACCTAGTATTAAGACTTATTATGTAGCTACAATGAGCGAGACAGTGTGGGAACGGCAGAGGGACAGACACACAGAACAATGGAATAAAACAGAGAATCCAGAAACAGATGCACACAAATATGCTGAGCTGATTTTTGACATATGTGCAAAAGCAATTCAGTGGAAGAAGGACAGCCTTTCAATAAATGGTGCAGGAGCAACTGGACAACCATAGGGAAAAGAATGAACCTTGCCCTCAACCTCACTCATATATGAAAATTAATTCAAAATGGATTTGAATGTAAATGTAAAACATAAAAATATAGAAATATAGACCTTTTAGAGAAAAATATAGGAGCACATCTTTGGGATCTAGGGTTAAGCAAAAAGGTTTTAGGCTTGACAGTAATAAACTGGACCTTACAACATTTAAAACTTTTGCCTTGTGAAAGTGCATGGGAAAAGGATGAAAAGACAGGCAACAGGAGAAAATATTTTCAAATCGCTTATCCAGTAAAGGAATAGTATACAGAATAAGTCCTCTTAAAACTCAATAGTAAAAAACGAAACTATCCATTTAGAAAATGGGCAAAACAATGAACAGGCATTTCACCGAAGAAGATATAGAGATGGCAAATAAGGACGTGAAAAATGTTCAACATCATTAGCCATCAGGGAAATAGAAATTAAAACTGCAATGAGGTATCACGGCACACCTATCAGAATGGTTAGCAACACCTATCAGAACTACAGCGACAACACTAAACCCCATAAAGGATGTGGAGAAACAGAATCGTTCATACATTGTTGGTGGCTGTATGACTGTACAGCATTTCACAGCCACTCTGGAAACAGTTTGATAGTTTCTTCAAAAACTAAACACACAGTTGTCATATGATCCAGCAATCGCACTCTTGGGCATTTATCCCAGGGAAACAAAAACATATTTTCACAAGAAAACCTGTACAGAAAAGTTTGTACAGCTTTATTCAAAATAGCCCTGAATTGGGGACAACCCAGATGTCCTTCAATGGATGAATGGGTAAACAAACAGTAGTGCACACATTTCCTGGAATACTACTCAGGAATAAAAAGCAATGGACTATTGATACACCCCACACTTGGATGAATCTTCAGAGAATAACGCTAAATGAAAAAAGCAATCCTGAAAGGTTACATGCTGTACGACTCCATTTATATAATATTTTTAAAATTACAGAATTTCAGAAACAGAGGATGCATTAGTGGTTGTCAGTGTTTAGGGAAGTTGGGGCAGGGATATGGGTGTGGTTATAAAAGGGCACTGTGAGGGATCTCGACCACAGTGTGGATACACAAACTATACATGATACCATTATAGAGAACTAAATACACGCGCGTGCGCACACACACACACACACAAATAAGTACAAATACAACTGGGGAAATCCGAATTAAAAAACAAAGATAAAATCCAGCTCTCCATATTTTTTTACTTTCTTTCCTCTTCCTCCACCCCACCTACAGGCCACAAGTGGCTCACCTTGATTGCCCTTCTGGTAACCACCTATGCTGTGCTGCTCTAAGATATCCCAAGTTCTGGTCCCACCCTGAAGACAGTATCTCCCAAGATATCACACGGAGGTATGCAGAGCCAGGAGAGAAATACACTCCTTACTTTGACTGCTTTTCCTATGAATATTCACATGGACCATTCCTGGTGTATAAAATACTCTACCTTGACACCTGTCTGTTAATTTTATTTATTGGGCTAGGTTTTCTATGGGCTGCTCAAACACTTCATACTTGCAGGTTGATCTCCCCTAGAGGGGTGGGATAGGGAGGGTGGGATAGGGAGGGTGGGAGGGAGACGCAAGAGGGAGGAGATATGGCGATGAATGTATATGTATAGCTGATTCATTTTGTTTTACAGCAGAAACTAACACACCATTGTAAAGCAATTATACCCCAATAAAGATGTTAAAAAAAAAAAAAAGAAGAATCTGCTTGCTAATGCAGGGGACATGGGTTCAAGTCGTGGTCTGGGAAGACCCCATGTGCCATGGAACAACTAAGCCCATGCGCCTAGAGCCTGTGCTCTTCAACTAGAGAAGCCACGGCGATGAGAAGCCCGCGCACCACAACGAAGAGTAGCCCCCGCTGGCCGCAACTACAGAAAGCCCGTGCACAGCAACGAAGACCCAACGCAGCCAAAAAAAAAACCCAGTAAAGTTTCTAAGGGAAAATTCTACCATGGCAGGCTATAGGTGTGTCCTAGGAAAACAAAACTAGTTCCTTATGTAAAAACAATGGCTTGCTCAACAAGTTCAATAGTATCTTAGTTTTCCTTCCCCAAAAGCAGAGCCAAGAAAGGACTTGAGTGATCTGCGGTATATGGAAGATGATCTCGGAAAGTAGGAGGGAAGGAGTGGGGTGAATAAAAGAGGGATGGAAGAAAAGCCACCAGCTGGTTACATTACTGAAGCTGCTACTGTAGTCAATAAGGGATTGATTCTGCATGAACCTCTGATAAGTGTACAGAATGCCTTCTAGAACCATCAGCTTGAAAGATGGGAGTCAGGGGTATTTGAATACAGGCTCCCAACCTTACCAGTGAAGGGTTTTCCCTGGGGGCAATCATTTTCCCCTACCCATCAGAGCTCTCACTGTGAACTTTCATGGAACTGTCCACCCCCCACTGCACATTAGTCAGAGGTGGGCAGAGGGGATTTAATACATTTGGGGAATACCAAAAATGTCTACTGCAAATAGATTTCATACTTAAAAGCCCAGCCTTTTTACAGGTTTTACAACAGGTTTGTGTTGTAAGTTTCCAGGCAGACTTACATATTCAGTATTTTCTAAGCCTCCTTAGGGAACAGGGAAGCACTTAATAAGATCTTAACATCTTCAGGAACGGTCTTTGTTTTTTATACACAGTTGAAATACTGGTACCATGGGTGAACTCTAAGCACCTAGGAATACTTTACAAGACCTTTCCCCACAAATATATCATAATTCAGCTCCTTCCCTGCTTCTCATCACCCCACTGCGCCAGCAACCCCAACTCTCGGCCACATACACTGAAACAATAACAAACTATTTGGATTTTCCCAAGCACAAAATACTTGTCAAAAATCACGCAACTGTGCTCTCCCACTCCTTCACTGACGTTGCACTTTTATTCATCTTCAAAACCAGCTTCATCCACATCCCTTTCTTGAAACTCTTGAAATTACCTCAATCCTTTCAATTCTGTTTATTTATTTATTTATTTAGGCTGCGTTGGGTCTTCGTTGCTGCGCGCGGGCTTTCTCTAGTTGCAGCAAGCAGGGGCTACTCTTCGCCACGGTGCGCGGGCTTCTCATTGTGGTGGCTTCTCTTGTTGCAGAGCATGGGCTCTAGGCGCACGGGCTTCAGTAGTTGTGGTGTGCCAGCTCAGTAGTTTTGGCTCGCAGGCTCTAGAGTGCAGGCTCAGTAGTTGTGGCGCAGGGGCTTAGTTGCTCCGCGGCATATGGGATCTTCCCAGACCAGGGATCGAACCCGTGTCCCCTTCATTGGCAGGCAGATTCTTAACCACTGTGCCACCAGGGAAGCTCCCAATTCTGTATTTTCTATATTTTTCTATTTTTCCATTTTGTTCTCCTATCCTGGGGGTCCACCAAGATTAGAACACTGTCATTTTCATCTTTATATCTCTAGGCTATTACATATTTGTTAGCATTGTGTGGGTCATCAACATACATTTGCATCCATCATATCATTTTCCTTGGAATCTCCATGGTGGGTCCCCCACCGAAGTTGAATCCTCTGTGCCTGGGTTGCAGATTTCTTAACTTTCTACCAATGAGACTTAGGAAAAGAAAACAGGAGTGGGCCCACCAGGGATCCTGTCTTTGCTCCACCATAATCCAGACCTGCAAGACTGGGGAGTTACCACTTGATCATCTGTGCTTCCCAGATTTTTATTTGTAAACTGGGGACAACACCTGCCCTCTGAACCTCACAGAGTTTTTTGAGAGAGGCTCTCTAGCATCGTAGATCTGCAAGCCCTTTGAAAAATAAATAGAATTATAGAAGTGCAAGGTTCCCTTATTCCTTCTGAGACTCTGGTTTTACAACTCTCCTTACTTCAGTCTCTCTCATCTCATCTATGATTTCAAACATGCAAACATCACTTCATCTAAAAAGCAAAATATATCTTCCAATAACTCCCATGCTCCACTTTTCTTAAACAAATCCTCCTTCCCCCCACGACCATCTCTCTGTTTCCTTCCACTTTTTAACTTGGATTGAATTTAAGTCTCGGTCCTCTGGAGTCAGATAAACCCATCTACAAATCCCTTTCCTGAAACTTAAGTGTTTGACCTGTGGTAGATTACTTCACTTGTTGATCCACAGTTTCATCACCTGTAAACTGAGGATAATAATAGCAATTATCTCTGCTAGTGTTGTGAGAAAGAAATAAGATAGTCTACATCATTTACTTAAAACGGTGTGTTCAAAAAATAATAGCTATCATTTTTCTTTACATCCTCTCATAGATCTCACCATGTCTGAAGCTTTTACCATTGTGTCTATACCAAAGATGTGCTCATCAAAATGTTGATTCAAAACATGCATTTTCTGCATGCCTTCCAGACACATTTTGGCTATCCATCTCATATTCAACATTTCATTTTCCTATGCTTAGAGCAGTCCCTACAAAACCCTACAACTTCCATCATTGTGTTGTTACTTTCTAAGACTCCCACCTCCAATTTGTCACTCCTCATTCCTACTTTTGTTTAATCCATTCAATTTTATCATGTTAATTGTTTTGCAAAGTTCAGCCTCTTTCGTCCCATTTCTAATTTCTCACTACCACCGTTTTAATTTTACTGGAAAAATCTTATGATGCAAATTCACCTGGCATGTATTAAGCATATGGCTCCAGTATGCTTGTCTATCAAAACTCTGCATCCCCAACGTCATAAGAATATGCTCTATCAAAACTGACTAAATTCATATATGAAGGAATTAATGGATGAAAGAATTTGCTAGGCTGTGTGATAGAATTTCCTGGAATTTATCTCATTTAATTTTCACAAACGCTCTATTTAAAGGTATTATTTTTCCATTTTCCAAAAAAGCTGTGGCTCAAAGCAATTACAGACTTTGACAAAGGTGATGCAGTAAGTGGTGGAGCCAGTTCAACTGATTTCAAGTCCAGCTCTTTTCATCTTTATACTATGTGATAAGTCCATCCAACCTTTGGGCTGGTCTCCCCACCTGCGATCTCTCCCCTCCCATCTAATCCATCTGTCTTGTGCCCAGAGAGTTGAGTTCAGTTTTCTTCATAAAACACATATCCAGTTTTCAATACCTGCTCAAAATTTTACATGAATTTCTCATTGCCTAGATGATGAAGTCCATTTTCTTGTCCTAACATTCAGTCATTCACTTGACATGTATGTATTAGTATATGTACATATATATGTATATATGTGTGAAATATGTACCTATGTTCCAGGTATTGCCACAAAAGAGCTCGGTTTGACATTTGGAGTATTTCAGCTTCTAAAACTTTACTTATGCCCCATCATTCTCCTTTCAACTTATGCTAAGTATCTACATTTCAAGGTCTAGTTAAAAATGTTCACGCTTTGTGAAGGAAGAATTCTCCGATAATTCTGGACTACATGATAACTGAGTTTTAGATTAGTCTGTCTCACAAGACTAAGGCTGAGGGCTCAGTCCACCTCCATCTCCTTTTTGCCTTCCACCGACCTCAAAAAGCACCTATCCAGTACAAATGGCTTCAACTCAAGCAGTATGATTCGTCCCCTCTAGAAGAGATACCGTCCACTGTTAAGAGCACACAGAAGGCTTGTGCCTAGTAGCTGCTCTCTAGCAAGCCCTTCTGCTTCCATCAGTTGAACTGCCTGTATTTATTAACAGAACTGAATCACCCTTTTTACATGAAATTAAATTACTAGTGAAATACTTAAAAAGCTGAGGGAATAAGTGTGTGAAAAAAAGGGAACTGTTGTTTATAAAAAAAATTTTAAACTTCTGAAAAACTCAACGAAAGCAATTCACCCCTTCCCCAAGGTTGATGCTAAAATAGATAGAATACATGATGCAAAATACCATAAAAGCTTATAAACAAAAAATAAAAATCTTTAGACTATTTCTGTACCCAGATTACTTCAGAAATATTTTTTAAATTATCACTCAAATTCAAAGAAAAACAATAGCTGGAAATCACAGGAGATTCATAATAGGTGTGTTTTATACAAATAACACAACGAATTCCTACCTTCCATCAACGAAGAGTGCTTGGCACGGCATTAAAAAACAAAAACAAAAAGCAGAAGACATATATAGTTTCATATTTGAAGCAAAAATAAAATTGTTATAATAAAAGGTAACTTTTCTTTAAATGATTACCTATTTTAATTTATTAAGGAGATTTTCAATTAAGAGTCCAACTACTGGTCCTGACTATATCAAATAAAAAAGCCCCTTATGTATTTGGGAAAAAGTAAATGCTGGATTATTAAATCAAACAACAAAAATTAAGAATAATGTTTCTGATATTGACAGTTTTCTCTTCCAGTATATTAAATCTAGGGGAAAAAAAAAAAACTCTTCCCAGTTGATTGTGGATATTAATTTCACCTGTAATACTGAATTTTAAAACATGAACAGTTTAATGTAAGCGGAACAGTACTATAAATCTTACTTTCTGAAAACTTTTTCTTCTTATACTTCATGTATCTTAAAAAAGCTAGCTTTATCCTTAAAACCACATTTAAAACATGTATGTGGCAATACTACAAATCATTTTCCTTCTCTTTGAAACTAAGATCTCCAAGTATACCAGAGGTTTGAGATAATTCAGAAAATCTGCATGAAAACCATATTTTAAAAGTCAGTTTGATTTTAACAGGGCCATAGAAAAAGCCAGCATTCATACATAAAACGTTACCAAATATAGAGAACTATTTTCAAGACTATCTAAGAATGTTGTATTTCAGAAACTAACCATCATTGGGTGTGTCACAGAGGAATTCTAATGATTAGTTATACAAGGATGTGCTTGGTCTTTTCACTTAGAAACGTCTACTTGCCAATTTGGAAATAAAAAGATCACATAAAATGACAATATTCTGAATATCTGAACAAATCACGCCACTTCAATGCAGTTATCTTAATAATATTCTCAAACGTTTTAAAAAAGCTTTTTAACAGCCTAGATTAAAATGTCTTAGTGGCTTCTTCAGCAAAGAATTTGAAGTTAAATTTCCGTTAGAGTCTCTGCTACTAAAACAAGCTCTGTGGTTTTACACAATTTTCTCAGAATCTTTGATATGCAGATTCTTCTGAAAAGTGCAGATAATATGACCTGCGTTAGAAACATGCTGAGAGGTTATGTGAGAAAATAAACGCAAAATCCTTGGAATGTATTAGGTGCTCAGTAAGTATTAGCAAGCTGCTTCCCCTCCCCGGGCAAGGATAAGCTCTACATATCCTTCTATCCTCGTCTATCCAGACCTATGTCATCCAAACCCAGATGAAAGTATCCTTTCTCATTTGAAGCCTTCAACAGTTACTCCAGTTTGTCTATATTTAGCCTCTTGCTTTCAACAGGCATGTCTCTCTTCCCAGGAACATCATAATTTCTATTGTTTTCCCCCTGCAATTAGAATAGATGCTAAGTAATACTTGTTGAAATTCAACACTTGAGGTGAGTTTTTTAAAAAAAGCTCCTGTTATTTGCTAAACTGGCTGAGTCACTGAGACTGTTCATACATTTCATGGAACAGTTGCCATTAAGACACATGTGATTTTAGCAACGAATATATGGTGTTACATTATATGCTTACTTCTATCCATTATAAGAATAATGGAAAATAAAAATAAATTAGCATAATGCAATAGCCCTCCAACACTACAAGAAAAAATATCAAATATTGAATCGTTACCCTTATTTACAAATAGTTTATTTTTGAATGATTCCCTCAGCAGCACGTTACCAGACTAATAGCAGGGCTCACAGATGATAAGAACACCTATGGTCTGGCATTCAAAGATCACCTTTGTTACAGAGAAGGAAGCTAATTAGATTTATTTTAATTATATGATCACTTCATACTGACAATTTTCATCAAAAAGAGAAAGAGAGAGACACACGTCAAAGATTAGTTATGGACCGCCTGAAAAAAATACTTACCTAACTCAAGTTAAATGAAGATTACTTTCTAAAGAATCAAAATGACTTACATGTGTACAGACCTCTTGAGATTGACATAGTTTATCTCATATGATTCTCAGCAATAATCTGTGAGACAGGCAATGCATATATAATTATTCCCAATTTTTACAAGGGCAAACCAAGTCCAGGAGAGGTTAGATTTTGCCCAAAGCCATGCTGCTAATTAAGTGTCAGAGCCAGGCAGATAACACATCCTCTGATTTCTAACTTGGAGAAAAAGGAGGACCGTCACATCTGAATTACAGTTTAAGCTTTCGACTCCTTTTCAGTCTTTAGAAATACTACCTTAGGAAACTGAAATGGATAATTCGCAAGTCATATTTAAGGTATGTTCATTCTTTCAATCGTTCATTCAAATTATTCAACAAGTGCCAACAAGGCTGAGTGAAAGAAGATGTCTTTACTCTTCTGAAACTTGGCAACTCGTTTCTTAACCATGCAGTGCCTTGGTTTCCTCTTTGTCAACAAGGAGGGATAACACCCACCCAGGAATCCCCTTGGGGTTTGATATAACAATCAAAGGTAATGATCAACGAAATAGAGCTTTCAAAGTGTAAACGACAGCAAAATATTTAGGTGTAAATGCTCCTATTTCTCATCACTCTATAACCTTATGTAGCTTCATGTTTCTTCAAAGTCATTATACAATATTGTAGAATGTATTTATTGTTTATTTATTTAGTACCCCCACCCCCTGCCGCATCCTGGCTAGAAAGTAAGCTTCACAAAAGTATAGTCTTTCTTCTGCTTCATTTTTACATCCTGGGCACATATTATGTGTTAAGCATATAAACAGATGTTATCATATGATTTCAATAAAGCCTCTCACTCTCTTATGCCCCTACATTAACAACACATAAAGACTAATTTGTCTGTTGGTGAAAGATTGATAATATCTTAGATCATTACCTTGGGCACAGCTGATGTCTGTTGTTCTGTTGCAGAGCTCCTGAATTATTAACTTAAAGCTTAAGTTACAAAGTTACAAAGCAAAAGAGCTAAAAAAAAATCTCCCCCAAAATATAACTGTGAAGTTTAAAGAAATGTGTGTGTTTCTCCCTAACTTTAACACTGGCCACTTACTGTGTCATGTACATCTATTTCAAAACTTTTATAAACAAATGTACAAGATTTAAAACTAATAGGGAATAACAAAAATCTACGTGTGTAACAATGATTTCTTGTTAATTTCTATGAGGTCTTTAAAAATATTTAACCCAGAAAAAAAATCAACCTAATATATATTTAAGAAAACAAAGGCATATGTTATTTTGTCATTTTAACACCAAACCCTAAAATAAACTAAAGCATAATAGACGGGTATAAATATTATGATAGCACAGCCTGCTTGTTGCCATGGAAACATCACTATCAGCAGACCTCTGAATGTGCGTCTGCCTGTGTTTCTCTGAAGGAAGCAAAGCACAAATTCACACTACTTGTTTTCTTTGTAAGTTGTATCTGAGTTCCAGAATAAGCAAAGTACAAGGGTGCAATTCTGTGCTACAGAAGTGCATTACACATGATACTAGGTGACACATGGATCCATTAGTCTACAAGATCCCCTACACTTCAGTACTTAAAGAGCTCCTGAAAAAGGTTTCTTGGTTTAAGTTTTTAAAGCACGAACATGTATACCAATTAGACAGCAATCAGGGCAAATGTGCTGATGCAGAGGGTAAAATAAAGTGCAAATGGGACAAATGTAAATATAGTGTTGTTAGAATACATGGGCCAACTTATTAAATGCGTTATATTATCCTTTGGACCTGTTCATGGAAAGTGCCAGCAATCATGAAGCTGGTAGGAGAAATGCACTCCATCAGTTCTGTAGATGATGCTTCTTTCCATAAATGAATCTTCTGCATTTAACCAAAACGAAAACTTAGGTTACCATTCTAAATATTCTAAAATATTTGTCCCTAAGTATATATTCTGTAAGCTTCACTTTCTGAACACTGAGATTGCTACATTCCTGTTCTATTCAATTTTGTTTCTTGTTTAATGATTACATAATCAGGTGGGAGGCTGTTACAGTAAAATAGATTAGATGGGAAATGTGTCCAAAGTAAGACTGTAGAAATCAGAGAGGAAGGCAGGGATTTTAGCAATACCTCTACAAGATAAAATTAGATAATCAATATTGTGTGGAAATACTGATAAAAAAGAAAGTGCTGGGCTTCCCTGGTGGCGCAGTGGCTAAGAGTCCGCCTGCCGATGCAGGGGACACGGGTTCGTGCCCTGGTCCGGGAAGATCCCACATGCCGCGGAGCGGCTGAGCCCGTGAGCCATGGCCGCTGAGCCTGCGCATCCGGAGCCTGTGCTCTGCAACGGGAGAGGCCACAACAGTGAGAGGCCCGTACCGGGAAAAAAAAAAAAAAAAAAACTACTCGTGTTTTATGAATGCTTTCTACTAGAATCAGTGAAATTAAAGAGAAATGCTTTAATAAGATATGTATTTAACTAAGACAGTAGGCAAAAGTAGTGCTACTAAGGCATTAATTTGGAAAGCAATACATTTTATGCAGTACCTTAATGTGTTTCACCAAAGCAACGGTAACAAAAATGAGGAATGTGACAATCATGCTAGTGGAGAAAGATGTGCTCCCCGTCATTAGGAATCACAGGACAAGAGAGGGCCTCTGTGATGGCATCAGCATATACTCTTCATTAGCGTTTGAAAAAAACAGGGGAAACTCTAGTAATTTGCCTATGCTTATTGGTCTGGAGACCTGATGTCAGGGCTGCCACCCATGGCTGCACAGGAATCCTAGATAACATACAGCAATCTAGCA
The DNA here is from genome assembly GCF_005190385.1 of Monodon monoceros. Lineage (NCBI taxonomy): Eukaryota > Metazoa > Chordata > Mammalia > Artiodactyla > Monodontidae > Monodon > Monodon monoceros. The sequence goes on from NW_021703780.1 coordinate 86,384,119, forward strand.
GCCAAAGAGCTGGGTTACTAAATACCCTGACCATTCCTCTTCCCACTCTCCAACTGCCTACCACTGCCTCCCATTAGCCAAAACCACCCAAAAGCCACATGGCAAGGGAACCCTCTGATGTAGTCCATATGGGTCTCCTTGGGCAGACAACAGGGTGGAAAGTGGATGTGGAAGGACAGATGGAAGACAACTAGCACAGCTTGCTTTTTTCATTGTTTTCTTGTCAACCAAGTGAATAAAGGGATCAGTAATTACATGGAAAATAAGACATACTAAGATGCTCCCCCAAACATTTTTAATTGAATTTAGTTGAAGGATCTGGCATTTTTGTCTCCAGTGAGGTCACAATAGTCCTCTCACCACCTGTCCTATTTTCAAGTTCAAGATTTACCATCAACTTTCTCTCTTAGAATGAATGACCTGGTTTTCAGACGTTATTATCCCTTAGGTGAGGAGTGCATAATGAGCTCCACTGCTCCAAGTTTTTAATGGTAGGAAAAGGGATCGTTTAGACCTCAAATTAAATCACTCTACTTGAAAAACATGATGCATTTTATAATGAAGAGATGAAAACAATCTCAATAGGTTGTTTTTTCAGCTACTTGGAGAATAACTCATTCTGGCAGATCCATCGGGATGCAGCCCAGCTTCCAACTGCATGATCCACTGCAGCCCACAGCCTGATGTCATTTTATGGATGAGGCACTCAGCTGGGAACATCTGCTTTAAGATTTTCCAGGTTAAAGCTTTGTCTTCTATGCTACAAGGGGCAGAACTCTAGGGTTTTTAACCAACTACTTACACACATACTCAACCTGATTCAAAGATCTTCTATGGACAGTGAATCTTTCCAGGCTACCTTCAGGAAATCATGATACACACCCACACTGAAGTTGGTGAGCCCAGGGTCTAGGTGAGAATAAGAAGGCAACTTCACCTTCCTTCCTTGTTTACATCCGTTACAAACAAATATTTCTGCAGGGTGGAAAGATGCATAAGTAGATGGGCTTCTTTTAACCAACAACATAGAATAACAACAGAACCACTAGATACCAGTTTCACCTCAGGACACTAGATAAAAAGGGATTGAGACATTTGTCTTGGTCTAGAAAATGAAAGACTGTGATAACGTAAATAAATACAAACTCTCTAGTCATCCTTATTCTCCAATATGCGCAATTTATTATTTTAACTTAGGGAAGGAGAAGGCAAACCACTTGGATGACTCTGACAAGTGCATAACGTATAGAGTGTAATAGGCTCTCAAGTCAGGGTGCCACTTGGTAACCCAAGCAACTCAAATTACTTAGCCTCCCTACACACACCTAAGGTTCTAAGATGTAAAACAAGGAGAACAGTATTATATACATTTCTGGGGGTTTTGGGTTTTTTTTGCTGTACGCAGGCCTCTCACTGTTGTGGCCTCTCCCGTTGCGGGGCACAGGCTCCGGATGCGCAGGCTCAGTGGCCATGGCTCACGGGCCCAGCCGTTCCGCGGCATGTGGGATCCTCCCGGACCAGGGCACGAACCCGTGTCCCTGCACTGGCAGGCGGACTCTCAACCACTGTGCCACCAGGGAAGCCCCTCTGGGGTTTTTTTGAAGATTAAATGAGAGACCATATACAGGGACAGTATAAACCCTAAATATTATTATAAGGCATCAGCCCAACCAGAAGTGTCTTTCATGGCTGTATTTAAGTGTCTATTCATGGCCTTTCATGGCAAGGCCCTCAGTCTACCAGAATAATACATTTCACAAATATTTTTCTCTCTTTTGCAAAACATTCCTTGTTTTCTCTGTTATACAATATCCATCACTATACATCCCACATTCATCCATGCTTATTTAGTTCAAGGAACACAGTCTCTTCTGACAGCCATATATGCTTTCTATAACCTAGATGAAAAATGTATAAGCCAACATGTTTCATTTGGTTATAGCTATCAGGATACTTCCCAGCTGTTAGAATCAGTATCTCCCAGGTGCCTCTAATTCTTTTAAATGGTCTCCTTCCATTTTTATCTGTGATTGTCCTATTTCGTACTAATTTCCTTCTGTAAGCCAACTCAAGTCTTTTCAGAAGCCACTGAGTATAAATCATGAAGAAATATCTATGTATTTACAATAAAATTAATGGAGATTCATTGTGGCTTCTTATTGCATCTGCTCTGGGGCCATTTCATTGGCAACTGACATCCTACCACAAGAAATACAAAGTAGGAGAAAAAGACTGAAAATTAATCATTTTTTAGATGAGATTCTGAGTCTTAAATCATACCATTACAGTAAAGAGTTTAAATCTGAATTATTTATATACTCTTTTAGAACACTAATCTCTTTAGTCATCTTTGCTCAATTAAAAAGAAAACCAGCGATCATTTTTAATAGAGAAAAGAATGAAATTCACTTTGGTTTATAATAGTCAGCAGGGAAGCATGTTTAAAGTGTAGATTCCCAGGCTCCAACTCTAAAGATTCTGATTCTGCAGGTGGGGGAAGCCCTTTGGATTTATTAAATAGAAAATATATATAAATATAAATATAAAATAGATATGTCTGGCTAGTGATTGAGGGCCACACATTTTAATATTTTGCATAAAGGGGTAGTCTACTTGATAGGCAGAAAAACCCGCTGACTGAATTTATGTTTCTTTAAAATGTAAGCCTGGACTGACTGAAGTCATTTCGATTCTGACAGTTACCAAAAGCCATTTGGCATTAATTGCTCTTTTTCCAAATATTCAGGAGAATAAACTGACTACTCCATTATGGAGTAAGTAAAAAATATGTACGCAGGACCCTAAGATCCAGAGGAATATCCTTGGAACATTGTCATTAAACAAGAGAAGTGTTTGAAACTTCTTGACACTTAAGGCAATTTAATTCCATGTTTCTCAAAAGAGCATGTTAAAGTATATTTCTTACTTTAATAGTAATTTTTGTGATCATAAGTAGTTACATAATCATTTAGTAGCAAGAGAATGAAATACACTCAGTGTATTCCCCTCACCCCTTACCTAAAAGATGAAAACAGTCTTTCACTTTCAGGCTTATGAAAATTAAGTTACCCAATTTCTAAAACATAGTAGGGTTTGAGTAAATGTTAGCTGTAAGAATCTTCTATTTTGGTAGGCAAGATTTTGTATTCTGCTTTGTAACTATCTGAAATATACATACATACAGTTTTTGGATAGACAGTTTTAAAAAAAGGCCTTTGAATCTTCTAGTTATAAAAATATAGACATATACCAAGTATTCAATTTCCTGCGCACATCAGGGACTCAATGCTTTAGACTAATTACACATATGTGCAGTCCATACATTATTCTGAATTTAAGGACTTGATCACTCCAAAAGCTCCGTTCCAAGTTGGTTTGACTGGAGAACTCAGAACACAGAGTACTTAACTTTAACCCTATTATTCTTAAGCAATGGCTCTGAGAGTGCTAGAAGCCTATGAGATCTTGATCAGCCCTTGCGCCAGTTATCAACTTCTGTGTAACAACCACCCCCAATAAATTAGTGGCTTAAAATAACAATAATAATTTTTTTCTTCCCAAATATGCAGTGTGGCCAGGGCTCAGCAGGGAACTCTCGTCTCTGCTCCATGGGACATCAGGTAGGGCAGCTACTTGGGGCTGGAACGTTTTCTTCCAAGACAGCGAGTTGACAATGACTGTCAGCAGGGAGTTCAGCCAGAGCTGAGAGCCAAGAGCCTTGAATCTCTCAGTGGGTGGCTTGGACTTCCTTTTGCATAGTTGCTGGGTTTCAGGAGGGGACATCAAAGGAGCCCCAGGAGTGTTGCCTTTTATGGCCTCATCTTTAGAAATCACATAGGATCACTTCTGCTGTAGTTATAGACCTGCCCAGATTCAAGAAGGTTGCAAAGACCCTTCCTGTCTATGGGAGGAGTGTCAACATCACATTGTAGGTTGGCCATCCTGAAAAATACAACCTTCCACAGCCTTTTTTAAATTCTCTCCTACTGTAATCACCTACCTACCTACAAGATCACTTCTTCTCAGTCTACTTTAATCACCTACCTACCTACAAGATCACTTCTTCTCAGTCTTCTTTGAAGGCTTTTTCTCCCTGACATATCCTCAATCTAGTCCTCTTCTCCATCCATTTATTACCAATAATAATTTTTTTAATTACAAAAATAGAAGAAAACCTCAAGAAAAATTGCTTCAGAAATGCTAAGAAAAATCTCATACATTATTGGTGGAAATGTAAATTGGTATAACTTTGGAAAACAGTTTGACAAATATCTATCAGTCTCCTTAAAAGGTCTATATACAAGGATCTTCACTGCAGCACTATTCATAATAGAAAAAGGCTAGAAAAAACTTAAATGATTCTTAATAGACACCATTATAAACAAGATGGTTCACCTGAAGCCCTGATTCTCAGTCATTAGTGGGCATCAGAATCACTTGAGATCTTGTTAAAACACTGGTTCTTGAGTCCGACCCAGAAGTGTCTGAGGCAGTAGGTCTGAGGTAGGGCCCAAGAATTGGGATTTGTAACAAGAACCCAGGTGAAGCTTATGCTGCTGGTCTAAAGGAACCACACTTTGAATACGGCTGGTCTATGACGTGGACTATTACACAGCTATGGGGAAAGAGAGAGTCATATATTCTGATATGGAACAATGTCCAAAATATGTTGAATGGGAATTGTTAAGGTGCGAACAGTCTGTTTGGTGTTACTACTCTAAAGAACCTAAACTCTATATATGCTTGAAGAGTCACATAGGAATTGCTGCCTGGCAACCAAGGGTATGGGGGTGGGAAGGAGACATCCTCTATGATATAAATCTTTAATGTTTTACATGTACATATGCTATTTTTTAAATGAAGATCCATCGACTGAAAAAAAATAACAATATTCAACTTTAATTACTTTTCAACGGACTTACAAAACCCCTATACATCTTCCTTGCCTAGAAGCATCTTTCTTCAAAGGTACTGCAGTAGCACAAAATCTGAAATCTGAAGAATCCTAAAGGCAGCTCCACTCTTACATTTTCTTGGCAACGTATTAGAATCATGGGCTCAGAATGAGGGGTACAGATATGAAAAATGATGTGTTTCTTTTAGAGCAGTAAAGTACAATGCTAAAATAGTAACGTAACGTCAGCATGTAGGAACAAAGGAAAACACAGAAAGAGATAACCTGCTCATTTACCATTAGGTGGCATGTGTTGTTAAAAGCACCTGATGTTCATACAGGTTTCAGACGTGGAAAGTAAACTGTCGAAAACAGTTGGGCTGTTGAACGTTTCTCTAAATAGGAAGCCAAAGACTGGTAGGAAATTTCATCATAGGTAATTTTGCATTTGCCTTTAAATAAAACACAAAACTTTAAAATTTTTCCTTTTTGTGACATAGGTTAAAACTTTTTTGGCAGATGAACATGTATTGGTCATTTCATCTGGCTGAGAGTTTAAAATGTTGATGTTAAAATAGCAAATTACTCAGAGTACACTTAAAGGAAAAATAAACTCTGTTTACCAAGAAATTTTTATATATACTTTGCATACTATAAAAATAAAGCAAATATAATTCTTTAGGCCAATAAACACAAAGGTTATAACTCCTTCCACAAATATACTATGTTAGTGGCAGAGTTTATTTTAATATTATTAAATACTATATTTTGTAAATTTCTATGATAAAATTGATATTTCAGTAGCTGAGTCTATTTTATTTTAATATTATTAAAACCTGATATTTTGTAGAATCCTATGATAAACAAGATTACATAACTGACTGGTGGGAAAAAAAGTCATCATTTAATGTAAGTGAGAAAAATCAAAAAGTGTTTTGATTGTTTGCAAAAGTTTAATGTACTCCAAATGGATAAGAGTTTTCAGAAAACAACTTTGCATTAAGACAAAATTTTACAAGTCAGATATGCATAGACGTTAACAGTCTTTCATTTACAGGTAAGTAGCCAAAGTTTGTATTCATACTTTATCATCAACTATGTGCCTAAGGCAGTAAAATGGGGATAAGAGAATAATATCATTTACCTCAACCAAATGAAGTAAGACACCCCTCCCAGAAACTACCCCAACAACAAAAAAACCACTATTCACATTTAAAATAGCATTTGTAGCACAGGGGGTAGGAGAAGCTAAGGAGCCATTCCTGCTGCCCTTTTAAAATAATTAGGCCAATGAAATTAGGCTAAATGAAAAAATGTTTACTTTGACTCCTTATGTTTACTTTGCCTCATACTGTTAAAACTAAAAAATCTTTTACATTTAGTGTTCATAAAGTCTGATAGAACATAAAACTCATTAAATTTTTAATGCCTTGCCTTGTTTAAGAAAACTTTCTGCATGACTCGGACAGATAATACAAGACAGCAAACAAACAAGAAGGATCTAAGGAATGTAAAAAGTAAAAGCAGAGGTATAAACTATATAAAACAGAGTCAGGAACTGCTATGAAGTCCTACCTACTTACATTCAGGTCATAAATTTCATTCTGAGCTTTCTAACAATTATTAAGAAAACAAATATTTGTTTGGTTCAGCAATTCGTTATGTCCAGAAAGTTTTTTTTTTTTCACTCCACAAGTGAAACACAACCATACCTGATACTACACATTCCCATAAAGTGGATTCTGTTGGTATAAACAGCAGCACCCTCAACTACATCTTCTCTGGGGCAGACGATGGTGAGTACTTCAGGGCTGTTGCTCACAGCATCTTCCACATTGGCTGATGAGCTCTGGGCTGACCATATAACATGATCTACACCAAGACAATTTTGAACGTGACAACAGCTACTAGCCAGGCCTGAAGAAGGGCAAACAGATGTAAACTGAAAATGTCCCAGGCAAACTGAGATCAGTGGTCATCCTTGCTGAAATCTATCAGTACAAGTAATTCTGGAGATTGAGGGATGGAGTGGCTGAAAATTTGATGAGGTCCAGGTACACAGCTCTCTGCTGGAGTTAACACATACTTTATCCATTTCTAATCAGCAACGGAAATTCCTAAGACTTATATAGTTATCAATAATAAAAGTAGTTTACATTTTCCAGGATTTACTAGGTACCTGGGGCTGATGGTTTCAGGAGCTGGCAAACTACTGCCTTAGGACCAAATCCAGCCTGCCGTCTATTTTTGTTATTATTGTTTCTTATATTTAGTTGGAAATAACGAAAAGAAAAATCACACGTCTCTCTTTGGAGACATGTGAAATTGTAAGAAAAGAACATTTCAGTGCCCACAAATAGTTTTACTGGAGCACAGCCAAGCCCATTTTATCTATACATGTCCTATGGCTGTCCATCGACTGCAAAGGGAGAACTGAGTACGTATGACAGAGACGAATATGTCCTTCAGAGAAGCCAGACTCAGAAGGTTATATATTGTATGAGCCCATTTATATGACTTTCTGGAAGAGGCACAGCCAAGGACCCAGAGAAGGGATCAGAAGTTGCCAAAGGTAAGGGATATGGGAAATTGGACTACAAGGGGCAGCTGGAAAGAAGGTTCTTGATTGTGCCATTGGTGCAACTGTCCACACCTGTAGATCTATATACACCAAATGGCGTGAACTATATAATTAAGGGGAAAAAAAAATCTGTTTGGTTCCAAACCCGGTAGCCATGCAGACTCAATAAAACACAGCTTTGTGTCTTTCCACTTCTGTTTTCTTCCAACTGGGAGCTACAGACGAGCTGTAAATCTCCATTCTCGATTCATATATCTTTCAATACAAGAGCTGTATTTTATTCAGTAAAAGACTGCTAAACTCACCTGCCTCGTGTGAAAGTCAGCCAGAGCCCTCCTCCACTTGACTGACCTAGCACTCCACAGCCATCTCGCACTGACTGGACCCCTCGGGGCTCCTTGAATCTTGAGCTCTCTGCCTTGTAACAGGGTGTTTGTCCAAAGTTTCCTCCACAGACCTCGCTCTCTTTACTCCATGTTGCCTCTTCACACCCTCTTGTTTTCCCAGACCCAGAGAGATCTTGCTACCACTCTTCACTCATTCTTTTTTCTTTTTTTTAATTTTCTTTATTTTTGGCTGCGTTGCGTCTTTGTTGCTGAGCGTGGGCATTCTCTAGTTGCTGCGAGCGGGGGCTACTCTTTGTTGTGGTGTGTGGGCTTTTTATCGTGGTGGCTTCTCTTGTTGCGGAGCACAGGCTCTAGGCGCACAGGCTTCAGTAGTTGTGGCACATGGGCTCAGTAGTTGTGGCTCACGGGCTCTAGAGTGCAGGCTCAGTAGTTGTGGCGCACGGGCTTAGTTGGTCCGCGGCATGAGGGATCTTCCCGGACCAGGGCTCGAACCTGTGTACCCTGCATTGGCAGGCAGATTCTTAGCCACTGTGCCACCAGGGAAGCCCTTCACTCATTCTTCTGCTTAACAATCTGTCACCAAGTTCTGACACTTTTATTTCTGAATACCTCCTGAGCCTTTCCTCTTCATTTCCAGGGCTAAGATCCTTATCCAGGCCACCACCATCAATCCATTCCACCAAACATCCCCCCAAACCGTCCAAGTACAAACCTCACTCCCCTACTGCCCTGCTTATACCACCCCAAAGCCTTCCCACTGACCTGACCTCTTAACAAGGCCCGTAAGATCTCTGCACGTCTATTTCCTCAGCCTCATCTCTTTCCACTAATCTCTATAAATTCTAGGGTACAACCATCAAACTTCCCTCAGGCCCCTGAATGTCCTATGCTTGCTGCTTTTCCAACTTTTACACATGCCATTCCCTCTGTTGAAACTCTTCTTCAACCTTTTTACTTTTGTCTTCACCACCTATTCATCCAATTAGTCCTCAGTTAAAAGCTGCCTTTAACCTTGAAGGTAGCCTGCCTAAATGCTCCTGAACAGGATGACGCCCATCTTTCATTACCTCCAATCACACTTTTAGGTTTTTTAACTTCTACTTTTCTATTTTTCCCGGAGTGCTTTAATGCAAATCCAAACAGCTCATTATTTTACTTTAAATACAGTCAGCCCTCTGTATCCATGGGTTCTGCATCCTGGGATCCAACCAACCACAGATGGAAAATATTCACAACAAAGTTCTAAAAAGTTTCAAAAACCAAAACTCGAATTTGCCTGAAGCTGGCAACTAGTTACATAGCATTTACATTATACTTACAGCTATTTACATAGCATTTACACTGTATTAGGTATTATAAGCAAACTCGAGATGATGTAAGGCATACAGAAGGATGTGCATAGGTTATATGCAAATTTAACACCATTCTGTATAAGGGACTTGAGCATGGGGGTGTGGATTTTGGTATGTGGGATGGTGTCCTGGAACCAATCCCCCTTAGATACAAAGAGACAACTGTACTGCAGTATTATTTCTAATAGCTATGACCTTATTTTTTAATTCAGTTAGCATTAACAGCTTTACCATTAGCACACAGTGTTTGCAATATTTTCTTCTAGTCTGTAGGATATATTTTCATCCTCTTCCCATTTTCTTAATTGGTGAGGTCCAATTCATAAATTTTTCCTTTTATGAATAATGCTTTTGGGGCCAAGCTTAAGAACTCTTTAGTGAGCCCTAGGTCTCAAGAATTTTCTTCCTATTTTTTAGAAGGTTTATAGTTTAGCGTTTTACACTTAAGTTCATGATTAATTTTGAGTCAATTTTTGTATAAAGTATGAGGTTTAGGTCGAGTCATTGTTTTGCCTATGCATATCCAATTACTCCAACACCATGCGATGAAAAGGCTATCTTATCTTGAATTGCTTCTGCATCTTTGTCAAAAATCAATTTAGGGGCTTCCCTGGTGGCGCAGTGGTTGAGGGTCCGCCTGCCGATGCAGGGGACACGGGTTCGTGCCCCGGTCCGGGAAGATCCCACGTGCCGCGGAGCGGCTGGGGCCGTGAGCCATGGCCGCTGAGCCTGCGCGTCCGGAGTCTGTGCTCCGCAACGGGAGAGGCCACAACAGGGAGAGCCCCGCGTACCGCGCACACGCGCACACACACACACACACACACACACACACACACAAATCAATTTAGAATATATGTGTTGGTCTATGTCTGGCTCCTCTATCTGGATACTCTCTTCTATTCTTTGGTCTATGTGTCCACCTATCTGCCAATACAACAGTCTTCATTACTCTAGCTAAATATTAATCCTTAATATCAGGAATCAGAGTGATTCCTCACACTTTATTCTTCTTTTACAGGATTGCTTTCAGAGTCTGTGCCTAGTATAAATTTTAGAATACATTTTTCTGTATCTTAAAACAAAACAAAAATCAAAATCAACCTCTCTGGGATTTTGTTTGGAATTGCATTAAACCTACAGATCAATTTGGGGAGAACTGACCTCTTTATTATGTTGGTATTCTAGTTTATGAACATGGTATTTTATTCCATTTATTAAGGTATTCTTTGATTTCCTTCATTAGCATTATACAATTTTCAGCATAAAGATACTGAATGTATTTTGCAAAGCATATATCTTAGGATTCCATTTTCTTTGGAGCCCCTGCAGTTGAGATTGTGTTTATAATTTTGGTTTCAGTGAGTTCACTTGTCATCATATAAAAACATGATTGTTTTTTGTGTGAACTTGTTTTCTTTGACCTTGCTGAACTTAGGTCTAAGAGATTTTTGTAAATTCCTTTGGATTTTAGATATATCTGCAAATACACTTCTTATTTTTTTCTTTTTACTTTGCAATATGTATGCCTTTTATTTCTTTTCCATGACTCATCGCAGGGGCTACAATTTCCAGTACTATGTTGAATAAGAAAGGTGAGAATGGACATCACAGACTTACTTCTGATCTTATGTGGAAACCATCAGTCTTTCACCATTAAATAAATGTTTAACTACAGTGGAGGTAATTCCCTTGTATTCTTAATTTGGTGAGAGATTTCATCATGTATGCGTGCCAGAACTGTTAAATGCTTCTTCTGTGTCAACTGACGTGACCATGTGATTTTTCTTCTGTAGCATGTTGATATGATGTATACACTGATTGATTTTTGCTCCTTCCACAATGTAAGGATACAAGGAGAAGTCTGGGTGAAGAAAATCAGTCATCTGTGCCGTTCAAATGATTATAATGTGGACTAACTGCATTTCTGTGATTTCTTTCAACTTGAACTTCTATCCCCTAAACTGGTAGTTTGACTTAGAAACTTGATTAGAGTCAAGTTATTATTTATTTATTTAAGCTAACCATCATTCATAGGTGTTGCTGTATACTTTCTATGGCATCAAATCAAGAGGCACCTAATTCTGGATGACACTTCTTTTGTGATGTTAAAATTGATCAGTAGGTTCGGGTATTATCTGTTTCCCCACCTAGATGCATTAATCTCCATTACTCTGGAATTTTGGTAAAACTGCACTTTCACTTTTCAATCTATTTGCATCTAATTTGCATCATATTATTGGATACTTAAATTATCAGATAATTGCTGAGATGGCTTGAGAAAAAAATAAGGAATAGGCATGGCTGTTACTAGGGATATTACTAAGGAGGAATATTTCAATGTGTAAAACTTTTATAAGTGGTCAATTCCCTAATGAATATTTTCTTGTTAAAATCATTTTTCTACTCAACTGTACTTCATAACTGTAAGGAATCAGATAATGACTACTTGTATATTAAGAAGGCATCCTATCTCTCAAATAACCTGTCTCCCCTTCCCTTCCATTATAATTTATCCTTCTAAATTAGAATATACTAGGCAGAGCAACAACAATGTGGCCTTTCCTTACATTACATGTAAATTTTTCTCTCCCCTAATGCATAACAACTAAAATATTGGCTGTTGAATACTACAGCAAACTTCTCAAAGAACAAAACCGTATTTTTACCCAATCTTCTCCATCTATCACAGCACTCTCAGTCTTCCTTTTATACGAATCCAAAAGCTAAGAATCATCCTCAAAGTCATCCTGCTTCTTTATTCATTACCCAAGTCTAGTCAACACTAGCTTGGACAGGTTTATCAGCTCTTTTCCTACTGCATCTATATACACACTCTAATTAGCCCTCCTTTTTCTAACCTCTTCACCTCCAAACCATCACATCATCCTGCCAGGTGAAACATCCGAAAGCACAAATCTGGTCACCTTGTCAACTCTGACATTTAATATCTCTCTGTTGCCTAGAAATTAAGTCCCAAATTCCATACAATGTCATATAAGACCTATGTCATCTAATCTTATTTCTCACCAGTCTCCTTTGTGCACAATTTACTAAAAAAAAAAGAAAAAAACCAAAAAAACCGATTCCTTTGTATCCGTATGTCTATACTTTGTTTAAAAAGATGGACTTCCTGGAAGTCCAGGACGCCTATGGACTTCCCTGGCGGTCCAGTGGTTAAGACTCCGCACTCCCAACCCAGGGGGTATGGGTTCGATCCCTGGCTGGGGAAGATCCCACATGCCACGTGGCGCGGGCAAAAAAATTTTTAAAAATAAAAAGACTACTACCTAGAATGTTATCTCTAAACATTGAAAGCAGTGTCAGTACTGAAAGTTTTTGATGAGCTGTGTGACATGGGCACCAACAAACAGATGGACTATCAGCCAATAAATCCCATTGGTTGGTAAAGTTTTAGAGCAGTCTGGTTCCAAAGCCTCAGCATTCTTTTTTTTTTTTTTTTTTTTTTGCAGTACGCGGGCCTCTCAGTGCTGTGGCCTCTCCCGTTGCAAAGCACAAGTCCGCGGCATGTGGGATCTTCCCAGACCGGGGCACGAACCCGTGTGCCCTGCATCGGCAGGCGGACTCTCAACCACTGCGCCACTAGGGAAGCCCCAAGCCACAACATTCTTCAGGAAACTATGTACTGGGCTACTTCCTCTACAATATTTCTATTGATTCCCCCAGATTTCCTTAGTCCTGTATAGATATTGAAGTAAGGATCGCATCATTTTGTTTTCAACAGTTACAGCATATGTCATTTTCCCTTTTAGTCTGTAAATGTCATGAGGTTAAGAGCTCTCAGATTCATCTTTAATGCCCTTACTATCCCTAAAACAAAACCTGTCCTCTATTTATCTAAGAAAGACCTATACGTTTTTGAAGTCCAAGAACAACTGGAATCTCCGAAGTGCAACCTTGCATAACCTTCTTGAACTTGTTAATCTCTCCCTACTTTGTATTAAAGTAATTTCTTCACGTTGTTACCTGTAGATTAGTCTGTCTTTCCTGGTAAGCTATGAGTCAATTAAGGTCATGGAAGTATGTCTTTATAACCCCCATATTTAGCGTAAAGACGGCACAAAGAATCTGCTCATAAAGGAGTATTAATTTATATAAAGCATCAAATGTGCTCAGGATCATTGGTTCAATGAAGATCTGTAACAGCTCTGATCCATTAAGTGTTTGATTATACAACGTCTAGACATAGTTAATTTGTATATTCTGTATATCTATTTTCTGCAAAAGACTAGAAACCTCATGAGTCTGTGCCATGTCCTTTTGTCTCTCCCATAATGCTTAATATTTATGAATATCTGCCAATGATTTATAGCTAGCATCAATACGATTAGACATGAATTTCAGTTAGTAAGTAAAAGTAGATGATTAAAAGCTCTCTATGTAGGATTCTGGGCAGCTTGGAGAGGGAGTGGGGCATACCTATCGCAGTCTCCTGCTGTTACAATGCATGGTTCTTTCTCTCATTATGAAGCCAACTCCCTTCGCGAATGCCTCTATGAGGAACTAATTGGTTTTCTGAATTCCAGTTTTCCTACATAAGATGTCAAATGAGTTTGCAACTCATGCAGACAGCTCACAGCAGGGACTAGACTATCTTAGAAACGTTACATGTTACCAGTTTAACACTGTTCTGGCTGGTTTCCTGGTCATTTAGGGAAACCTGGGAAAACATGTCTTATGTTGTCGTTTTGTTCTCAGGTCAACATCTCCTGGAGAGCTAGTGTGTCTTATTCACACCTTTCACTTTCTCTCTAATGAAATGATGCTGTTGTCTAAATAATCTTCTGTCTTGTCCACCAGCATATTTAAATCAATCTATATTACACAAGTGTTGAATCTGAAAACAAAAATCCACAGGGACATGAAGTAGTGGTTTCCAGCCAAGGGTGTATGTGTCTGGTTTTACTGTTTTTATTACATTTGATCCAGTTGAAATATGTAACTGAACTTTCCCTAGGCATCCCTTGACAATGTCAGTTTCCCATTCAATCTAGCTGGTCCTTAAATGTCTTCCATAGTTCTTTTTCCCTAGGGTCAAATCTAAGTAGTGGTTAAAGCATGGACTTTGGATGAGAAATATTAGGCTTCAAAATATGGCTCTCCTCTGGCTGGCTGTGTGACCTCAGAGTTGTTATAAGGATTAAATGACATGAATATGCAAATGACTCTATTAGCACTCTACAGACCTATAGCAATTACTTTACAGATAGTATTTACTGCTACAATATCTCAAATATGCATATGCAAAAACTCATAAACTGTATGCTTTTATTAAGTAGCGCTTAAAATTCTCAAGTGAATGTATTATCTGTTGGCCCCCAAATAAACTTGGTTATGGGACCCAAGCTAATTATTGTGATTTCTTCTTTGCTGAAATACTTGATGGTATATGCAGATATAAGGGCAGGAGTATAGAAAAACAATGCTAAGACATGACGTAAGAGGGATTTAAAGGAGAGAATGACAGTAGGAGAACATGCTGACAGCTTAAAAATCAGCGGCTAAAGCCCATAGTACTTACACCCCAGTCCAGAGGAGGCCTATCAAAACCATTTACTGAAGAACCACTGAACCCAGAGGACAGTATGTGAAAAGTGCCAACTCGGGAAAGAAGTCTATCTTATATGGTAAATCCATATTACACAACTGTTGAATTTGAAAACAAAATCCACAGAGAAAAGAAATGGTGGTTTCCAGCCAAGACAATATATGTACCATGTTTTACTGTTTCTATTAAATATGATTCTGTTGAAATTAGTAAATAGATATTCTCTAAGAATCCTTTGACACTCTCGGTTTCCTATGAAACTCAGCTGATCCTTAAATGCTTCCCAAAATACGTAAGAAAGCAGCTGGTATACGGAAGGCCCTCAGTAACTATCAGTGAGCTACCAAAATTATTTTCCCTCAAGCACTGTGTACCATTCTGGGGACACAAAGTCTATAAAACGATCCCACACAGAGTACCTAAGTGTTGCACGTATAGACCAAAGGCACAAAAAATAAAGGTCCTTAACACTGTTGTTAGGCTCACGAATCAGTTAAGGAGGGTGGTGACTGGTACATTATTTCAGAAAGAAAAAAATAACTAGATAGTAAAAAGTTACAATAGGAAAAAAAAAAAAGCAAGCAATTGGACTACAGCCTCAATTAACCAATTACCTCTGAAATGGTTTTCCCCTGCTGCTTCTCTAAAAGAAAGAATGTAGAAAAGCACTGTAAAGTGGTGACTGTTTCCAAGGCATTAAATACTTTATTATCCTTGTCCAGGAGCCATCTATGCACAAACAAAATATATTTCTCTGTCCAAGAAAATGGTTACAGTACAACACTCATTTTTACCTGTGCAGCCTCTATTCCTCCTTTGGTAAAAGAACCTTTAATTTCCTTTCCAGTCACCATCCCCCCACCCCACAACTCCTCAGTGTATCAATAAAAATACTGAATGAGGCTTACCAACTGGTATATTCCAACCACCTGGTCAGAGTTAGTCCAGAAAAGGCAGGCCTCCTATTTCAGGTGGATAAGGCTTACACCTGGGATCCATGTCTGAACCCTGAGGGAGAAGCACGTTCCTTTCTCTGGAGATTGCTAAGCTTGGGATTCTGGTAGCAATCCTGACATGGACTAGACATAGGATGACCCAGAGTGAGGCCAACAGAGAGGAAAGTAGAGATCAGAGAAACCAAGGCCTGGGGGCATCATTTGAACCCTTGTAGTCAGTCTTGACTACAGTCAATTTGCCTAGGACTTTTCAGCTGCAGGAGCCAAAAATCCCTTTTGGAGCTTAAGCCAGTTTTGATTTTTGAGTTTCTATCACTTGTCACTAAAAGAGTCCAAGCTAAAAGAAGTGGGGCCTGAACAGACATAGAAAGATGCTGCCAGCAGGAGAGAAAGATGGAGAATACAAGTGAGCTTGGCGGGTGGGCAAGTGACTCCCAGCAGGAAGAGAGACTAGTTAGGAAGCAGTAACAGACAACGAGAGAAGATAAACATGTTATGTGGCATAATATTAGTCTTACTGGACACTGAATTCCTTGCAGAGGAACTCAGGGTCTAGTCAAGACGAAGGGATTTTGAATTGCTGACACCAACGAGACACAATGATAGAAAAAATCCATAATTAAAACATGAATAACAAAGATTCATAGTCAAGAAAAATATAATGAAATTGAGATCAATTCCTAAAATTTATGCTCTGTAACTATTATTATGCATTAGGAGACATAACTTTTTTTTTTTTTTTTTTGCTGTATGCAGGCCTCTCACTGTTGTGGCCTCTCCCGTTGCGGAACACAGGCTCCGGACGCACAGGCTCAGCAGCCATGGCTCACGGGCCCAGCCGCTCCGCGGCATGTGGGATCTTCCCGGACCTGGGCACGAACCCGTGTCCCCTGCATCGGCAGGCGGACTCTCAACCACTGCGCCACCCGGGAAGTCCCTGGAGACATAACTATTTTGATACATAAATTATAATATGTATAATTATACACCTTATCATTAATATCTATTCTAAAAGGAGATTCAAGCCTAGATGAGTTGGAGGAAAATTTATCTAAAACTCCTGGGTTGAGGGAGACGTTTTATTAATAAGTTGTCTACTGAACAACCTGGAGCTAAATATAGATTCTTAGGAAACATTCTTAGTGTATGCATTAAAACAAACTTAATAATTTGAGAAGGCAGTTATTAAAAAATGTGAACTTGGTAATCAAGGTCATAATCAAGATATTAGGAATAAAAAACAAATGTTAAAGAAATGAATATTATCCACTGACTTAAAATCATTACATATTAGTGTTTTTGAGAAGAGAGGAAAACAAATTTAGTGGGAAAGTGACAGAAAGCACTGTTACTCATAATCTGCACATATAAAGAAGAAAAACTGATCAGCGTTCACAGCGGGAAATTTTTATCAATAACTTTACCAAATCAAATAACTGAAGTGATGAAATATTCTATTTTACAAAGTACTGTCCTTTGAGATTTTGAAATTAAAGTTCTGAAGTATAATTTATAAGCAAACAATTTTAAAGAACGATATAATGTACTCTTGAGTAGCATATTCTTTGCTTTATCACAGAAGAATTAGGGGAGACAATTCACAAAAGGAAAAGAAGTAATATTTGTATGTCTTTTGCAAATCAAATCATTTTAAAACTGACAAACAAGAGATTCCTTACCAAACACAGAATAATGAAAAGATGTAAAGTGAAGTAATATATGTTTATAAAAGCTAGTTTGATTTTTAAAGCCATAACTCCAAATTGAACAAAAATAAGGGAAAGGGGGAAGAAGAGAGAGAAAAATCCTCTAAAAGAGATCATTACTCTGAAAATTACAGGATTTCAGGTATGACTTGAAAGATGTTTTCCAACATCTGCAAAATAGAATCACAGCAGTATAATGGCTGAGCATTAAACCAGGACTCAATTAAATAGATGCTCCTGTAGAAGAAGAAATTACAGGATATTTTTAGCATGCTACAGCAGGAGAACACAACAGCCTCAAAATTATGGTACAAGATACACTAGAAAATACCATACACATATAATAGTGCCTTAGCCTAAATTAAAGGGTTGTGTTCAATTCTAGCCTTTTCACAAGCTATTCGATTTTAACTTTAAATACACCACCCAGCAGCTGCTTCCTCCACCAGGCAACAGTTTCTTTCACAGACAAGCCATAACACTCCTGTTATAGACAAGAAATTGCTTTTAGAGTTCTTAAGAAGCGATTAAAAAAAAGAAAATTCCCAACAGAGCAGCAATAAAGGCACGGTTCTACAGTGACCGAAGAAGGACAGTAAAACAAAACAACAGGCAGATGACTTCTAAGCAAGAACTTTTCTGAGGTTCAAGGAAATAAAACTGATCTAGCCTGAGAAGCATCTAATCTACTTCTACTGTAATGGCACTGTAATAGGAACAGAGGAAAATCCATATGAAAGGATGCCAGTTAATCAAAGGGCCAAATGGTCTCACGATGTTGCCAGCTTAGGGAAACTTCCAAGTCTCTGGGATACTGGACTCTGATAAGACGAATTTAATATATATGTGTGTGTGTATATATATGTTTACATATATATGTGTGTATATATATAACTGCGTACATATATATATAATTGTTCTCAATTTGAAAGCAATCTGAATCAGCTTCATAAAAAGCTAATCAACATTCTTTCTTTGATCCCTACAATGATATATACAACATGTTTTGTATACATGTTTTGTATTTTTAACTATTTGTAGGAAGTTAAAATAAAATGTTATTGCTACTCAAGCAAAATCTTGCGTCTAGAAGTTTTCCATGATGGATAACGGACAGAAAAGGGAAGAGGGCTAAAATCCAGCCAAGGCTTAATATCAAAGGCGATCTAAATTCTTTTTTAAAGAAATGTAATAAAAACTAAAATGTACATGTAATTAAGAGATCAGAAATCTTTTAGACGCTCACATATGAGATATATTTTCATCATTACCAGAGTCTAACTTAATGAATTTCATATAATATCCAGCAATTGGCCCATATTGATGGAGATGGCTCCATTCTAATACCAACATGTCTGAGGGAAATGACCTATTTGAATTCACAGAATTAACTGATCAAATTTTTAATGATGCCATTAGCCAAAACCATCTGGATAACACAAACATCACAGCTGGGGAAAAAGAAAAAAAAAGAAAACAGAAAAACACATTAACAATCAACTGGATTTCCATGAATGCTACTCTATTTCAACACAGAAAGAGAGGTATCAGAATAACAACCCTGTGGTTATAGCAAACAAGGGCCACTCCCAATAATCAACATCCACATGACAGATGAGGCTCTTTCAGACCACAGATTCTGGAGTTTAACAATACTCTCTAAATTGTGAATTATATCATTTTATAGAAAACAGAGTTTATAAGCCTGTCATTTAGTTGTTAGTTTCAACAAGGACTCCCTGGAAGGGGGAAAGGCAAGGGGATTCTAAGGACCATTGGCAAACTTTGATATCTGGAGAATTCTCAATAAAATAGGAGGAAAAAAGATATTCCATCCAAAGCTCTCAGTTGGTTCAAAGACTTAAAGTTAGAATCTTTGCCCTGAAAGGAAACGTAAGTTCATTCTGTTCAGCTTAACTTGGAAACTTAGAATCATGCAATGGTAGAAAGGACAGTCTTTTTAGGTGCTAAATTCCTCCTTACAGATAAAGCAATTGAAGCCCAGGGAGGTCAAATGACTCGCATTTAGTGGCTGAGCCAGAACTAGAACCAAGATCTTCAACATCTAATCTTGGATTAATTCTACCCTATCACATTGGTGTGACTAGTATAGTATCTATAGTATTTCATTTTAACCCTGTTGGGTGACCCTCAGCCTTTTCAGCGTGTTAATCACACATTTCTACCACTGACCCCAGAGGTTTAAAAAGGTGACTCAAAAACTCATCTGACCAACAGAATGTTAGGAAACATTTGCATGAATCTGACAAAGTACTTGCATCTAGAATATATAAAGAATTTTTACCACTTAGTAATAAAAGAAAAATAACCCAATTAGAATATGAGCAAAGGATATAAACAGACCTTTTTCCAAAACAGAGAAATGGCCAATAAATACATGAAAGCATGTTCAAATCATTAGTCAACAGGGAGATGCCAATCAAAGCCAGTGAGATATCAATTCATACCCACTAAGACGGTTTTAATCCAAAGGACAAATATAACAAGTGTTGGCTAGCATGGGAAAAACTGGAACCTTAAACACTTGGAACCTGGTGGGACTGTTAAGTTCTGCAGTAACTTTGTGAAACAGTATATTGTCATATAATGAATATCCTAAGACAGCTGCAGTTATTTTACAAACTAAAATATTTTTGATTCAAAAGGCAAACAGCAAATATATTCCATTTATATTGAAAAGCATAAAACACAGACTGAGCAGTTACTGAAAAAAAATGTTGGCTTCTATAGAATCTTAGTTTTAAAATCACAACCTTCCTATGTGACTAGGTTGAAAAGTATTGTGTTTGACAAAAAGTTTTGTTTTGTCTTCCAAATTCATATAGATGAATAGTGTACTGATAAAGTTACAGCCTTTTGTTTGAGATTTAACTGTTGTTGGACCATCAGAGCAAAGCAGCCTTGGACTTCATCAAAGTCATTATGTTCAAAGATGAAATTTATGTTTTTAGCTGCACTATTTAGTTATGAGAAATAGCATTGCCTATAACTCACAGCAAACTAAGCTCCTACTAATTATAAAAGAACAATTTTAGCTAATTAGTCTTTAGTAATTTTTCTTTTCAGATACAGCCAGCCACTCTGGGATTCATCCTTAAAATTTTCTGCATTTCTTTAACCTTTCTTCACACTTATTTGAACAAGTCTCCACGTGCTTTTAAAGATTAAGGTCTAAGAAAAGTGAATAATGTTACAACCCCTCTGCTAGTAGAAGAAAGAGTAACCCTTTATAGGGGCAATATGGTCAATTTCTGTTTTATACAAAGTGCAAAACAGACAGCAGCTAAAAGGGAATTAAAAAGAGGAAAAAGAAACTTTGGGCTTAATAGATGTGCTCTTACATATCTTCTGAGAAGGAAGTAGGATCATTCATAATCCAGTGTAGTCCTTTTAATTTCATAGTGTATCTGTTCTCAACATCTAGGTCGGAGGTCAATAATGGTGACCCCTGGGCTATATCTTGCCTTCAGACTTGATTGCTGCAGATAGGGTTGACCCATGCAGTGTTTACATAAAACTTAAATTTAGTCTCTAATATGTAAAACATCAAGCACTGTATGTAAATAATGGATTCTGCGTTATCCTGAAAAGTGATTAGCTTTGGTGACTGTATGATCAGGCCACCCAAGACAGCTGTTCTCTTGCTCTCTGTACATCCCCTGCTTGACCAGTGTCTGCTTCACCTATACCCTACTCACCTGACTGATCTCCCTACATACTTGCTCCAGGCCCCACCTAGTGTTTGTTCTTACCAAAAGGCTGGTGAGGGGCTTGCCCCTCTCCTAGTTTCCCTGGTAACCAATGAGCCAACTGGACCTCACTTCCCCCTATGACTGGCAATCTCTTCCCCCCGAGAAGCGAAGACTGCCGCCATGTCCTGCCCGCTGTCCACAGCACACAGTGGGGTGTCTCTCCAGGACCTTGCTGCAGACATGTAAGATCCCCCATCCATTAAACCACTGATGTCTCTGTCACTGACTCCCAGCTCTTTCTTCGGTCTTGAAGCTGGGCAAGCACAGGGCTTGCAGACCTGAAGGGTGCAACCCAACAGTAACACAGTTCCTGCATTTCTCATTCATTATTTCGCTCATTAATACTAAACGAGTGTCTACAAAACCTGGGCAGCTGCACAGTGAGTGCCCCCTATAGGAAAAGCACGCCATCGTCTCTGGTCCATCCCAGACCTCACTATTCCTTATTGCTTACACAAAGCTGGCTTCAGTGATGAACGTTATCTTCCTAGGTAATCAAACTTAATAGAAATATAAAGAAGCACAAAAAGTGGTAGGAGACTTCGAGTTCCACAAATTGCTTTGCAATGCTGGTTAAAATATAACAAAAATTTAGTTGAAAGCATAGCATAGCTGAGCAAACAAAGCCGCAAAGCAGGACAGTTACTTCTAGAGCCTATGCTGTGGCAGCTGGGGCAGTGGAATGAGGGTGTGGGGAACGGCAGGTCAGACTCGGCAATTTGATAGCTTAGGTTGAATTGCCCTTGTGGAAACAGGAGATGTGGAGGTCCTAGGCTTAGGAAACAGACATTTGAAAACGAGCCCCTTTGCACACAGCTGCATGCCTAAAGGGCTGCACTCTTGCTTAAACCCACCCATGGACCTAGGGAGAAGGCTAGGGAGTTAGTCTGTCCATCTTTTTTTCTCCTTGGAGTGAGGTTGTGGTGAGGTGGGAGATTTGGAGGGAGCAGATATTTCAATGAAGAATTCATGATTGGGGGCCTATATCTCACATGATTTGGGGTCTCATATGTATTTAACATATAATCGATGCTCATTATTTGTGGATTTCATATTTGTGAATTCACCTACTCCCTAAAATGTATTTGTAAAGACCTGAATCAATATTTGTGGCACTTTTGTGGTCATTCTCAGATATGCTCAAAATGGTGAAAAATTTGAGTCATCCCCACATGCACGTTTCCAGCTGAGGTTGAATAAAGCAATGCTCTGCCTTCTTGTTTCAGCTCTTGGACTGTAAACAAGATCTTTTTTGCTTTATATTAGTGCCATTTTTTTTTTGCATCCTAGTGCTATTTAAATTGGACTCCAAGCACAGTGCTGAAATGCTATCTAATGTTCTCAAGCACAAAGAGGCTGTGCTGGGCCTTATGGAGAAAACACATGTTAGATAAGCTTCCTTCAGGCATGAGTTGCAGAGTTCCTGACCATGTGGTTAATGTTAGCAAATCAACAATGTATATTACATAAGATGCCTTTAAACAGAAACATCCATAAAACAAGGTTATGTATCCAATGGTGGACAAAAACCTCATGACCAGAAGTTTGCATTTCCTGTATTTCCTAAAAGCGATAGTGCAGTATTTGCTAATTCAGTTTTATTGGTGACTGATAAGAAAAATTGACTCTACATGGGGCTACACTGAGCCAATATATTAACGTAATACACTTCCCAGGTTGGTTATATCCCTGGTTCCTGGAGAAATCCATAAAAGCTGTTGGGTATGGACTTCTTCAACCAAGGCTAAGAAGAATCTCACATTGGCATGGGAGGGGGAAATTCTCTTAAAGAACAGATTCACATCAAACATTACAAAAAAATGCTAATATGTACTACAAATGAGAGTCAACAGACTACATCAATGATATCCTGAGCTTACAGAACAACATTATGAAAGAATACCTAAGTAAACTTTAAACAATTAAACAAAGTAATAAAAAATGGGGTTGGGTGTCAGACCATCAGCAAAAACAGGATGCTCTGAAGAGAGAACAGGAACATATGAAAAAGAACCAGACAGAATGTCTAGACAAGAAAAATGTAATCACTGAAATTAACAGCTCAAAGGATAGTTTAATAATAAATTAGGAGGAGATGAAAGATTAGTGAACCACATGCTAGAACTAAGTAAGTGGAAATAGAAAACATGAAAGACAGGTTAACAGACATGATGAAATGAGAAATTTCAAAATATATTAAAAAAGGAAAACCAGAAGGAGTAAAGAACAGGCATGGGGATAAACAAAACTGGAAGAGATAACAGCTGTGAAATTTTCAGAGTTCCCATAAGACATGTATTTCGAGATTCGGGAATCATAGATTAGAATTGTTTAAATATGATAAGAGCTTATCCTTGTACGGCATGCACTGTGGGCCAGGCACTGCTCCAGATACTTGACATACTGTAGCTCATTTAATGCTCACAGCTGATGAAGCAAATTCTACTGTTACCTTTGATTTACACATGAAGAGTCAGAAACACAGAGAGGTTCAATATTTGTCCAAAGTCACATGGCTGCTAAGTGGTGGGATTCAAACCCAGGCAGTCTGGCTCCAGTCTCTATGTCTTTAACACTACGTTTTAGAGCAGAATTATATTTGGAAGAATAAGGGCAAATAACACACTCTCTCGGACCAAAGGGGAGAAGAGAAAAAAAAACAAAACAGTACTGACACATCAATGGAAACTCACTAAATGAATTTCTAAAAGATGCAAAAAAAAAAAAAGATCACAGATGCATGAACGAGGGTGCACAAAGGAAACAGGAAACATG
The DNA here is from genome assembly GCF_005190385.1 of Monodon monoceros. Lineage (NCBI taxonomy): Eukaryota > Metazoa > Chordata > Mammalia > Artiodactyla > Monodontidae > Monodon > Monodon monoceros. Next base: position 86,408,069 of record NW_021703780.1, read on the forward strand.
TGGATAAATCTAAAAGAAACACGGATTATGTAAAATAACAATAAGTCTTCTAGGGCAAACACACACATCTATACTTTCTTCCTCTGAGATATTCCCCAAAGTAAGATGTACTTGCAGTAAAGAGATATTTTTTGAAGGCACACACTCACAAAGACAGGAAAATAGAAGAGCAAACTGCAATAAAATTTTGAAAACTAGAAAACAGAAATGATGGTGTTGACTGGCTTGGCATAATGGAGGAAGATGTCTTTTAAACTCACAGTGAGGAAATGAAGAGGTGGAGGTGGTAAAAGTCGGAATTTGAAGCAATGGTTAGGTACCCAGATCCCCTGTCCCACGTACATACCCAGGGAGTGCCACTCCACACCAGGAGAGAGGAGGCTTATTCTCTAAAGAAGGTAAGACACAGGATGTCTTGACAACAGGTCACTAGGCAGATTTTATGAAGGATATTGTGAGGAAACAGGTGGATTAACTAAATATATACACATTGGTTGCTGCAATCTCTTAGGCCTCTTCTCCCACCAGGCTCCCAGAATGCTAGTGGTGGCTTTTGCCACCCACAGGGAAGTCTGGACTCTTTTCTCCTCTGGGGAATATGACCTGTCCCAAAGGGAAGAACTAAAACTACTGATACTAAGAGATCCCCAATGAGATGAGCCACAGTATAGTTAACCTCATCGTGACAAGTTCCACCAAGTAACTGGAGATTTCTGTTAGGTTATTAGTTTCCCACTCTTTAAGTCTGTGCAAACAACCAAGGATTACCAGATATCTACGAAAAATTTCTTATATGAAATACAGAAACCATCCAGCATAAAACAGAAATGAAGCTACTTGGAAAAAAGTTTGTCCTAGGGAAGAAAAGGTAAAGGAAGAGAAGCATCCTTCATATCTTCATATAGATCTGAAAGGATAAAACTACTAAACTAGAATAAGATACAAGGAGGCAATTTAGAGAACAGAAGGTCTCTTAAGTTGTAAACATGACAGCTGGTATCAAAAACTCAATAGAAGAGTTCAAAACATGGTTGAAGTAATTCACCAAGAGTCAGAGATAAGAGTCAAAAGAAGAAAATTTGGATAGAAGGTGTGTGGGGGAGTGGTGAGGTGGGAAAAGTGAGGAGAGAAGCAATCCAATCTAGGTGGCCCAAAATGCAAATAATGATGTATGTCAAAAAGAAAATAGAGAAAACCAGGGAGAGGTAATCATAAAAGCTCTCAAAACTAAAGGCCTCATGTTCTCAAACTATAAGGACTCACAGAGTATCAAGGATGTTAGATAAAATTTGACACATACCAAATCAAATCACTGTGAAATTTAAGAACACTAGAGACAAAAGAAAATCCCACAAGCTTCCTCTAGAGAAAAACAGGTCCTTCTATATAAGGGATCAAAATGGCAACAGATCTCTCAACAGCAACACTGGATGCTAAGAAACAAGGAGAAATATCTTCAGGTTTCTGAAGGAAAATGACTTCTAACATTGTATATTTACAAGGCTGAGTCTCTCAATCAAGTGTGCCAGTATAGTTTTTAGAACACATGGTCCAGAACAATCATAGCTAGTATTCCTCCTTTCTTGGGACACTTGAGGACATGGTGCTCTAAGACAATGAACACCAAGAACAAGGAAGAGGTGGACATGGAATATAGCTGAAGGGAGATCCTGGAAAGAGAGTTTTGCCCCTAATGTGCAGGAAAACCAATCTAAACTGGAGCATCGCAAAACCTGCAAGACAGATTTCTCCAGGAAGGTAAAACTGATAGAATATCGGATGCCTCTCAAAATCTGAGAGGACCCCCAGAAAACTGGCCAAAATTTTGGTTGACACAAGTATAAGGCTATAGAAAATTAAGAAATTAAAAATTAAGGTGCCTACTTTGAAGGACAAGAAAATTATGCACGGAAGGAAAAACAATCATAATTACAGTCTGCTACAAAAGTCAGCTCTGAATATCATTTACAAAATCAGAGTAATGTAAGCACTGAATATTGACCTAATTCAAATTTTGACCCAATAAAATCCTGTAATAACATGCTCTGAATTAATGTATATTCAAATGTTAATCATTTGGCAACTGGATTCTTTGCAGCTCCCTCAGTTTCAAACAGAGACAGGTGAAATGTTTATTCTTTGTGGAGGTTTGGATGGGGATTGGGTTAGGGAAAGGGCTTGTGATCACTTGGGTCTCTATCCAGTCAAAGTACAGTAAGTGGAATATAGTGTGGATTTCCCTATTTTTAACTTTGTGTTTTTGTAAGAGCCATGACTTTAAAAATGCTGTTTTCTCCATAAACCTCATAAAAAAGCAACCTCACATTTTTGCGGTGGCAAGGTGGTGGTATGATAGTGTTATAGCATCAGTTGCCAGATTTAACGGCCAATATTAATGCTTAAAACTGAAAAATCAAGAAGCAGCAAATCAGCAGGTTATTTAAAAAACTGAAGTAAAAATCAAGAGCCAGTCAAAAAGTTAAAAGTAATTTCCTTTGGGAAAGGAGAAATAAAAACAATATAGGCAGAAGTCTGACATTTTTCTTAAAAACAAACAAACAAAAAACCGCCAGCTATGTGGAAGTTTGCACATGCTTACATTATTTCAGATATAAAAGAAAAACTAGAAGATGAAAGGAACAATACCAATAATATCTCATTCATGATGTTACAAACATTCAACAACTTACTGGACAACAATAGTACAGTATGCTGGAGGAGGGAATTACAGTGTAAAATGCTAGAGAGTCCTCTAGTGTTGGACATATTAATTAAATTTGGACTTTGTTAAATGCATGTACTAAAATTTCTAGGGCAATCACTATAAGAAAACAAATAGAGTGTATAACTTGTGATGTTACTCAGGGGGAAATAAATTCTCAATCAGTCCAAAGAGAAGAACACAAATATTAACATTTTCATATTAATATATTAATATTTAAACTATAAGGCAAAGTGCTTTATTAGAGATAGCGAGTCACCTCATTTGGACCAAAAATATACCCATTCTAAACTTCTATACATCAATAACTTACTAATTACAAAAAGCAAAACAGAAATACTAGATAAACTGAGAAATCCACCATCACTGTGAGAGAAATTGATAGATTAATTAGATAAAGCATCATTAATAATATATATATGATTTGAGCAACACAATTGCCAACTTTAACCCAAAGAGCATAAGGAGGACACTTCTCTGGTCAATGGGTCACTAGGTTAGAAATCAGTAACCAAAGATGACTAGAAAAACTGCATATGTTTGGAAATTTAAAAACACATGTCTGATAACTCATGGATTCAAGAGAAAATCATAATGAAATCATAACATGTGTAGAACTGAACCATAATAAACATGCTATATGTCAGAACGCAAATTTAAAGCTATACATATTTAAAATAGACCAAAGAAAGGTAGGAAGGTAATGAGTTACCTATATAACTTAAGGGACTAAAAAAAGAACAATAAAATAATCCAAGAAGCTGGGAAGAACAATAAACATAAGAGTAAAATGAATGAAATATAATAAAAAGATTCAAAGGTAAGGAATAACAACATCAAGTTCTGACAAGTTTGATACTAAAATAATAGTTAGAATGAAATAGGGAATGTATGTATAGATAAGGCACAGACAAGAAGGACAGTAAGAGAAAATGCTTTGAAACAACTTTTTGACAATACATTAGAAAACATAAACAAAATGGATATAATTCCTAGGGAAAAAACACAATTTTTCACAAAGGAGACAATATGGTTAGTCCTATTAACTATTCAAATGATCCAATCAATAGTTAAACTATTTCCTGAATGAAAACTCCAGACCCAGATAGTTTTATTTCTAAGTTCTATGTTTTATTCAAGGAGTAGATAATTCCAATATTTCTCAAAATTTTATAGGGAATATAAAATAAGGAGTACTCCCCAGCTCATTTATAGAGACGAATATAACTTTGATACTAAAGCCAAAAAGGGATAGTATGAGAAGAGAAAACAAAAAGAAAAGCTCCTATATTGATATATATGCAAAATGCTAAATGAAATATTGAAAAACAGATAACATCCAACTAATAAAAAAAAAAAACTTACACAAAAGCCAAGTTGAAACTAAACCAGGACTAGAAGTTTGGTTAATACTAAAAACTGTTCACTGCATTAAAAGGTTAAAGGAGAAAAACAGCATGAATATCCCAGTAAAAGTAGGAAAAGCATTTACAAGAATAAAGCATTCCTGATTTAAAAAAAAAAAAAAAAAAACTAACTTAGAGAAGAACTGCCTTAACTTGATAAAGAGTATCTTTAAAATATATAGTAAACATGATACCAAATGGTGAAATGTTAATCTTATTCACTCTTGAAAATCAAGAGCAAAACAGGGATAGGGATATTCACACTCAAAATACCTATTCAACACTGTACTGGACTAAAGAAAGTGCACTCCTATAAAATATATAAAAGGAGCAAGGGTTGATAAGAACAGAAAAACTCTCACTGCTTGCAGATAATATGATTCTCCAAACACAAAAGCCCCAAGAAGCCAGACATGATGACCACACACTGCTTTTCAGTTGGTTAAGAATGGCCTCATCCATCAATTACACTGGTAAAGCTGACTTCCCAGCCTGGAATAAAATAAATCGGTACCTCTACCTCACACGATATACAAAATCAATTCCAGATAATTAAAGACTTAAATGTAAAGAGGAGAATATTAAACTTTTATAAGTACATTTAGGAGAATGTTTTTACCATTTCAGGAAAAGGAAGACAAAATTTTAAACAACTCATGAGAGAACATGAGCTATAAAAAAATCAGTACTTTAATGTAAAATTAAGAACATCTGTTTATCATCTGACACCATCAAGGAAAAAAAAAGCCACTAAAAAGAAGATATGTATATAACTGACAAAGGATTAATCCAGAGTATACAAACAACTCTTAAGTTAAAAAAAAAAGACTACCATACAGTGAAAAAGTATCTGGATAACAGAAACATAAATGGTCAGCAAATCTATGAAAATGAGCTTAACTTCACTGTAATTATAGAAATGCAAATTAAAACCAAAATTACATTTTAATTTAAAAATAAAAATGCAAATTAAAAAGTAAAATACAATTTTATATCCACCAGATTTGCACAAATTAAAATGCTGAACAATAACAAATGTTGGCAAAGACGTAGATCAACAGATACAAATATATTGTTGGGGGGAAGTTGTAGATGTAGGAATGCTGTCTGATGTCATTACATAAAAGTTTAAGAAATGAAAAAGGTAAAACAATTTTACACGTTGCTTAGAAGCACATACATATTTATTCAAAGGATTAAAAAACATATAATTCAGAACACGGGCCACCTATTCAGAGGGAGCTTAAGAGAGAGAAGATAATGTCATCAGGGTGAGTTATCAGGTAGCTTTAATTGTACTTTGAATCTTTAAATCTTAAGATAAGTGGTGGCTACACAGAGATTCTTTACACTTTTCTCCATACCATTTATACGTCTAATATAATTCATGATCAAAAATGTATTGCACCTCAAAAATGGTTAAAAGAAAAACATTTTAATAAAGAATGACAGGAAATTCAAGAATAAGAGAAGTAAAACTAATTATCAATAAAGCAAAGATATTTGGGGTTTTGGAGGTACTACCCTCACTTTTTGTGGTTGGAATTAAGAATCTGACAAAAACATTTGCAAATATATTAAACAAGCTTCAAAAATTATACACATGCAACATAACAGTAAATCATTGAGAAAATGTCTACAATTCAAACATTGCATCATTTTACGTATCTTCCCCCTCCCTAAATTTTGTGATTGCTCCACAAAGAATCTGTTAAAAGGAATAAAAAATGCCTACAGAAAGTACGCTTCTTAAACTATAAATGAGCTTTTCACTTTCATTTAATTACAAATACTATTTTTAAGCATCTTGAAAATTAAGATAAAATTTCACTGGATTTTCGCCAGTGTTAAAAGTGGTGCATTGAGGATAATGTCATTTACTCATTTCTCCATGAAGCACATTTTAAGTACTTTGTCCATGGCTGACAGAAACAAAGAAGTATTACTAAGCATGCAAACATAGCTATACTGAATAATTAGAACATTTTTTCCATGACAACACTTTATTATCTACTTACCTGTGGCAAAAACAGTCACGGTTCCCCTGAACTGGAGTCATGAGCATCTAGAAGGATGTATATGTAGCAGTGCAAGACTCTTCTTATTAACCCCTTCTTTCAGTTAATGTATTACACCCCTTCAAGGTTGTCAAGTTAAAGGAATGCTCTCTTATACCTGGTAATTTGGAATCTCTGATGTATTAAATATCCTCCACGTTTTTTGCCACCTTCTTTGGTTTCTTTACCAGAAACCTATATCTCAAACATATGAATTCAAAAATTCATTTTTTATATTTCCAGTTTAATGTGGCATCAGGCTAAGAATAACCAATATTGCTCTTTGTAACTTCCCAAAACCACTTGTGAAAACGCCAAAAAAAAAAATTGCAAAACAAAAGAATCTCACGTACATCAAAAACTGCAAAAGCAATCAAATGCCAAGCATATGAGTAAATACAACTTATGAGGCCGATGAGACAGACTGTGGGGAAATACAAGGGACTAAATGGTAGGTACGTCCTGGGTTTTCTGTACAAAGAGAGAATTCACAACAAAGGTAGGAAGATATTTTGTGCCTTATTCATCACACGTATCCTGATAGGATGCACCCCAAAGAGAAACTCAAGGACAGCACCAAATGAAAAAAAAAAAAAGAAAAACTTTTGTTGGAAGAGGCAATCCACTCACTATGTGCTCTTAGCTTCCTGTTAACTGTTCCTGGATGTGCCAAGAATGAAAGGCCCAGTTGCTCCATTTCTCAGGGATGTGTTTTCAGAGACCAACCAGGAGGGATAAGACAAGCTCTCCCTCTAGGACAAAGAGCAGGCTTGCTTACTCCCTGCTATAAAAGAGATGGATTCACTAATCTCAGTGTTCCTCAGCTGCGGGTGTAGCATCTCTCCTGGCTAAATCATATCACTTCTGTGGGACTTGGGGGCGAGCCCAGGAATATCATGTCTTCTGCTAGCATCCATGGAAGAGTAGCAGCCTAGCTTATTAGCTCGTAAGTAGGGTAAAATAAAATCCCAGACTCAACAACTTTATCCCACTTGGCCTATAATGTTCTGGCCAGGAAGTAGGGGCAGACTGCAAGAGACATGATATAACTTTAGAAGTATTTGCAAACAAGCCACTCTCTCCAGGAAGAAAAGACTGAGGAAAAAACCTACAAGTTAATGATACTTCTCCAGGTATTAGAGGGCATCAAGGATCTGTAGTAGAAAAGTAGCACTGCTTAAGAGGAATAACGTATTTCATGAAAGACTCCGGGGAACAGGGAATTAGACTGGAAACTTCACATTCCCCTATAGATCAGAGAAGTGAATCTGATCTCTGCATGTGGCAAAGAAAGCAAAGTCAGGGTAATCGATTGACATGTGTTGACAAAGACTGAGTTTGGACAAAATTTGCTTTATTAAAGGTATTAAGCATAAAAATGGAAACATCAAATGAAAGTAGGAGGAAAGACTGCCTCTAAGATCCAAAATAGCATTTCAGAAAACTGCCTATATCTTCAGAATAAAACAAACAAATAGATGTGGCTCCAATCAATCAGAAACAGAAATTCATAGGAAAGAACAACCTGAAATAAACAGTATTTCAAAAAATGGGACAAAAATAATGCCTTTCAATCCTTTTAAAAATATAAATAAATCAAACATACAACTAAAAGATGCAGGAAATTTTCCTGAATTGTGTATGAGATGGCTAAGTATCGATATAATAAAATAATTTTTCAAGTTGTAAGCAAAGCAAATAAAAAAAGAGATCTAAACCCATCTGTATGCTGGAAATATATATATTTATCTTTATATATATATATATATATATATATGTTTTTAGCTAAAAGAATGAAGAAAAAAATTATCCCATAGTCAACCAAGAGAAACAAAAAATAATTACAACAAAAAAAGGAGGTGGGGGGCTTCCCTAGTGGCACAGTGGTTGAAAGTCCGCCTGCCGATGCAGGGGACACGGGTTCGTGCCCCGGTCCAGCAGGATCCCACATGCCGCGGAGCGGCGGGGCCCGTGAGCCATGGCCGCTGGGCCTGCGCGTCTGGAGACTGTGCTCCGCAACGGGAGAGGCCACAACAGTGAGAGGCCCGCGTACCGCAAAAAATAAATAAATAAAACGGGGGGGACTCCAAAAATTTAAAATTCTGGCTACTAGAGAAGTAAACTTTTATAAATTAAAAAGTAATTTTATAAACTAAAAGATAAACTTGTGTAACATAAATATGACATACAGCTATCAAAATGCCCAGAAAAGATACAGGTTAAAAAAACAAAAAACAAAAAACCTGTTCATAGACGGAAAAGAAACAGAGGAAGCAGAAGAAAGAGCAAGGAAGTTTGAAAAACGGAACACACAGAATATAATGGCAGGAACAAAACCAACCATTGCCATTATAAAAACAGAAGCAATAGAATAAGCCATGCATTAAATGACACATCATCAACTTATTAACGGTCTGTGGCAGTTGGGGGAGACTACTACCACATTAAAAGAACATTTGCATTCTAATTTCAGAATAATTGAGGTGTAAAGAACGAAAAGAAATCTTAGAACCAAGGTAATGCTGATATGCATTATATATGAAACATACAACAAAAACAAAGGAAGAGAGACTAGTAAGAAGAAACAAAAATTAGAAAATAGTCAAAAGATAGATCAGGAAGATAAACACTAAATTAGGTCTCTGGTCCCAATTCTAAATTCCCTGCTAAAAAGCATGTGGTTTTCTCAGGATGGGACATGGGTTCACCCTGGTCCAATTAACAAGGTACAAACTTGGCTTCCAGAGCCAGGCCTCAGTGGGGGCCTGTGTTGAAGGTCATCATGAGCTGGGCAAAACTGCAGTGGAGGTCAAAGATATGTCACGTTCTTTTCTTTCTCACTGTCTTTGTTCCTTTATATTTTCAGATTTGTTAGATGTAATTCTCTAATTTCCATGTTCTGCCAGAATGAAGGTCATGCCTGACAATTCGTTCATATACGTTTCAGTTCTAACATAGTACAAAGCACAGAGTAACTAATGAATAAATACATCCTTAACTAGATTCTTTTTCCTCCCCTAAACAGAATGCTTACAAAATAGTAAAACAGATAACACACACACACACACCCACATTCACATACACCCACATTCACATACACCCATTTTAAACTCTGATTTGTACAGTATATAATTCAATCGTATTGAATTACTTTCTCAACCTATTTCCTTAATTAATAAATTCCACATATTGTTTCTGAAATCCGAAATGACCACACAAATTCAGTTATATATTTTTAAATGTTGGACTTATATGTGTGAACATATACTTACAGGCAAACTGGAGTTTAGCTTCTCTGCTGACAATTGTTCCAACTGAATTTGTTGCAAAACATTGATAACTTCCTGTATCCCAATTTCTGTTGGGGTTAATAACCACAAGATTTCCTCCGTTCAACTTATAACGATACTCCATACTCAGATTAATATCGCTTCCATTCAGCTGCCATCTGTAAAACAAATGTCCAGGATTTTCCCCTTAGTATATTTAAGCTTTTTAAAAAATCTGCATTATATCATCTACTTTAAACATCAGCTCTCTTATAAATGAAAGGCAACAAATATATCATTCAATTATTACATAACTGAAAAATCAAACATGCCTAAGTTCTGTTATCAGAAACAAAAGGTTAAATTACAGTAGAAAGCACAAGAGAGTAGCATCTAAAAGCTAACGATTTTTCAAGATTTTCTGAAGAGGTGAGAATAGTTTGTTCACTAGGGGGAAAATTAGGCTTGGTCTGTATAGACAAAGATGAAGTAGAAAGTTGAGGTAATTATATCATATACTTCAGGCCAGTCTCATGCTGCCAAAGAAGGGGGAAAAGAGCACATTTCTTTGATTTATCCAGACTGACTGAGCACATTTAATAAATTAATTGGGTAAGTGCTCGACTATCCATTTCAATTTGTCTGAGTAAATACCTGTCCCGGAGGCCCTCCGCTCTTCTAAGCCATCACAGTGATATTTACTAAATGGTACACTGTGGTAAAAGATCCTAAATGCCACCTAGGGGGTCGGAAACAGGAAAGGCACTAACCCCAGAGCCATATTTATCAATGGGAAGCCGAAATAAAAAAAGAAAGAAGCTGGTTTTTAAACAAGAGTTTTCAAATAGAAAAACCAGTGTTTTTTAAACAGCAAGCACACCTGACACATCCAAGTAGATTATTACCTTTAAAAACTCATTAAATATTGCACAATCTCAAGAACACATTCATTGTATAAATTAAGCCATCTGTCTCCTGGAGGACTTGATTTTTATAATAAAATTACACTGGTATCCGTTCTATAAAGTTTAGAGTATTATGGCAACAATCTCAATTGCTTTTCATAATAACTTTGAGGAAGTGGTTAATAAAATGACCATTTCACAGATGAGGATTTCAATAAAACAGCTGAGTGAGTTTGCAACTCTCCCCAAACTATTAATTACTGGATCAGAACTAGTACCCATTTGAATTCTAGCCCAGAGGTCTTTAACCATGTCATGGGTCATATAAAAATTGTATTAATATATCAAATATTTAACCTGGAAATAGTAATATTGTGAAAGCATAAAAAGAGGTGAAATGTGAACATTATCACAAACCAAAGCACATAAAGGTAAATGAAATATTATACAGCTGTGAAAACGTATGAGCTTTTGCAAACATAGAAAAGTCTTACAAAGGTGAAAACATTTTTTATAGTGCAATGTGATACCATGTATATAAAGTTTTAAAACATAAAGTAATATTAAGAATGTATTAAACATTTTAAAATGTATGAAAATGAATCATTTCAAGTTTAAGGTACTTAAGAGCTCTCATGGAGAGAAAAGTGAGAAAGGGTTATGGGGCAAACACTGGGAAATGTAGCTTTTTTGGTTTAATTTCCTAAACTGAAAAGTGGTTATATGGATGTTCATCATTACACTTAATTATATGTTTATATCATTTTCTATATCTGAAATAGTGCATAAGAAGATTTTAATAATGGAGGCTACAGAAAATGAATAAATTTAGAAGTTTAGTTTCTACAGCTCAAAGCAATATTATATCATTTGCTCATTTTAAAAATCAAGACTTTCTTGATTTTTCTTTCTTTATGCACATACAAGTCTCCCAGGTCTAAAGCAATATTTCTTCTGAGAAATCAAAATGAAATTAAGAGGAAAAACTGGAGGCCCCATGTCTATTCTTTTGAACTTAAAAGAGCAAAATTACAAAGAAATATGAAAAAGCCATAACTGCTTTCTCGTTTGTGGCAGACTTCCGCTATGGGTTTGATTCTGCTTTGTTTGTAGAGTAACTCTCTTATGCTCCTTCCCAAGGCAAGTCCATATGTGCATGTCCATTTTAGGTCACTTTCTTCTCTTCTGACTTTAATCCTGCCCTTAGAGATCTGAAGTCGAACCACGAACACTTATTAACCCTTCTTCATCTTATTCCTGCCCAAATCCTAGAACCACAGAAACTCAGAAAAGGAAATGAAATCAAGGGAAATTGACCATCTGCATTCTGTCTGAATACTTTGCACTCGATACACAACGTGGTCGGCAGACCAGTATCATCAGCATCCTCGACACCATCTGAGAGTTTGCTGGAAATGCAGAATCCTGGGTTCTATCTGAAATCTACTAAACCAGAATGGGCACCCTAGTGAGATCTGCCAGTGTTTAATATGCCCATTCAAGTTTGGAAGAACTGGTCTATAATATCCCCAAGAAGCAACCATGGACTGCCTGTAAGGGACATAGATAAGAATTCCCTGCTCTTGATTTAGCCTATTTCATATTCAACAACTATGATTAGAAAAAGCAACCTTCCCTTCCTGGTGAAAAAACATTTATTGAGTGCCTATATGTCAGGCAACTTTCCAGGTTCTAAGAATGGGGTGAAAAAGGTCCCTGCCTTCATGGAACTTACATTTTGGGGGAGACTTTTTTATGATTCATAGTTCCTACCCTTTCCCTCTTGTCCAGTCCCAGGCTCTATCCAATCCTACCATGTAACAGCAGAAAGAACAGAAATGAAATTCAGAAACAAGTGCTCCATGTTTTATGGGTTGGACTCATCCCTCACCAGCTGTGTGACCATGGGCAATTAAGCTAACTCCTTTAAACCTAAGTTTTTAACATGTAAAATAAAGAGAATGTCATCTTTCCCATAGGGTTGTTCTATCAGTTTATTTAGACAATGTATGTAAAGCCGGTGGCTCAGGACAGCCAGCCAACAAATGGGCCGGCACCATTGTTAACAAGGGAGGAGGTTCCATCAAAGGCTGCAAACCCATCTGTCTGCTTTGTTTTTCTCTTCTGCCACCCTCATAGAGTAGACGTGGGTTATTCATAACCTGCTTGATTCAATGCTTTTGGTCATCTCCTCTCGTGTGGAACGGGCTGTGTCTTCCACACAGGGTTTGTCTGCATTTGTACCTGCCTGAGAAGTCAGGGAAACACGGGACGAAACACATGCTGGGCTTGACCTTCAAAGAATAAATCTGATAGTAAATCACAAGTGGGTGGGTTGAATTTTTAAGCTGCAAATGGCTTGCCAGTTACTCAATGGTTTAATACTTGCAGGGGAGGAGGGAGGGGAGAGCTCCTCTAAATGCAAAGCAGGAAAAACATAGTTAATTTCACATACTTTTTGAATGGAAAACTCTCATGACAAAGGGTACTTGTGGCTTTGTTACCTACAAAGAACAGTTTGTACCAAGGAAAAAGGATTTCAGCTCCAGAGTCTAGAATGTTTACGGCCTGATGAAGCATGTCTGACGGCTTCATTTGAAAATTCTGTTTTCCTGTTTAGCTGATGAATGATAAAGGTACGATGGCTATGTGGAAAATTGTAAAGCTAAATAAAAATACAGAGAAGCACTTCTTCTTGCCCATTTAATAGCTGGAAAGATTTAGAGATCATGAAGTATGTGGGAAAATACCGTATTTCAGTAAGTGTCTAAGATCTAAAAGCTATCATCTCGAAGTTTTGACTGAAGATGCAAAATGGAAAACATTTCTTCTATTATGCATAAGTGTTTCTTACTTCTTTTAGCTCAGTCTTTGTCATATAGACAAAATCTCTATATTATTTCACTATGTGAAGGGGTAAAAGCTACTCTCTTACGTATGTTTCTGCTAGACCGAAAGTATAAGTGCATTTGTTTTAGCAAACTCTTAGAGCAAAGATATACTTGAGATACTCTGAAGAAGGTTAATTTTCTTTTAACAAAGCAATATCATTATTTCTCTCCTTCTTATCACTATTCATCATTAAATGGAACTCATCCCCAGGTGATATAAAATTTCTTAATATCTTATTAAACAATGGTTGTTTTTCCTCTTGCTGAAAATATGTGAATTCAAAAGGGTTGTGTCTTGGTTTAAACTCTGCAATGTGTAAGCAATCTCTGGGCCTGGGCATCGAAATATTATTTTATCCTGAGGAAAGAATGTACTTAAGTTCCTAATACAAAATATTCATATTTGGGCCCGATTTCGGAATATTTCTAATATGATCTTCTGTATAAGAAATATTCATGAAAACTGAAGGCACACACATATACTCCTTAGACAAAGAACGTGTCCAATAAATCTACAAATTAGACTTAATTCCTTTGCAGTAAATTGTAATCCAGCTGTTCAGAGTTCATGAACATCATGCATGGTGGTAAGACTGTGACGGGTAAGTGGCACACTCGGGTCATAAATTTGGGAAGCTTTCAGAGGTAGACACTTTTAGTTTTGCACATTCACAATCCTTTGTAAAAGTTACAGATGTCTGTCCACCTTATGAAGGAATTTTGAAGTTCCTGAGGACTCTAAAATCTCAGAGTGAAATCTTTTTGAAATATGGAAATTGTTTAAAACTTCATAAAAGTAACATTTGCATACCCCAATTCCATTCCAAAAGGCTTAATGCAGTGATCTGGAGTAAAAGAAGACAGCTCTGGGGCTCTTGGGGCTACGTACACCAGCATTTCAATCATGTAACATTTACACTGTGCTCTAGAATCACACTAACATTGTAGCTTTAGCTCAGTGGCAAATGTCACAAGATTAAGCACCTCTGCATAACCATCATCCTGTAACACTCCTGAATGATCTTGTAAGTGCACTGTCTGCCTTCAGTGTTCAAACGCTCATTCTACATGAATTAGGATTTGCTTTCAGAATCCACAAGTAAGAAATGGCTTATTATTCATATTTCACAGCTCTGATTCTCAGGCAATGAGCTCTCATCCCCCTTAACTGCTTGGTGTGGAGCTTATATGTGAATTTGTTTCTAGGCCAATAACTTGAGGTTGGGGGGTCTGGAAGAAGTCCTGGGCCACTTACTCTGATCGCTGACCTGAGGCAGCATGGATTGGATCAGTCCACTTTTAAGTCTCAGTTACATCCTCTACACAACAGGAAGCTGGTATCGACCTCATTGGAGAGAGGCTAGGGAGGTAAAGTGAGCATGAAAAACCGGGCCAAGCCTGCCACAATAGAACTGTGAAGGCTATGGCACTTTTTCCCCTAAAAATCTCAAATACAATTTCTTTAAAACATCGTACAGGCCCTCATGTTAACAGTTTTTGAATCTTGAATATAAAACATAAGGTATGTGACATGAGAGATATTTCAACTGGTAGTTATTACTTTTAAGTGATGAAAACTACAGTGGTGACTTCCAGGAAATAACTAAAACATCAGTAATTGAGAGCACGTGAATCGCTGCCTTCCAACACAAAGAACAAACTATGTGTAAGACTGTGTGTGTGTATGTTTGTGTGCAAACACAAATTTACATAACAGTGAGTTAAATCAGTATCAAAAGCCTAGATTCTCAGTGTTGAGAGGTGCTTTTCAAACCATATAAGCTCCATTGGAGGATGACTGTCAATCACTGCTGAATTCCCACCATCGGGCATAATAGGTTATGCATGGTAGGTGCTCACAGAAGTTTCCTGAATTGGAACAATCTTATTTTACCCTCTAACTTAGCCATCACTAGCCTCCATACAGTCGTCCCTAACTGTGGCCGTCCATATTACCAACAAACATCTCAAAGACAGGGAATGAATGCATAATTATTTTCGTTTACCATACGAGTTATTATTTATTTACCATACTAGCTATTATTGTACATGGCAACCTCTTACAAAAAACCACACTAGTATGGAATGAAAATAATGAAGATAAACATAGATGTATCTTGTTGTCAGTATAATTTAAGGCACCGAGTCCTAAACTGGGTCTTCCACTAGAACTTTGTAACAAGTCACCCTTTGAAATTGAAAGTAACAAAACTGAGTGACAATAAATTGGGTGACATCAGGTAGTTTCAAATAATCCCAGGATGTAATTCAGCTCATGGTTGATTGTATTAATATTGTCCTTCAAGATATCTACACCCGTCTGGTCAGGAAAATGGAAACAAAAACAATATTCCAAAGAAAAACAAATATCACGTGTTAGACTTTGATATAAAACCAAACAAAAAGGACAAAATAATTTACTAAAATCTTGAGGGGCCTGGGGCTGGGTTTGGAAAATATGCCCACATTAAATACTTGTTAAGTCAACAGGCAATACTTTATTTGGGGTTTGAGAGGAAAATTAGGAATTTAGTCACAGAAGCAATTTGTGGTTTTAGATGCAGCTTTCAAGTTAATAAGCAAATGAATTTGTGTTCAAATGCAATGTTTGTTAATATGTTTACTGAAGTGATGAGAATAATTGCAGTCCTTGAAAGAACGAATGTCTGCATTTGCATATTCAATACTTTATCCAAAAATAACTAGTTAGGCTTCAGCAATTATTGCTGAAGATACAAATGAGTTAAATTGTGATGCTGTGTTTTTAAAAATCAAGTTTTTAAAATGTGTTTTATGACACAGATTCCCATTTGTCACTCATTGATAAATTTTAAACATATATAATAAAAAAAAGGAGGCAAACAGAGATTAAAGCTACACTGCGATTAAAAACAACTGTTCAGTTTACATAGGTAAAGCCTCGTTCAAATTCATCACTGATTGTTTTCCAATTACTCTGAGAATTATAGAAGACGGCTGCTATTTCTGCCTTCCCTGCATCCATTTCAGCTTTTTCTGGTAGCATCTTTCTCCTTCTCCTTTGAAGAGGCCACTCTTCCCAGGGCCCAGGAGTGGCCAATGAGCACAGTCCGTATCTCAGGCCTTAGTGATTAGTCAAGAATACAACTGTGACCCAAATGATTTAACTTGTGTTTGATCAGTATGTGTTTTCCTTCCCCCTTGCCTCACTACCAAAACATAAGACCAGCAGCAAAAAGATGTTAATTTGTTAACTGTCATCTTTAATATCTAAAATCTAACCTCCACATTTCTCCTGGGTTCTGACTGCTGACAGTATTAGCTATGTTTTTATTTCATGTTTTTCTGACGCCATTCAGAGCTTTTGATGACTCTAATAGGAAAGATGTCCTCTTTTTCCAGTTAATATTCTGTGGAGGATATAAGTAGACCTAAGCAGTCATCTTTGTCACCTCAAGGGCAATCTGTCTTAAAATAGAGCCAAAAAGAAGGACTCAATCCAAATTTAAGAATATCCTACAGAATAAACAATGGACCACTTCTGATCCTGTGATCCTTCAAGGCACTCTTGACTCCCGAAATACGATCTAACCCCAAACTGCCTCTCTTTGTTTCCTCCCTGTTAACTTCATTCCATTTCTTTTTTCATGCCACCAATTTAGCTTTCACTGTTTGCTAAGCATTCTGAATGTAAGGATGAAGAACACACTGTCTTCACCTTGAAGGAAGTTACATCCGACCAGGCAAACCCACTTCATTTTGGTAAGTTTTATAATCCGGGAAGGCCTAGGTGCAATGGGCAGTACATGGCTGAAGCATGGAACCCAGCTCTGAGGATATCGAGAAGGCTTCATGGGAGAGACAGTAGCACAGCCAAGTTTCAAATGCCCTGTAAGAGACACTGTCTACCTCTGCTTGCCTCAGGCACCAAAGAAATTCTTTCTTCTTTATGTTGTGCGATCACTCCAACCTTGTAAACATTTCATTGCTCTTAGTAGCTGACTCTGTGTGTGGGGACCAGAGCTCATCAGCTAGAGAAGTCAGGATGCTAAAAGGAGTTGAGCTTGAGGATAGGCTCAGAGAATTGGGCCTAGTAATCTAGCAGAACAAATTACATACCCTTAGGGCCAAGGGAATTCAGAGGAACAATAATTCTTACTTCCTTGGAGCACAAAAGTAAAATAACAGTGACATCAGATCTTACGTGGCAACAAGATATACATAAGGGACAAACTGCATATAATCAAAAATATACTTTAAATATATTTCATATTTTATTAAAAAGAATATATCATATATTATACACAATACATGTGCTATATATGCTCTATCCTATACACTATATGTGGTACCATGTATAGTATTATGGGGTGGGTCTCCACACGGATGTGTGTTTAGATAACGAGTAAACGCCTTACATTTACTCCTTGAATAAATGGTGAGCAGAAATGAGTCCATTATTTTTTCTTCGTTCTTATACTGAATGCATTTCAGTAAATTAAACATGTGCAGGATGTAACTCCATTATAGGGAACTCTACTTAAAAGGGAGAAACTGTGGCCGAGGGATCTGCATTTTGCAATGTTATATAGTCCTTACAACGTGTATATCCAACATTCCTCACACTGTACTTTATTAAAATTATTTACTTGTTATATAAAGCTGGAAGAGAATGATGCTCTGGTTGCTTCCTTGTGATGAGAGAAAAACAGAAGAGCATTTATAGAAAAGAGCTGTGGATCCAAGGGTCAGAGTAGAGCAGTGCTGCCTGATAGAACCTTCTGCAAGCACCACAAGTTTCATCTGTGCTGTCCATTACAGTAGCTATTAGCTACACGTGACTGCTGAGCACTTGAAATGAGGCTGCTGTGACTAAGGAACTGAATTCCTAGTTTAACGGATTTAAACGTACATGGCCACCCTTGGCTACCGGCTACCATATTGGACAGCACAGCCTGTACATCTCCAGCTAGACTAAACTTTGTGAACACAAAGGCCACATGGGACACATTCACTTTTAAGGCTTATCTTCTTTGGCCTACATTATATTTAAAAAGAAAAACAGTCAACATTAGAAGTAGTTCAAAAAAGACAATTTCTCAATTTTAAAAATGTCTTGAAAAGGTTTTGTAATATTGGACCATGATTCCTGGATGGTAACAACTGGCCAGTGTTAAGGGGCAGTCGTGACCAGTGGACGGACTTGTGGCTGAATGTGGGACGGTCTCCAGTCATTATTCAATATGTCCATATGTTCCTAAGCCAGGGCCACCTCTTTTAGTTTTGTTACTTACCTGGTCCCCATTGGCATTTGAATACTGTACTCCAGTCTAACCCAAATATGTGGTCCCTTTTAACCCTGAATGGAATCAGTAGAGGTGACCAGGGAGCCTCCTATTTGGGAATCTTTCATCTTAGCAAATGATGGGCATTTTTAACCCTTTAAAAATTGGAGAAAATCCTTCCCATTTAAAGAAGTTATTAATACTTCCTCAGGGTAACCTCTTTCAGCATCGTCAGCAATTAAAATGAGACTGAATACTAATTAACCTTTAAATACAGGCTTTGGGGCTCAGGCGGGAAGATGCAAAAGAAGGAATAAAATTCTCAATTAAACCCTAAAACAAGTAATTTCTCTTGAGAATTTCTGAACTTTTGGATTTCTAATATGGCCAATTAAGAGTTCTTTTTACACAGTGGGATAATAACAAAGACAAGATTTCTCATCAGAGAAGTTTGCCTCGGTCTATAAGACAAGCTCTGGGCTTTCAAAGGACATTCTTTTATAAGACTCATACACTTTATTCTGAAACTTGGGAAATGTGTTTGGACTGCTTTTAATTTACAGCTTCAAACGAACCACTAATTTTCCTCCTTGATATCTTTCTTTTCCCTCCCTCCCTCCCTCCCTCTCTCTATCTATGTGCTTAGATTTGTAAATACTTACAGAAAGGTATCCTTTCTCTATGTAAAAAAAAAAAACCCATGCTATTTATTTATGTCCTCAAAGTCATTACCTATTTACACTATTTATCTGTAATTTTTAAAGGATAGCAAAAAATAAGAACAAGCAAGCATATTTTCTTCTGGAACAATTAAAGAAAAATGCAGAATATTACCTGGCTGACTACTAAAGTCAAAAGCTAGGGAAAAAATGAGGCCATAAATGAAGGTGTTATCTAGGTAGACACGGTCATGATTACAACCCACATCAGTCTATATTCCCATTTATTCCATTAGCACAATCTATTACTTATACAGATACCATGGATAACAGGGAGTTGTTGCTTATTATAGGAAAGTCTAATATTTTCACAATGAAAAGAGGTTCCCTAGTGCTTTTTCAATGTCTCAATTTCTTTTTTTTTAAAATTAATTAATTAATTTATTTTTGGCTGCGTTGGGTCTTCGTTGCTGTGTGCCGGCTTTCTCTAGTTGCGGTGAGCTGGGGCCATTCTTCATTGCAGTGCGCGGGCTTCTCATTGTGGTGGCTTCTCTTGCTGAGGAGCACCGGCTCTAGGCGTGCAGGCTTCAGTAGTTGTGGCACGCAGGCTCAGTAGTTATGGCTCGCAAGCTCTAGAGCGCAGGCTCAGTAGTTGTGGCACAAGGGCTTAATTGCTCCGTGGCATGTGGGATCTTCCTGGACCAGGGCTCAAACCCATGTTCCCTGCATTGGCAGGCAGATTCGTAACCGCTGTGCCAACAGGGAAGCCCCCAAGGTCTCAATTTCTAATGACTATAAAGTGAAATTTTATACTGGTTAGAATTCTTTTTTTGTTTTTGAATTTTATTTTATTTATTTTTTTATACAGCAGGTTCTTATTAGTTATCCATTTTATATATATTAGTGTATATATGTCAATCCCAATCCCTCAATTCATCCCACCACCACCACCCCACCCCCCTGATGCTTTCCCCCCTTGGTGACCATACATTTGTTCTCTACATCTGTGTCTCAGTTTCTGTCCTGCAAACTGGTTCATCTGTACCATTTTTCTAAATTCCACCTATACGCGTTAATATACGATATTTGTTTTTCTCTTTCTGACTTACTTCACTTTGTATGACAGTCTCTAGATTGAATGGATAAAGAAGATGTGGTACATATATACAATGGAATATTACTCAGCCATGAAAAGGAACGAAATTGGGTCATTTGTAGAGACGTGGATGAATACTGGTTAGAATTCTTAGCTTTAGAAAATCGTTCGAGCTATAATGAAAGTGTCTGCTCTATTTTCCTATAAACCAAATATTTTAAAACAGTAACTAGCATGTAAAATTTCTTCATTTATCAGACTTAAAACCGGTAAGTCAATTTCAGTCACACATCTCCTAATCTCAGATACAGATTTTTTTAGAATTTCAACATATAATATCTCAGGACATACAACAAATCATAAAAAGTATGGTGCAAAAGGCAGAATTTTATCAACATTTTATACATGTTATCAGTATGTTTAAACAAATACATTATGTTTACACAATGGCATCGTGTAAATACCTGGTATCACTTTAAATGTATTAATCCGGAATTAAAATAAATACCTGATATATAAAGAAATAATTACAACAAAAGGCTGTTTCTGGATTTCTAAGCTCAGGTCTTCTTGCTGTTTGATTAAACTTTACAAACATAATTCATCTATTCATTTAGAAATAAACTGCTGTATGACTATATCTTGTATCTTGACAATTTTGCAGCTGAACACATTTATCACCAAATTATTCACAAGATAAATGCCAGGAAATAACTTTACTGACAACAACAACCAAAAAACCCAGCCCACACATGAGTCATTTACATGGATTCTTTATAATATTCACAGTCGTATCTAAAAGGATAATCTTCCATTTCAGGGACAAACAAACAGATATATTTAGGAAGTGTTAGAATGTCCTACAAAAATGCCAGGAATAAATGTTTCCAGGATAATGTCTTGTTAAGTGGATCTGTTTATCTTCCCCCAAAAGAAGAAAATATTTTCAGCTTTTGTATGTGCTATGTCTGGTTAATTGAACTCGCTCATAAAACACAGTTTCTTGTTTTTTTAGGCATGTTAGGGACTTCCCTGGTGGTCCAGTGGTTAAGACTCCACGCTTCCAATGCAGGGGGCGCGGGTTCAATCCCTGGTCGGGGAAATAAGATCCCACAGGCCGCACAGTGCAGCCAAAAAAAAATAAAATCATGTTATACTTTTCTTATTTCTATAGGTTAAGGAAGAGGCACACAGAAAACTTTCTATCACCTCTGTCAATTCTAACCAGTAACCTGGAATCTTTACATTTATTTTGTTGAAAACACACAACAGGTGCTCAATAAATATGCTGTTGAATACTGTTGAAAGAAACTGACCTTGATTACTTCCAGATGCAAAAACACCAAGGTCTACCTTCTAGTCTAATGGTGACCCAGTTTAACAATGACTGTTCGTTTCTATTATCTACACGGGTTAAGCAAACAATAGAAGATCTACTCGAAACATTTAGAATTTCACTAATAAAGGCTGAAGTCTGCTTGTTCTGCAGGTTATAGAAAAGGTTTTGCCAAGCGTACTAATACTGTAAACAGAGTGTTTCAGACAAATGCTCACAGTACTCAAAAGAGCATGTTGTTTTCAAGGTACCTCAAGCATTTTCTCATAACCATTCATACAAAAGCAGCATATGCTATTGATAAATAATTCATCTCTTCATTAAAGTGGGCCCCCTGAGCACCCCTAAAAGTAAAAATCGTTAATCTTGTATTATTTAATAAAGTAAATATCCATCCCATCCAAATAATCCACCATCATCTCCCAAAAGTTAATATTTTTATCTTAAGGTGATGGGAGTTCACTTTTTTTTTCTTTTTTCCTTGTACCTTTCTGTTGTTTGAAAGTTTTCAGTGAACAAGTTATTGTTTCTGTAATCTGAGATATACACTTTCACATGAAAAAATATAATAAATTTATTTTCCCTTCAAGAATAATTAAAATGACTTCAGTAGGAATGCATTTTATTCTTCTATACTTAATGAACCTTCTAACATATACTCAGTAAAATAGCAAAGGAAGGATAGATGCTGTTACCTTTTTCTCAAACTATGATTGCTACATACCTTTGCAACACACTGAATTTCACCCCCACAATGGATGTGTTCCCAAGGACTACATGTAAATCCAAATCTATACATTGTTTTACCACAAATCAAAGAAAATACATTGTTTATTTAAGAGATGCTACCATGTTTCTCTTTAATCAAGAAATCTTACTGTAAAATGAATAATCAATCAAATATATACAATGTGGAGCCAAATGTTTATGTATGAGCTCTGCTGAATACAGCAGACAACTATAGCTTCATGTATTATTTCTTACCGACAGCATAAATATACTGAAGCAAAAAAAAGTTCACAATTGCCACATCGTTTTTTCTTAAGTTGGACTTTCAAACATTCCACTGTACCTGTAATGAGGTGAAGGGTTGCCTCGTGCTTCACAATTTAAAGTTATTTTTTTATCCTCTGAACCAACAGGAAAAATGCTGTTGCTGGGTTCTTTGATAAACACTGGGCCTTGTAAGAGCAGCTCACCTATATGGGCGGGAAAAATAATCGTAATAAGTAAGAGCTAGTGTACAAGCTGCACTCTACAATCTAAGAATAAAAGCAAGCAACTAGTGTCTGCTCTTTAAAAAAAAAAAAAAAGACGGAAAGAAAAAGCAGGCTTTGCTTCTTCCCTCATCCACAAAGATGCCCTGTAGGCACTGCTTTGTTTATAAGCATCACTTAAGCCATCTTTAACAGCCTAGTAACACTTCTAAGAGAATGAAAATTACGATCAAAACCACTGCCTTATTAATAAGATTACTTAAAAGAATAAATAAGGCTGTACTAATTACTTTTTGTAACATAAACTCTACCTAAATTATCGTTGGTAAATTACCTAGTCTAGGAAGCCTTTCTGTCATAAGCCTCTTTACAAAGCTAAAGCTGTTCTGAAAATCAGTTGAATCCCTGAGTATTGTCTTTCTCCTAAAACCCTACCATGTCTGCAAACCTGAATGCGGACAATGTTATTTTGCATTCTGACCTCAAAACACTCAATATTTGGTGGGATTTCCATTTTACTACTAGCAAATTGAAAAGAAGGATACAGCACTGAATAAGTGTCCTTTAAAAAGTGTCTCTACGTTGGTTAAGAGAACTTGAACATTCTGAGAATTCCCACATACACACACACACAAAAAATTAAAAACCTGTGTCTTTGTACTATGAATTTCAAAAGGAATGAGATAATGCCATCACCAAATGCTTATGCTACTGCAATTGCATAATCATTACCAGAGCGTTTCTGAATACAAACATATTCACGGGGTGGGGCGGGGGGGGGGGGGCTCTTTTCTCTCCTATCTTGAAATGCTCAGTAAAGTTGCAGAGAATGAATAATCAGACTAAGAGACAAAGACAACCCATGAACAGATGACAAAGAAAACGAGACGGAAAATAACCCCCGAAAGCCCAGAAACCATTTTGGCTACTTAACTAAGTAATAACATTACAACATTAATAAAAATGTTTCCCATAATAACTGGAATAATAAAATAACATAATACTGAAAATAATCATTGAAATTATGGAAAAGCAGCAAAGCCACCACATGAACCCCACGTGCCCACATCTTTTCTTTAATCTCCACCACGCTCTGTGAGGTAAGTACCGTAATTATTCCCAACGCACAGAAGAGAAGTGTTGAATATAAGAGTGGTTAGGTGAAGTGAGCAAGTACACACAGCTTTTCAGAATGTACACACTGGAGATTATCTGATTCCAGTCCATGTAGTGATACCCTCTGGACTTCTGCCCAGTGAATTTGGCCTTGCCGTTAATCTGGCCTTTGGGAGGTAATCTATGTCTTACCTGATAGGAATGCCTTTGTTTAGTGTGAGGACTGGTCACCTGGGTCTGAGGGTGGGGGTGGCCACACCTGATAGTCCTTGATGGGGGCTGACCAAACTAGAAAGACCAACCACATGACAGACAGTAGGAGATTTGGTCACATGGGATGAGGTGACTTGGAAACTGCTCTCAACCCCATATGCAATCAATCAACCATGACTGCAGAATGAAGCCCCAGTAAAAACTTTGGATGCTGAGGTCTGACGAGCTTTCTGGTTGCCAATTCTCCTCGTGTGCTGTCACACATCAACACCAGGATGGTAATAACATACACACACAAAATTAAAAACATTAGCATTCAGGACTCTTCTAGAGTCTGCCCTATGCTTCTCTTCCTTTGGCTGATTTTAATATGTATCTTTTCCCGGTAATAAGCCATAATCATGAGTATAATAGCTTTCAGTGACTCCTGTCAGTCCTTCTTGTGAATAACCAAACTCAGAATTCACATTTGATGATATAAATGAGGGCAGTCTGGGGACTGTGCACTCAAACTTCAAAGTCTGGCTAACTCTGGGAAGCCTTCCACTGCAACATCACCATGCAGTTAACCCTTACTACTGCTCACCATGATTTAAGAAAGCAGTGGGCTATCCTTGGAAGTCCCTGGTTTTTGTTTTTGTTTTTGTTTTTTGCTTTACAATGTTGTGTTACTTCCTGCTGTTTAACAAAATGAAATCAGCTATACGTATACATATATCTCCATATCCCCTCCCTCTTGCGTCTCCCTCCCACCCTCCCTATCCCACCCCTCTAGGTGGACACAAAGCACCGAGCTGATCTCCCTGTGCTGTGTGGTTGCTTGTCACTAGCTATCTATTTAACATTTGGTAGTGTATATATGTCAATGCCACAAGTCCCTGGTTTTTATTTACACATAAGGGGAAAACGTCACAAAGAAAAAGAAAATCTCACTTTTCCTTTGTGGAAAAGGACAACCTCCAGAAGAAAGGAATTTTGAAACAGCTACTAATCAAATAGTCCCTAATCAAAAAAGAAATGCTGTCGTTTTCTTGAATTTTTTTCCCTTCAAACAGTTTACTGCATAAAAATAAATACAAAAATGACAGTGTTTTATTAATTTGAATATCCTTCTGTCTGTTACAGTGTCTGTAAATATTTGCAAAGAGGGTGGATTCTTCATAGCATGTTTTCTAGTGTAATGGTTTCTGATTTATTTGCAGTGACATATATTTTATTCCTTTAGGAGATGGTATAGCACCACTGTCCTGACAAACTGATGTACACAGGGCTTGAAAGCAATAATATTTTAACATAATGGCATACATCTGAAACTAGCAGGTAAGTTGGGGCAGAAAACCAACAGAAGGAAAATTGGGTCTAGATAAGAAGGGGGTGATTTCAATGCAAAAGACAAAGAGAGGTGTTTTAACAAATTTCCTACAAGTGACCACTATGAAAACCCAAACATTCATCATCACCCAATAGAAGTCGAATTCCCAAATGATGTTCTCATTCTTCTCTAGAGACTGCTATAAATTTTATTTATTTATTTATTTATTTGCTATAAATTTTAGATGGTGGTACTAAATACTTAGAAACATTTTTTTCTGAGACCCTTTTGAAAGAGGGATGATAATAGCTAATTTGCTAACATTTACGTGCCAGGCACTGTGTCAGCCTCATCTCCCTATTCCCAGGCTGCCTTTGACGCATCCCCTACTTTCTGAGGTCCAGCTGCACTGCCATCCTTGTCTTTGCCTCTCAGACATGCCGAGCTTTGGGTTGACCTTCCTTCTTCTTCTTGTGCTCTGGTTTCCTTTTGTCATTCAGAACTCAGCATAACTGTCATCTTCTCAGCTTAAATGAGACTGCCCCTCCCCGCCCTAAGTCATTACTCACCCCTCACTTCCACCACATATCAGCTGTCTCTCACTACCTGTAAACAGTATACATGTTTATACGAGTGTTTGCTATTTATCTGTATCTAATTCATTGCTGCCTCCCCAACTCCTAGCACATGGCAATACTCAACACTCAATATCCATCTGCTGAATGCACAATTAAGACGAAGAAATTCTCGCAATAACTCAATGTAAGGCAGATACTGACTTACAGCTGGTGACTGGTAAAGCTAAGATTTTAACTCCAGAGCTTATTTTCTCACCTGGTAGCTGTTTGGCCTCCCCAGAAGAAATGAGACCCAGAGAGGTTATATAACCAAACAAGGTAACACAGTGTTTTAGTGAGAGACTTGGGATCACACCCCAGTGGTCACAGTGTTGGTTTGTTTCCGTTTCCATTAAACCACACTGTTCTAAATATGCTCAAAGGTGAAAATTAACCATCAGCTTGCTTCTTCCACTTCAGTATTTCCTGATGATACTGGAGTTAACAGCCTATGAGGCACATACCTGCCATTTCTGAAACTTAAGGCTCCTAAAGGCTTTTCAGACCATCAGCAGCCATTCAAGAGTCTCCAACGACTCCTAAAATTTAAGTGCAAATTAATAATCAGGAACTTCCCTGGTGGCACAGTGGTTAAGAATCCGCCTGCCAATTCAGGGGATGTGGGTTCGAGCCCTGGTCCGGGAAGATCCCACATGTCGCGGAGCAACTAAGCCCGTGTGCCACAACTACCGAGCCTGTGCTCTAGAGCCCATACGCCACAACTACTGAGCCCGTGTGCCACAACTACTACTAAAGCCTGCGCGCCTAGAGCCCATGCTTCGCAACAAGAGAAGCCATCGCGATGAGAAGCCCGCACACCGCAATGAAGAGTAGCCCCCCGCTCACCGCAACTAGAGAAAGACTGTGCGCAGCAATGAGGACCCAACGCAGCAAAAATAAAAAATAAAATAAATAAATTTATAAAGAAAAAAAATCAAACATGACAGGTTGGTCCATGCTTCATACTCAGAAAAGACACAAAGGCCACTCAATCTTGTTCCCCCAGAATAATATCGGTGATGAGAGATGCTGGGTTATAATGTTCTAGTCTCCTGCTGGCAATATAAGCTTAAAAGGAAAAGATTCTGAAGTCTTTGCTAACCTAAAGGAAATTATCCAACAGTTTCTTCAAAGCTAATTTTGATCCTCCAAAGGACAAAACCTTGACTATTCATACAGATATTCATAACCAGCAAAAAGCAGCTTGGCTGAAAACAGAAGGGGGCCTCATGCCTAACCAAATGGATTCCGTGTAACATTTAGATTGATGCTCAACTTTACTTTTTGTGACGGGGGCATTTTTTTGATATGCTGGCCTGGCTCCTAAGCTCCATTTTAAGTTTATAACCTAAAATAAAGGGCATATAACACTTCTGAACAGGACTAATAATTCCAAAAATCCAATCCTGAGGTGTTTTTTTTCCCCTCCAAACACCCAGAGGCTACTAGTAATAACTCCCTTTGAATGTAAGTAGAAGCTTTATGAGCTCCTAAGGTAATGTCACTAAAAGATCAAGCTGTGGCCAATCAATTCTAATGGTCATACTGCATACAATTTCTATGAAGAATGACCGAGAGGAACAAAGGATTGCAGGCAGTTGCATTACTTTTACTAAAAGAAATAGAAGTCCTAAAATACTACAGTGTTATCTCTGAAATTCCTACAGAAAAGGAAAGCATACCCCATTTTCCCTTGCTGACTTACATCATAGCTACATGACACAAAAAAGGAGGAAATGAAGAGGGTAAATCCAAAAAGAGAGCTAGGGTTGGTAGTGCTGTTTAAGGCAGAATGTAAATAAGAGGGTGGATCTAGAAAGGAATATTCAATGTACTTAAAAGAGATACCTGACCCAAACAGAAGGATCTCTAGCCCACATCAGAGAAAGTAAAATAATACGGTGCCAGTGAGATGAGGTCTAAATTCCAGTCCTTGCTATTCCACAGGAAAGAAAATTTAAGATGGAAACACTCTGTAGCAGTGGGACATCACCTTTGATTTTGGCATCGGCGGTCTACAGCTAGAAAATGCTTAAAAAAAAAAAAAAAAAGCAAGGGATGACTAGAATAAAATTCCATTTATATTCTTCCAATGTCAGGGGAGGCCGAAGAATTCAATCTTAAGATAATTCATTTTTTTAACAAATATTTGAAGGCCAGACCCGCACACCATGTGCAAAACTAGCTGTGGCAGATACTGTCGGTTGTCTATACGGCAGTTCTTCCCTAAGTGTTTTCCTTGCCTTCGGAACTTGCCTTTTCATCAGAGATGCTGAAAGCACCAGATATGTTACCTTTCTAGGACTCTTTGTAGTTTTTGACTGGAAAGCAGGGTAGACAGGGGAGATTGGGTTATGAGACCAGTAACAGCCAAAAAGGGGTGTATTAGTTTGCTAGGTCTGCCATAACAGAGTACCACAAACTGGGTTGCTTAAGCAACAGAACTTAATTTGTCTCACAGTTTGGAGGCTAGAATTCTCAAATCAAGGTGTGGGCATGGTTGATTTCTTCTGAGGGCTCTGAGGTGAGGATCTGTTCCAGGCTTGTCTCCCTGGCTTATAGGTGTCCTCTTCTCCCTGGGTCTCTTCACCTCATCTTCCCTCTCTGTGTGTCTCTATATCCAAATTTCCCCCCTTAATAAGGATACATCCATAATGGATTTGGGTCCACCCTGATTATCTAACCTTCACTAATTACATCTGCAATGACCCTGTGTCCAAATAAGGTCACATTCCGAGGTCCTGAGGATTAGGGCTTCAACACACAAATATTGAGGGGATACATTTCAACCCATAACAAGAGGTAAAGGAAAATCTGCTAGAGGCTTCTAGGAAAGGGTCCTCACATCTTTGAGCTCTTGAACCAACATGAATCACGTTAACTCTAAACATCATGTGTTGGAAAAATAAACCTCTGACTCATTGTTGTCATCTACAGCTCAATCTACTGTAACTCACATGCTAAAAGAAAACAGGGGAAAGACAATATAGCACACTTCAGATGAGAAAGAATAAAGCACGAGGAATAACTAATTCATCCATTTCCCACGCCTGGAAATGTTATCAAGCAATTAGGTTAAAAGGAAAAATGCTGGAGTATGACATATATCTGGAGTATGACAGCGTGACGGACAGCATTAGAAAGTGATAAAATTCTTTAAACTGCTAATAGTTCACTACTTGATTTGCTCAATCGTTACTTCATGCTTTGTCCATAAACAGAAATGGAGAAACTGCGTGAGAAGCAGTATTCAATAGTTACGGAATTAGAACTGAAAGTGGCTATTTAAGCTTTACAAGTACTAGAAATAAATGTTCACGTAAATGAATGCTCCTCCCTAAAGTGGCAGATCCCTTCCAACGCATGACAATTTTTTTAAACCAAGAATTGTATTTTTCCCCTCACTGCAACCTGCCTACAAAAAACACAATAAGGCTCATACCCATACACGTTTACTTGCCTAATAGTCATGTTTAAGGTTAAATATCTGGACTTTAGCACTTCAGTAAACCAATCACAGATTTTGATGAAAGCTGTTGTCTGTTTCACTGGATGGATGAATATTCAGTATGTAATATAGTTGAGTAAAATAAGAGAATTTGGGAATACTTCTGAGGGTAGCTAATATTTTATCTTGATGCTTTTAATCCAATGGCTATATTTCTGATTTGTGAAATATCTTTACATTTCAATGATACGTTTAACCAATTTACAGTCATATTGCAGGAAATAATGTACTGGGGAAGAAAACAAACTTAGAGGACATGGGTTGAAGTCTTAGTAGATTAAAATGTTTTCATAATACTCTGTCTTTCTTTCTTTAAATACATGTTATCGTCTTTTTATGAATGTGAGTTTTAGTGCTTTTAAATCTCCCTGACATCTTTCCGTAATACCCAGTCCATAATTATACCTTTCTTGCTAGATGGCTTAATAGCAACTCCACATGATAAAAAAAATGTTACAGTACTATTGTTAGATGCAGTGCGCCATGTGTACAATACACCCAGGAATACACAATCCATGACTCATTTATTTGAAAAGAAAAAAAAACACTTATAACTCCACTTTCTATTATACCAACTTATACTGAGTATCTCTGAAGTGTGCCAATTCATAAGGTTCTCCCCAATCATACTGAATTGAAAACACTTCATTAATCAACTCTTTTAAAAACATTTCTTTAGCATACTTCTCTCAAAGAATTTAATAGAGCTGGTTATATCTGTGGTTTCTCTTCTTTACGAAAGAGATTGGGTCAAGGCTTTCAGGGGCCCAAGCATGACTTTCTTCGTGTATTTTAGAAAGAATGTTTCATATCAAACTGTAGTTGAAGGCTATTGTTTTCTATGAAAAAATAATTATACAATAAAGGATTCCTACGGTTGTAACGGAGAAGCCATTAAGAAGTAACGGGAACTGGTGATTGCATTTTGTAGTATTTTTGCAGCTGTAATCTCATGAAGTAGCAAACAGCGTACTCTTTTCCTGGCTCCACCTCCATAAGCAGAAGCCAGCACTGTGTTTGTAAATGTCTAAGTATATGAAACACCATCTAGATCTCTCTTCCCACTTCTTTCCCCAAACAAGGATCCTGCTTTTATATTTCTAGACCACTGAGGGGAATTAAGCTGGGTTGTAGGGTAGGTACGGAGATCCAAGAAAGCAGGACAAAGGACAACCGCTCCCAAAACTGTATTTGGAACTACGGGTGTTGGTGGGGGAAAGTTTCTCAGAGTTGCAGAAACTTAAATAATTTTTCAAATAATTTTTCATTTGATCCACAATTAAGATTTATTTTTCATCGTGATTTATTGTAGACACAGTGTGCATGGGTATACACACACATACAACTGATTGATTAAAAAGTTTCTGGAAATAATACTAATTCTCACTGCATACTGAATCATAACATTTTTTCTCTTCTCTTCTCTTCTATTCCATTTTCCACCCCCCATTTGATAATCCATGCTCTAGAAGCATCCTCTCTTGTCCCCAGTGTCCTAGATTATTATTTGGTGGGGGGGGGGGGAGTGGAATTGTAATGATTACAAGGTATTTCTTTCATTTCCTTCACTTAAGAATGATACCAACCTTGGCAATGAAGGAAAAGAACCAACCACATTCAAAATGGTGGTTGCAAGATGCAGTGATGACAAGAGAGCCTTCTCCAAATCTGTTTAACAGCTACATCCTCCGTAGGCTTGGGGAGAACAAACAATATTGTGCACTACTCCTAGCCTTGGCAATGAAGGAAACATATTTTATTCTGAAAAACAGTGCTCCTCAGTTCTGTATAATACGGAGCAAAATCCCGCATCATAAATACTTCACAAACACATGCACGGTCTCCAATGTCAACAAAGAAAAAATAAACACTGACCATCAGGCCCTACTCTAGACACTTTGCATCTACCAAGTCACCTAATTCTAAGTGAATATTAGACACTGAATAAAAAATGGTACTAAAAAAAAATGGTACTCATTTGAATGTTATTGCTTTCGTTAATACTGACATGGATTATAAATAAGAATCCTGAGGGCTGGTGAGGATGAGTTACATCTCACTATATTTTTGGTACCACCATTCTGGAGAACCTTTTGGTGGTAGGTATGAGAAGCCACAGTCATGTGGGAAGTCTAAAGAAACTCCACTAAATTATTTCATTAATCCTTCCTCCATATAACCATTTAGTAGCAATCTTTCCCCATTCTGAATTCTTAGAACAATTTTTGTGTATTTCATTCATCACAATTCCCCTAGCCTACTATATATTACCGTTACTTGTTTTTCACTCACAACTCCTCCATCCCCAGTCTTTAAAACTTTTATAAGATAGTGACTATATTTAACACACATTTCAACCCCCCTAAGCATCCCCATCATATTGTATATATTGCATAACTTGGTAAATTAACATTTGAAAGGAAATGTGTGTGTTTATGCTTCATTGCAAATGGTTTTAACTTACAAAATGCTATTGCTGATCAAAGAATCTGGCCACTCTCAGGACAATTCTATAAGCAGCCATCCTATCTCCAACTGGAATATGTATGTCCAACTACAAAATAATCCATTACATGAAAATATGAACTTACAGAAGCTAAGTGAGTAACTGCATCTCTGACTCTTAGAAATACCTGCCCTGTGTTCTTACAGTCAAGGCATTCACTGTTATTAGGTGGCTATTTCTGTTTGGGCAATTTGCAGGATCTTGGTCACCGACAATTCAGCCACTCCCTCGGAGCACTGAAAACACAGGTACTACGCAGGAGCTGCTTCCCTAAAGCCACATATGAATGGCACTTTTATAAGCAACAGCACTTTATTAGTAATCTCTTGTATAATTTCTGAGTGCTGAAGCAAAGCCCCATTTCTGGATTTTAATGACTTGTTTGAACAGCCACCAGAGTCATTAAAAAAAAAAAAAAAGTTGAGCTTTTGGTAGGCTGTTTATTGCCCAGATCTCCAAGGAAGTTTTCTGTGCTTCAAGTTACTTTCAAGAGGGGTTTCAAGAGGGTTTCAAAACAGCAGCCTCTGCACAGGTTTTACCATCCCATGGAGTGGATCTCTTTGCAAAACAACCCCACATCTGTGATACATCATTTATGTGAACCACAAATTTACTTCACGTGTAACCAGCATGGAACTCTTACTTTAGTCTAATTCTTCTAAGGTTAGGATAGAATGTTAGGATTTCAGTCAGTCACCTGTTGGCTGCCTGAACACACTCCACAGTTCTGTCTCTTTATCTCAGAATCTGAGCTTTACTTAGGAAGCCACGTTTGTTTTTCAGATAGAACCTGAGCTAGACTGTCTTTTCAGGGTTTTGTAAATCTGAGATTCTTTAATTACATGAAACGTGTATGACGTGACCCATCATATATATTTGGAAACTTTGGTTTGGACTCATTTAAATATCCAAATGTATTTGGCACAATGTCAAATTTCACCCTTAAAAAAAGCCATAGGTCTAGCAATACTGGGCCTTCTTTCTCTCCTGGCACGCCTCATCTGGGCACTGTCATACAGAGAGAGCACATTCTCAGATTTCCCTGCAGGCAGCCCTACAGGGAGTAACGGGTTGTCAGTAAGAACTGCACCTATAATTACGTGCAAAATAACTGTGTTTACCAAATAAGTTGTCTTGAACTGATACCATCCTTCTGCCTGGAATGCTTCCCCAATCTATCATTCAAGACACAGCGTCTCTTTTGATAGTCCAGCCAAAATTAATCCCACTTTATCAGAAATTCAATTGGATTATACCTCTCTCAAGTCTCTGTATTTTAGTAATTTGTGTGCAGGTTTCCTCCTTTTTCCCCAACCTATGGCTTTCTATTGCCTTACAGCAAAATACTTTGCCCACGATAGTACAGTAAGTGCTTGACAAAAAATGATCTTAAAAAACATGTATTTATGCTTTAGGACAGGGGTCAGAAAACTATGGGCCATGGGCCAAACGCAACTGCCATCTGTTTTTTTATGACACATTATTCAAAAATATAATATTCCATGACACATGAAAATTATATGAAATTCAAATTTCAGTGTCCGTAAATATAGTTTCATTGGAACACAGCCATGCCCACTCGTTTATGTATTGTCTATGGCTGTTTTCACATTACAGTAGCAGAGATGGGTAGTTATGACAGAGACCATATGGGCCATAAAGCCAAAAATATTTACTATCTGAATATTGTACAAAAATGTGTGCCGACCACTGCTTTAGGAAGGACCATGTCTATTAGCAGAACAGCGACTTTGCCTTGGGATAAACAAGATTTTTTTCCCTAATACTTCCATCTAGCTTTAGGCAAGTCATTTAAGCTCTCAGAGCCCCTAAGTTCTCTACTGTTATGCAGGAATGATACCAATATTATAGGGCTTTTGTTGCAAGGATAAGCAAAAAAATTTAATACAGCAGCAGTGCCATAAATGGTATTGCTATTGCCTATTTTTGCTTAGCCCTCAAATAAAACTTTTAATTACCTCTGCCTGAGGGCTAGTAACTTATGACACTGTGGTCTGATAAATGACTTAATTCATTAGAGTCTCATACCTACATGGCATGAAAAGTAGGATGGAATTGTCCTTATCTTCATGGTGGTTGTGAACACTGGCACCTGTGTTCTCTTAATCTGGTTTGAGCAAATAATTGCAAGTATTATGCCTAAGACAAAAGGTGCCTATTAATCTGTGGCGGGTGATAACTTCAAAATATTTTTTAAAAAAGGAATCTTAATAACACCCACGGCACCAGTTCTCACTGAGAGACGATTCTCCAACAAGTATTTACTCTCCACTCTGTTTCCAAATAATTACTCACCAAAGCAGTATCAATGGAAAACTCAACAAAACCACAGCAAACAGCTTTCAAAAACCCCATGAAGCAGAAAAAGAACATGAGATTCTCTTATACTGTTGTAAGCTGAATGTTTATTTTCTCTCTTCTCCCGTAATAGGAATAATTGCCACAGCACTAAGGATTCTCATTTTACTCTGCTGTGTAATCGAGCACATAAAAAAGGCATGTGGGGCACTGCATATGCTGCACTAAATATTACGTCTTAACTAAAAGATGGATGCTCACTCAGAAGCCCATGTAGCTCATTGTTCAACAGCCAACACTTCGTAACTACCTACATAACTATGCTCTGCATATGACCACTTTTATATATTTCTTGTACATATGTTTGAGTTTAAATATCATGTGCAAGAATGTGCACACACACATGCATACTCATGGGATCAGAATGAAAAGCTCTGTTTTCCTATACAGTCAAAAAGTCAAAGTATTTAAAAATCCTATGAAAGAACCCCCAGTAATGAAAATCTCATTTGGAGGCTAAAATTCCAGGAGCCCTGCTACAAAAACTTAAGGCTAATACAAAAACACACATATTGCCATCTGTCTGTAAACCTCCCTGGGTGGCACATCAGATTGCCCTTTATGTTGTACAGAACAAGAGAGTATATGATGCCGCAATGAACAAGGTAGAACAGCGAAATGCTATTCCCAGTATTCAGGTGTTCTCTGTCCAGGGGCAAAACCAATCAACATCACAAGGGCAGCAACTGATCCCAGCGTTGCCTGGATGCATTAAGTCCAGTCAATAGCAGCCTTCACCACCCCTCCTTGCTTGTAGGATTAGAGGAGCAAAGAATGTTCACATGCTTGGAATTAACAATGAATTAGTCACCAGAGCCACTCAAAACAGCAGCCTACAAATCCCACTCTCGCAGGTCAACAGACACCATAAAGGTGTCCACACACAAAAAAGTGAATGGAGTCACAGGTTCAGAGGATGTGAATTCATGAGTCACTACACCATCTCACACCATCACACACCATGCCTTAAGTTTTCTTTCTTCACTACCTTCCACAAATGATGGGTCTTCAGTGACTATGCAATAAGACGAAGAAAAGAGCCACTTCTCCCTTGAAATAGTCTCCCAAGGTCACTCATCACAAGCTGGGGCTCAGGTCTACCTGAGGCAGTCCTCTTTTTTTTTTTTTTAACTGTCCTTTTAGTTAAAAGGAACAAATTGCTTCTTGTTTAAGTGACAGGTGGGAGTATTACCTTTGTCTCCAGCAGTGTCGTAAATAAGAAAAGTAAACCCAGGTGGTACAAAGAGAAAGCAGTAAGTCAAATACCAAGGTAAGAGCTTAATTCCTCAGCTTCCAGGCAGAAGCTGGAAGAGGAAGCACATTGGCAAATCTAGGGCCAGGGAGGGGTGCAGGAGTTTTTTGTCTTTTCTTTTTCTGCCAAGATCAAGTTTGTTGTTTTTCCTTCTTTTTAAGCAATAAATACCCAAAATGTAGTGTGACCAAAAAGCAGTGTTTCACACTCAGCAGATGCTTTTCCAAATGAATAGAATGCTGAGCAAACATTTTATTACCAGCAATATTTTAATCTTAACCATCTAACATGGGATTTTATAAGTAGTAGTATCGCACTGACCCAAAACTGCACGATTGCATTTGTAATCCAAGGTCAGTTATTTCAGGCTCCAATGATTGTGTCATTGACTTGAAAGATAAAAGAAATAATAAATAAAAAAGGATGTTGAATAATTTTCATTTATATATTTATCTACTGAGGGACAAATAAATTCTAACATTTCAGCCATTTATAGACGTCATTTACCTTCTCACTTTCACTGACACCCTTCAAAGAAATAAATGTGGTGCTCCTTGTGGGCATTGTTAGCTAGCCTTCTGTAGAAACAAAAGAAAACTGGCAGTCACTGGACAATTACCCACCACAGAAAAATGGCTAAGCCTCTCCTTGCCACAGTTGGCAAATAAAAAGTTGTTCAATAATGTGATACTGCTTTAAGCTTATGGAAAGCCGTATCAGAACAGATAAAATGGCTATCTTCTCCTACAGTTTCTTCAAATTATACACAGAGAAACTTATATATGTAAAGATGCATCCGTAATTTGATTGTTCCCTACCACATAAAATAATTTTAAATTTAAAAATATCTTTACCTAAAATAGCATCCAGTGTTGCATATCTAATCACCAAGTTCTGTCACTTGACACTGTCTCAAGCTTCAAGTGTGGACTAATGATCAAAGAAAGCAACATGGAGAAGTGAACATAAATTGTATCTGCATGTCTCATGGGTGGGGAGGAAAAAGCGACAGGGCACCTTAGGGTTCACCAACAAAACGGGATTAAGGAGCCCTGCCACTTCCCCAATTAAAATATGCAGCAGTTTTTGAGTAAGAATCCATATTACTTTTCAAAGGTTTTCCTTTGAAAGTAATATGTATGCAAAAACGGTGCCTGTTTATGGACATTTTGTTACATCCAAGCTACGAATTTATGGAAATGGCAAGGGGGTTTAGGTGCAGATGAGGCTTGGAAAAGATGAATGGCCAATGGCAGGTGATCCTAGAAAGTGGGGAAAGGGATCCCCATGGAATACCCCTCAGGCTTTTTCACTGTCACAGGATCCGAATGATATATTAAGGAAAAAAAAAAAAGTTTTAAAACTGAGAGAAAACAAAAGATAAAAAGTATGTAAGAGTTGGACACCACACAGCTGACGTGAGACTTAGAGAAAAACACAGTAAAACACCTTGCACAGTGCCTACCACTGAGGACAGCCAAGCAGCGATGGGCATTATTTGTATGCAAGCTCAGAGGCACTGACTGACAGCTGGTATTAGTGAGGAAACGGCTGATTTCCACACTGGCGATCATTTCCAAACACTCAGCAGCGAGCTGGATGAATCAGCAGAGTCACTTGAAGCGACACACATTAGTGGGTGTCCACAATCCATTCCAGAAAAGCACCTGACAGTCCTCAAGAGGGAAAGACAAAGGAGATAAACACCGAGGCCAGGGCTGGAATTGTATCATGAATGGCAGTGTGTCCCTCAGCCACCTGGCCCACCAAGGCAATCCTGAGCCACTTAACACCAACTAAGCCTCCCACTTTTTGACTTCGGAGCAGCTCTATCTACCTCATAGGCACCATTTTCCTTTCGGCACCCCAGTCTCCCTGGGGCAACACTTTCTGTCAATTCACTTGAGCCTATTCACCTGCAGAGCTGAAATAGAAGATGCTGAAAATACATTAAAATGTTTTCAATACACAACTCCTTCCCGTGCACACCTAGTCTGTTGTGCACACACACGCATGCACACACACGCACACACACACCTGCCTCCCAAACACTGCAAAGTATCAACACTCTCCCTTACCCAGCACCACAGAGGAACCATTTGGTTCTTTGCTGTAGGAGGATCTACAACACACCACACTCAGAAAAGGCTTAGTGCAGCTGAAAGCTCCACAGACAGAAACTCAGGCAATCGAGAACAAGACAGCATTGGACCAGTAACTCATTAACGGGCTGTGTGTGAGACAGGGCCTGAAACACTCTGAACTGTACTGTTCTCACTGACAATGTGAGCAAAGCCTGCAATACAGAAGCATGTGTACAAAAGCATATTGTATGTGTATGAGCATAAATACAATCCAGTTTCACCAAAGATTACTGTTATCAATGTGTTTCCTTTCTTTCTTACCAACTATTTCTTCTTGGTATCACTATGAAGACACCTCCCTTTGATCTTGATCTCCTGCTCTGATACCCCAGCCACGCGCACACACACACACACACACACGTATACATGCACACATAAACTGGGTTTAAATCTTTTGGTTTCAACAGACTTCCAGCTCATATCACCCGGACACTCTTCAAGCACCTCAAAACTCAACATGCCCAAGATACATCCAAATCCCTTCCTCCTTCTGTGTTTCTTATTTCTGTTAATTTTCTCATTATCTCCCCACTCAACTTCAAAACCTCAAAGTCCCCTTCAACAATCTCTTCTCCCTCACCAGGCACAACCATCCAATTGTCCGTCACATCCTTTCAGTTGTGACTCTGTAATTTCTCTCATCTCCCATCTTATCTTTTTGACTCCACCTGCCCTAGTGTGGGCATAAGTTATCCCTCACTTGACAGTAACTTCCAAGCAAGCCTTTTTTAGTTTTTCTTCCTTCCAGTGTATCCTACAAACATCTTATTGGGGCAAAGGTCTGTATATAGCAAAGCTAACATGCCAACATTCCTGACTTAGCAATCTCTAGGCCCAACCTTTTTATCTAGCCTTCCTCTACCTCTTCTCTCCAAGTGTGCAATGGGCAGAATTTAGATTTATAATTTCCAATGGAAGTATAACTATGGTTTATAACACTGTATTCTATAAGGGAAATTTGCTGAGAGAGTAGAACTTAAATTTTATCACCAAAAAAGAAAGATACATAACACATATATAAGTTTACATTTTCTAGTAATAAGAAAGGAAAATGAAACAGGTGAAATTAATTTATTTGTATATTGTATATATCCCAATATATCAAAATATTATCAATCTAATATGCAATCAATATAACTGCTAATGGAATGTTTTCTATCCTTTTTTCATAATATGTCTTTGAAATCCAGTGTGTATTTTACACTTATGACAACTCTCAATTTGGATTAGCCATGCTTCAAGAGATCAACAGGCCCATGTGGCTAGTACCAAACACACTGGGCAGCACAGATCTAGAGAAACATAGTCTGCGTTTGAAACCTGGCTCCACTTAACTGCATGTGACTTTAAGCAAAGTAATAATCTCTCTGTATCTCAGTTTCCTCATGTAAAGTAACAAAAATAAAGTTATTAGGAGAATTAAATGAAATTAATTAACACAAACAGATTGATTAAGCTGGGGTTGACATGCAATACATTCCAATATACATTGATCGTCATTATTAACAAAGCTACTGCATGCTTGCCACAAATACATATAACTAGGAGCCAACTCTATTTTACACTTTGCTCTAACCGTGAATGAATTTTTTCTGCCTGACTGAATGTTTGTGTCCTCCCCGAAGTTCATATGTTAAAGCCCCAACCCCAGAGTGGTGACATTAGGAGGAAAGGCCCTTGAGAGGAAATTAGGATTAAATGAAGTCATGAGGATGGGATCCTCATAATAGGATTAGTGCCCTTATAAGAAGAGGGCACTAATAGAGCTTGCTCTTTGTCTCTCCCTGCCTTGTGAGGATACAGCAAGAAGAGAGCCAAATGCAAACCATTAAGAGTGTCCTGTGAGGAAGTGATCAGCCGGCACCATGATCTTGGACTTCTCACCCTCAAGAGTTATGAGAAATAAATTTCTGTTTAAGCCACTCAGGCTATGGTATTTTGTTATAGAAATCTGAGCAGACTAAGACACTGCCTTGTTCTCTTAGATTATGTCCAGTTTTAACATAATGGTTATATCCATGGGCTATGGAATGAAGCTGTCTTATAGATTACTCTTTGACTTCCCTTATTAGCTGTGTGAATTTTAGGAAATATCTTAACTTCTCAGAACCTCAGGCCCTCATTTACAAAATAGGGATCACAATAGCACAAGGTTCAAAGGATATAACTCAGGCAAGGCCCTTTGCTCAGTGCTTGGTACAAAGCAAGCACTCACTACATGTTCACTCTAATTATTATTATATTAAGACCCATATCAAATGCTGTTCTCTCCATAAATATTTTTTCTTCCTTCCTTTCTATAAGATCTGTCTTCTTAGAGCTTCCATGCCA
This sequence comes from Monodon monoceros, assembly GCF_005190385.1. NCBI lineage: Eukaryota > Metazoa > Chordata > Mammalia > Artiodactyla > Monodontidae > Monodon > Monodon monoceros. Next base: position 86,448,269 of record NW_021703780.1, read on the forward strand.
GTTTTTTAGTATTTTTCTTAAATAGGATCCTAAATCTTAGCATTTTTTTCTCCTCTCATTGTTTGCATGTGCCTTCTTTCCTTCCTAGACAGACAGCAACCCGAATAATTCATCTTGGACTCCTCCACAGCACTTACCACAATGCCTCACACAAAGCAGACACTCAGTAACTGCCTGACAAATGGCAACTCCGGTCGCAATGTAAGAGATGCACTGTAGAAGGAAGGAAAAGCAGGCAGAAAGATGAAGAGCAAGGCCAGGGCAATAGTTGAGATGAGAGATAATAAAGACAGGACCTGCCCACGAAAGGTGTACCGGAGGTGGGAAAAGGGATGGGGTGAGAATAGGGGACAATGAAGAGGAAGAGTAATTTAGTGTAACAGCATAACCACTGCCTTCCCTTTGCAAAACATGTGTCAATTGACTAGAATCAAGATTCCTTTTGTTGTGGCTTGTATAAATGCATAGATATGTGTGAGTATGTTATACTCAAAGTTCACCATTATTCATGAGTTAACACTTAAGAATGTACCCTTACATACCAGGAACCCAAATCCATTTAGCTCTGCTAATACAATTCATGGAAAGACGTAATTTGCACAGGGGTACTTAAAAACACTTTCATATGATGAGTGCTTTAAGACTGCTTAACACTTAAGCAATAGTCAATGAAATTGGTTTGAATGAGCACTTTATTTGCAGGAGTCAGTGAACCAACCGACAGATACTTTCGAGACAACAGCTACCTTAAGAGCTAAATAAAATTATGGGTTTTATTTAAGCTTATGTGTTTGTTGAACTCTAATAGCATTTCAAATACACATTATTCCAAAGCCTTCTTAGGCGCCATGAAGCTTACAAAAATGCAATAGGTGGAGATCAAGGTTATAGGAACAAAACACACCAACAATGTTGCTTTTTTCCCCCCTGATTTTCACATGCATACTCTGATAAGCCATCAAGATTTAAACAGGATAAATGAAAAGCAATTCAAGATTTAGGCAATTGAGGGAATTATCTGAAGTAAGTTTACTGGTGAACACACGGAGGATGTCAAGATTTATAAGCAGAGATCAGCGACATCTCCATTTCACCAGTATCAATGCTATCAAATCATATTACACTACACACAAATAAATACTATAGAAAAAAATGACACCATTTGAGCTTATGACAACAGTTTACTTGAAGTGCCACATCCAATGCCACAAACTCATTTTCTCAGTGATTACAGGGTGGCGGTATTAGAATCAATTGAAAAATATTCCCCAATTATCTCAGAGAGAACTTGGAAAGTTTATTTTGCTTCCAAAGCTTTCCTTAATCACTATTTGTATGACAGACTAGCACAGAAAGACTTTCACATTAAGATGACAAAGAACAGGATGGAATATATGATTAAGGTCACTCAAGGATGTGTACCAGTAGGCTTGGTTTGTATTTGCACACAAACTACTGGCTTTAAAACAAGCAGAGTTTATGATTTGCAAATGCAGCCCAAACATGTCTCTTTTGTTTGTATATACTGTCCATTATACACTACACTGTTAAAGGAAGCCAAGGCTCATCTCATGCTTGATGATCACGCATTTTATCCTTATTTATAATATCAACAATTTTTAAAAAATAATTTAATCTAGGTGATCTAAATCATCTCGTAAAGGTATGGTCTCATAGTCTCAGTTATAATATATTTAGGGATACCTATGAGTGGACACAAGCCTTTACTGCCTTGGTAACTCCTGAAAGAGGCCAACATAAATTTCATAGGTTAATGCAGCTCTGTGGAATAGGGTTATGCCAGGTCATAGGGGCTAGAGGTGGGGCATTTACCACTTTTGATGATGTTTAAGCCAGAAAGGGGGAGGGGTGGGAGACATGTCAAGATGATTTTATCAAGGACCTGGTGTCTTCTGATTTCTCTGATCTCAATGCAAGAATCAGCTTTTCCCTCAGGCTGGCTTCCCAGGTGATTATAGGTTAGCCACCTTCAGCAAACAGGGTGTCGGGATTCCTCATTCAGATACACTGGGAGAAAGGGCACTTCCCACAAAGTTTGAACAAAAAGTCCTTGAATCAATCAAATCTTATGGCCAAAAAAATAAAAAAAATCCCATACTCAATGGCTTAAGCCAATCACTGGGGCAAATCAGATGGGTCCATATATGGAGCTCTGCATGGAGTCAATCTCTTCCAGGCCTCAGGGCTGCTTCATCATTGCAGAAAACAGTAGATATCAGAGATACCAACACAATATCCACTACAAGAAAGTTAAACACAGCTAAAAATCATCTTCCCTTTTGGATTAATGGCTACTTATTTTCACAAGTAATTTCTAGCTACTACCAAAATAATAATAGATTGCAATGCGTTGATTGTTCACTACAATTTTAAGAGAATAATTTGATGAAATAACAACACTGGAACTTTTACAGATATGTGACATTTTCCACGATGGTGTTTTAAACTAGGCATCAACAATGATTTCAGGTATCCAAGGAAGCTTCCCTTTCCAAAAGACTTTCATTTGCCTTGTTAGCAGTCCCACTAAAAGATTAAAAGTAAAAACAGAAGAGTCTCTGCAAAGTTTAGAATTTCCACATGCATTGATTAAGGATTTACCTACATTCACCAAGTACTGACACCTGAAATCAGAACTCATCTGACAAGGGATTCAGTATTTGCTGCTAATACACACTCAGGAGACACTTACAACTTTTCATGGGAAATCAGAAAGTCCCCATTAGCGGGTGTCTCTGTCTCACTGTGAGGATACAGACACTGGCAGTAGAAGTTCTGGGAAGTATTCCTTGGCTTGAGCCCTCCCAGAGTCTGTCATTAGCCCCACCAAAGAGCCCAGGTAGGCTCCAGTGTGGGGTTGCCTCAGGCCAAACAACCAACAGGGAGGGAACCCAGCCTCACGAATCAACCGTCAAGCGGATTAAAGTTTTACTGAGCTCTGCCCACCAGAGCAACAGTCAGCTCTACCCACCACCAGTCCCTCCCATCAGGAAACTTACACAAGCCTCTTAGAGAGCCTCATCCACCAGAGGGAAGACAGCAGAAGCAAGAAGAACTACAGTCCTGCAGCCTGTGGAACAAAAACCACATTCACAGAACAGACAAGATGAAAAGGCAGAGGGCTATGTACCAGATGAAGGAACAAGATAAAACCCCAGAAAAACAACTAAATGAAGTGGAGATAGGCAACCTTCCAGAAAAAGAATTCAGAATAATGAGAGTGAAGATGATCCAGGACCTTGGAAAAAGAATGGAGGCAAAGATTGAGAAGATGCAAGAAATATTTAACAAAGACCTAGAAGAATTAAAGAACAAACAGAGATGAACAATACAATAACTGAAATGAAAACTACACTAGAAGGAATCAATAGCAGAATAACTGAGGCAGAAGAACGGATAAGTGACCTGGAAGACAGAATGGAGGAATTCACTGCTGCGCAACAGAATAAAGAAAAAAGAATGAAAAGAAATGAGGACACCCTAAGAGATCTCTGGGACAACATTAAATGCAACAACATTTGCATTATAGGGGTCCCAGAAGGAGAAGAGAGAGAGAGAAAGGACCCGAGAAAATATTTGAAGAGATTATAGTCGAAAACTTCCCTAACATGGGAAAGGAAATAGGCACCCAAGTCCAGGAAGCACGGAGAGTCCCATACAGGATAAACCCAAGGAGAAACACATCGAGAAACATAGTAATCAAATTGGCAAAAATTAAAGACAAAGAAAAATTATTGAAAGCAGCAAGGGAAAAACGACAAATAACATACAAGGGAACCCCCATAAGGCTAACAGCTGATTTCTCAGCAGAAACTTTACAAGCCAGAAGGGAGTGGCGTGATATACTTAAAGTGATGAACGGGGAAGAACCTACAACCAAGATTACTCTACCCAGCAAGGATCTCATTCAGATTCAATGGAGAAATCTAAAGCTTTGAAGACAAGCAAAAGCTAAGAGAATTTAGCACCACCAAACCAGCACTACAACAAATGCTAAAGGAACTTCTCTAAGTGGGAAACACAAGAAAAGGACCTACAAGAACAAACCCAAAACAATTAAGAAAATGGTCAAAGGAACATACATATCGATAATTACCTTAAACGTGAATGGATTAAATGCTCCAACCAAAAGACACAGGCTTGCTTTGCATGGATACAAAAACAAGACCCATATATATGCTGTCTACAAGAGACCCACTTCAGACCTAGGGACACATACAAACTGAAAGTGAGGGGGATGGAAAAAGATATTCCATGCAAATGGAAATCAAAAGAAAGCTGGAGAAGCAATACTCATATCAGATAAAATAGACTTTGAAATAAAGAATGTTGCAAGAGATAAGGAAGGACACTACATAATGATCAAGGGATCAATCTAAGAAGAAGATATAACAATTATAAATATATATGCACCCATAAATATATATGCACCCAACACAGGAGCACCTCAATACATAAGGCAACTGCTAACAGCTATAAAAGAGGAAATCAACAGTAACACAATAATAGTGGGAGACTTTGACACCTCTCTTACACCAATGGACAGATCATCCAAGCAGAAAATTAATAAGGAAACACAAACGTTAAATGACACAACAGACCAGATATATTTAATTGATATTTATAGGACATTCCATCCAAAAAGAGCAGATTACACTTTCTTCTCAAGTGCACATGGAACATTCTCCAGGATAGATCACATACTGGGTCACAAATCAAGCCTCAGTAAATTTAAGAAAATTGAAATCATATCGAGCACCTTTTCTGACCACAACGCTATGAGATTAGAAATGAATTACAGGGAAAAAAAGTAAAAAACACAAACACATGGAGGCTAAACAATACGTTACTAAATAACCAAGAGATCACTGAAGAAATCAAAGAGGAAATCAAAAAATACCTAGAGACAAATGACAATGAAAACACGACGACCCAAAACCTATGGGATGCAGCAAAAGCAGTTCTAAGTGGGAAGTTTATAGCAATACAATTTTACCTCAGGAAACAAGAAAAATCTCAAATAAACGACCTAACATTACACCTAAAGCAACTAGAAAAAGAAGAACAAACAAAAACCAAAGTTAGCAGAAGGAAAGAAATCATAAAGATTAGAGCAGAAGTAAATGAAATAGAAACAAAGAAAACAGTAGCAAAGATCCATAAAATTAAAAGTTGGTGCTTTGAGAAGATAAACAAAATTGATAAACCATTAGCCAGACTGATCCAGAAAACAAGGGAGAGTACTCAAATCAATAAAGTTAGAAATGAAAAAGGATAAGTTACACCACAGAAATACAAAGCATCCCAAGGGACTACTACAAGCAACTCTATGCCAATAAAATGGACAACCTGGGAGAAATGGACAAATTCTTAGAAAGGTATAACCTTCCAAGACTGAACCAGGAAGAAATAGAAAATATGAACAGACCAATCACAAGTAATGAAATTGAAACTGTGATTAAAAATCTTCCAATAAACAAAAGTCCAGGACAAGATGGCTTCACAGGTGAATTCTATCAAACATTTAGAGAAGAGCTAACACCCATCCTTCTCAAACTCTTCCAAAAAACTGCAGAGGAAGGAACACTGCCAAACTCATTCCATGAGGCCACCATCACCCTGATACCAAAAACAGACAAAGATACTACAAAAAAAAAGAAAATTACAGACCAATATCACTGATGAATACAGATGCAAAAATCCTCAACAAAATACTAGCAAACAGAATCCAACAACACGTTAAAAGGATCATACACCATGATCAAGTGGGATTTATCCCAGGGATGCAAGGATTCTTCAATATATGCAAATGAATCAATGTGATACACCATATTAACAAATTGAAGAATAAAAACCATATGATCATCTCAATAGATGCACAAAAAGCTTTTGACAAAATTCAACACCCACTGATGATAAAAACTCTCCAGAAAGTGGGCATAGAGGGAAACTACCTCAACATGATAAAGGCCATATACCACACACCCACAGCAAACATCATTCTCAATGGTGAAAAACTGAAAGCATTTCCTCTCATATCAGGAACAAGACAAGGATGTCCACTCTCACCACTACTATTCAACATAGTTTTGGAAGTCCTAACCACAGCAATCAGAGAAGAAAAGGAAATAAAAGGAACACAAATTGGAAAAGAAGAAGTAAAACTGTCACTGTCTGCAGATGACATGATACTATACAGAGAGAATCCTAAAGATGCCACCAGAAAACCACTAGAGCTAATTAATGAGTTTGGTAAGGTTGCAGGACACAAAATTAATGCACAGAAATGTCTTGCATTCCTATACACTAATGATGAAAATTCTGAAACAGAAATTAAGGAAACACTCCCATTTACCATTGCAACAAAAAGAATAAAATATCTAGGAATAAACCTACCTAGGGAGACAAAAGACCTGTATGCAGAAAACTATAAGACGCTGATGAAAGAAATTAAAGATGATACCAACAGATAGAGAGATATACCATGTCCTGGGATTGGAAGAATCAATATTGTGAAAATGACTCTACTACCCAAAGCAATCTACAGATTCAATGCAATCCCTATCAAATTACCAATGGCATTTTTTACAGACTAGAACAAAAAATCTTAAAATCTGTATGGAGTCAGAAAAGACCCTGAATAGCCAAAGCAGTCTTGAGGGAAAAAAACAGAGCTGGAGGAATCAGATTCCCTGACTTCAGACTATACTACAAAGCTACAGTAATCAAGACAATATGGTACTGGCACAAAAACAGAAATATAGATCAATGGAACAAGATAGAAAGCCCAGAGATAAACCCACGCACCTACAGTCAACTAATCTATGACAAATGAAGCAAGGATATAAAATGGAGAAAAGACAATCTCTTCAATAAGTGGTGCTGGGAAAACTGGACAGCTACATGTAAAAGAATGAAATTAGAACACTCCCTAACACCATACACAAAAATAAACTCAAAATGGATTAAAGACCTAAATGTAAGGCCAGACACTATCAAACTCTTAGAGGAAAACATAGGAAGAACACTCTTTGACATAAATCACAGCAAGATCTTTTTTGATCCACCTCCTAGAGTAATGGAAATAAAAACAAAAATAAACAAATGGGACCTAATGAAACTTAAAAGCTTTTGCAGAGCAAAGGAAACCATAGACAAGACCAAAAGACAACCCTCAAAATGGGAGAAAATATTTGCAAACAAATCAACGGACAAAGGATTAATCTCCAAAATATATAAACAGCTCATGCAGCTCAATATTAAAAAAACAAACAACCCAATCCAAAAATGGGCAGAAGACCTAAACGGACATTTCTCCAAAGAAGACATACAAATGGGCAAGAAGCACATGAAAAGCTGCTCAACATCACTAATTATTAGGGAAATGCAAATCAAAACTACAATGAGGTATCACCTCACACCAGTCAGAATGGGCAGCATCAGAAAATCTACAAACAACAAATGCTGGAGAGGGTGTGGAGAAAAGGGAACCCTCTTGCACTCTCGGTGGGAATGTAAATTGATACAGCCATTACGGAGAACAGTATGGAGGTGCCTTAAAAAACGAAAAATAGAATTACCATATGACCCAGCAATCCCACTACTGGGCATATATCCAGAGAAAACCATAACTGAAAAAGACACTTGCACCCCAATATTCACTGCAGCACTATTTACAATAGCCAGGTCATGGAAACAACCTAAATGACCATCGACAGACGAATGGATAAAGAAGATGTGGTATATATATATACACAATGGAATATTACTCAGCCATAAAAAGGAACGAAATTGGGTCAGTTGTAGAGATGTGGATGGATCTAGAGACGGTCATACAGAGTGAAGTAAGTCAAAAAGAGAAAAACAAATATCATATATTAAAACATATATTGGAACCTAGCAAAATGGTACAGATGAACTGGTTTGCAGGGCAGAAACTGAGACACAGATGTACAGAACAAACATAAAGACACTAAGCGGGGAAAGCAGTGGGGGGTGGGGGGTGGTGGTGTGATGAATTGGGAGATTGGGATTGACATGTATACACTGATGTGTATAAAATGGATGACTAATAAGAACCTGCTGTATAAAATGTAAATTAAATAAAATTCAAAAATTAAAAACAATAAGTCCCCATTAGCTTCTATGATCTGGGCTCCCTTTGGGGTATTAGATATTAGAAAACCTTTGCAAAATGGTCGGGTTTCTATTTTATAAATGTTTAGGGCAGTGCTGTCTGATAGAAATATAACGCAAGTCACACACATATTTTAAAATTTTAGTAACCACATTAAAAAAGGTTAAAAGAAACAGGTGAAATTAATTTTAATAATATTTTTGCTTGACCAAATATAATTACATTATTATCAGTGCAAAATTTAATCAATAAAAATTATTGAGATATTTAAATAATTTTTTTAAACTCTGAATATTTTTGGTTACAAGTCTTTTACATTCTGTAAAAGACTTTTACTGCATTTTAGTCTCCATCGGGCCACATCTCAGTTGGGACTAGGTACAATTCCAATCTTCACCTGCCACACGTGGCTAGCGGCTCCCATATAGGACAGTGAACATGTGAAGTATCTAATACAGTTAAGCAACGAACTAATAGGTAATTAAGGAGCAAGAGAACAATCCCCTTGGGTCCTTGATGATTTTTAGCCCATGGCCTATACCTCTGACTTTATTCCAGAAGAGAAACTACTGAAGTGGTAAATTCTAGTGATAGGGAACTATACTCTGATTTCAGAGATAAACAAATCTTGAGACAACCATGTAGACTGGGCAAGTTACTTAAACTCTTAGAGACTGTTCCCTAATCTCCAAAATAGAAATAACATCTATCTCATTTTATTTTTGTTAACTAGATGACCTCAGTAAAGCATTTTCCACAGTGCCTGGTACACAATGAATGAGCATCCATTAATTCCTACTGTTGATATTATTAATTTTCCTGTATTTACTATTGTTTTCCTCATCTGCGTGTTCCTTCCTCTTCTTGTCTCTATCTCTCTGTTCTCTAACTAGGTCTCTGGCTCTTAAACTTTTTTCATAGCAACTCAGTAAGAAATATACGTAAGATCAAGACCCAATACACAATATTCAAAGGACAGCTCCATGAGGACTGGGACATTGTCTGTTTTATTCACTGCCATGTCCCAAATGCGCAGAAGTGCTCAACAGACAATATGTACTAAGTGGGCAGTGTATGCTGATATATTATACTCTAGTCTTACTTTAATTTATTTATTCTAATAAAAAATGCTAAATGTGACCCACAGAATTGATTTTTTTAATCCACTATTTGGTAGTGACCTTTAGTTTGGAAAACTCTCATCCCTATTTTGTGCAGGGTCTTCATTTCGTTCATAAGGTACACCTCTTGATGAGGGCACAAGGTGACACAGAGCCTTGAGGTTATCATAAAGGCTTTCCTTTCTCTCATATCCCACATATATTCCATCCACAAATCCTCATGAATATACCTTCAAAATATATCCAAAATTTGACCACCGCCCCTGCTAACTACCCTGGAGTTAGACATAAACAACCCTTGCCTGATTAACTTCCCACTGATACCTCTGCTTGTTCCCCTGCACCTCTACAATCAATCCACAACACAACAGCCAGCCAGATCCTTAAAAAAAAAAAAAAAGAAAAAGCCAGATTACATCACTTCTCTGATCAAACCACAGTATGGCTCCTGAGGGCATTCAGAGCAAAAGCTCTAAATATTTTCAGTGATATACAAGGCCTTTATTTTTGCTGCATCCATCTCCACGTTAACTCTTGGCTCTCACCTACTACTTCTTTCCCATAACTCTTCCTTGTCCAACCAGGCGAACTTTCCTGCTGTTTCTAGAAATACTCAGCATGTCATATATTAAACACTTGGATGGACTGCTGACTCTGCCTGCAGCTCCCTACCCTAAATACCCACGAGGTCAACTCGTTCCCCACAAAGTCTTAGCCCAAATGTCACCTTCTCTAGGAGGATGGACCTGATGACCTCTGGTAATTCACTTCTCAGCCCCCCACACTCTCATCTTATTCTGCTTCTTTTCCTTCACAGCACGAGCATCTACTAAATCAATATCATTTTCTACCCTGACATGATGGAATATAAACCCCACAGGGACACAGATCTCTGTCCATTTTCTTCACTGGAAACAAAGTATGGCACATAACAGATGCTTAATAAATATTTTTAAAAGAATAAATGCAGCCTGGTGTTTTGGAGGAAAAACACGATTAAATTCACCTTCGGAAAAATTCCCAGCCAAAAATTACTATTTGCCCCTTTGCTACAGACAGAAACATGCAGAGACAGAACAACAGAAGGAAACTGTTTTAAAAATGCAGAGAATAATGGATAACAAAAAGCTTAAATCTGAGAAAACAGAAAACACAAATTATCAAGCATTTGCTATATTTATCGAGTTTACGTCTTTGGATAAACTCTACTCTACACAACTGAATTCACATAACATGTTTTTACTTGGCATTTATCTAGAGATCTTCCCTACCTCATGAACAGATTTTAACTTTAATACTTAAAAAATGAGCCAATATTGGTTAAGAGAATATCACACTGACAAGCTGGCTTTTTAATCTAAATTTTATGTAAATCCAAAACGAGTACCAATATTCAGTACATAAAGAAGTGTACGCAATCAATACTCTTTAGAAAATTAGTCAGAGACAAATTCTTCTCCATACTATAATTATAAAGATTACCAATTCTCTAAGTAATACCCTACATATAATTTATCATATATCAATTAGTCCAGTTCTCCTTTACCAACCTTTATAGCTTTTTTACCAACATACTCAGAAAATCAAGTTGACCTTTAACTTTTTTAATGTCTTAATATTTTAATAAAATGGATACTGCTTTCTCCATAAATTCGTTCATAAGTCTGTAAAACATTTCTAAAAAATATTGAAAACAAGCAATACAATTTGCACACAGTGTAAAATTACAACTCAAAATTTTAAACCTTTGAAATACTGATCTCATTTTCTTTAGCTATACTTCCACTTTCTGAGTACATCTACCTGTTTCCAACTAATTGTAAAAGTTCAAGGTTATTTCTATGAAAGTTGACATTGCGAATACTAATACTGCTGTAGTGTATTCCCTTTCATTTTCTCCTTGTACAACAGAACTCAAATTTAAAGTTTTGTAAATGAAAATAATCCAAAAAAAGATTCATTTTGATATCTGTATTGGTCTTTCTCCAAAAACTATTTAAAACAGTAGAAATTTATATATAATTACTCCTTTTTCCCTCAGTGCTAGATTAGTAGGAAAGAAAATGTTTTAGGAAAGAAAATTGAGGCATCACAGCGGAAAACCTGTTTAAAAAAGCTTTATTTTAAAAGTTGGAGGTTTAAATATCATTTAAATGTTTCAAGAATGTTTAAGTTTGAGATAAGGGCTTGGAAGTTTACTCCAATATAAACATGTTTTCAAATAACATATGTTCTACCTGACAATGCATTTGGCCTCGTTCCATACCAATTTCCTCCTCTTAGAAAAGAAAAATGACAAGCTACTTTTTTTTTGCTACTTTCCTTAGGTATCATAAAGCACTTGTGTTTATCTAGAAGGTAGGTCTTCTCAGATGGATGCTGAAATTTTTAGAGGTGAGAGGTGATAACTTCTGTAACTTACTTCCAAATGGTGTAGTCAATCAAACAATGAACGGAAAATACACACACATATGTATATATATAGAACAAGTACAGTAAATGGTACAATAGTTAAATCTAAATGGTGCATATATAGGTACTTATTGTACTATTCTTTCAACCCTTTAGGTGCTGGAGAGTTTTTATAATAAAAAGAAAGAAAACTTTGCAAACAAATCAATGGGCAAAGGATTAGTCTCCAAAATATAAAAACAACTCATGCAGCTCAATATCAAAAAAACAACCCAATCAAAAAACAGGTGGGAGACCTAAATAGACATTTCTCCAAAGAAGACATACAGATGGTCAAGAGCCACATGAAAAGATGCTCAACGTCACTAATCATTAGAGAAATGCAAATCAAAACTACAATGAGATATCACCTCACACCAGTCAGAATGGCCATCATCAAAAAATCTAGAAACAATAAATGCTGGAGAGGGTATGGAGAAAAGGGAACCCTCTTGCACTGTTGGTGGGAATGTAAAATGATACAGCCACTATGGAGAATAGTATGGAGGTTCCTTAAAAACTAAAAATAGAATTACCATATG